>NC_135537.1:35430911-35730911 GCF_045843805.1 Urocitellus parryii
GGGAGGATTGAAACATAAGAGATGAACTACAGGAAACAGGAAACTGTAAAACAATACAGAGAACAGGCAGCCAGACAAAAAGAAGCCCAGGAATGTTATAACCACCACTGCAATGGTTCATGCAAATATATCAGTTGATGTTAAAACCACTGTGTGATGTTAAACCACTGTTTAACCACAAAGACTATTCATTAATTATAAAGAAAAAAGTTGCCTTCATAATGAAGAATTCCAGGAGCCACCACCTTATCCAAGAGATAAATGCAGCCTTATCAATAAAGGAACTAACAGAATTTATACAACACAAATGGGATATACTGAGAGGAACACTATCTCTGTATCCTGTATTCTTGCTGAAAACATCAAACCCAGATCTAACCGTGAGAAAACAAACAGACAAGCCAACTAGAACAACATGTTTTTTGTTTGTTATTGTTGTTTTGATAATGGAGATTGAACACAGGGGCACTGAGCCCACTGAGCCACATTCCCACCCTATTTTGTATTTTATTTAGAGACAGGATCTCACTGAGTGGTTTAGTGCCTCACTTTTGCTGAGGCTGGCTTTGAACTTGAAATCCTCCTGCCTCAGCCTCATGAGCTGTTGGTCTTACAGGCATGTACTACCATATGTAGTTAGAACAACATGCTTTAAAACTGGCCTGGAGCTGGGTGTGGAGGCACATGTTTGTAATCCCAGCAACTTGGGAGGCTGAGACAGGAGAATTGCAAGTTCAAAGTCAGCCTCAGCTACTTAGCAGGGCCCTAAGCAACTGGTGAGACCTAGTCTCTAAATAAGATATTTTTAAAAGGAGTGGAGATGTGGCTTAGTGGTTGAGCACCCCTGGGTGCTTAACATGGCCATGCATGTTATAGTATTGATGTGTCCATGGTAGCCCTAGACTCATTCTGGATCCAGAAGGAGTCATTAAGAACATGATCCATGCCTCATGAGGCCGTTAGGTTGAAGGAACTGTAGGAGGGAAAATGAGGATGCTGAGCCCAAGGCCTGGGCATGTGGTTTAACCTCCTTCTACAAAAACCCACAATCACCCTTTGATGGCTTGCAGATGAGGAAACTGAGTTAACCATTGCCAAGGTTATACAGCAACATTAGACTCAGAGGCACTAACTGCAAATGCAAAATCTTCTCTATTCCTTTTAAAAACCAGCACTTTTATGCCTGTAATCCCAGCTCCTTGGTAGAGTAAAGCTAGAGGATCCCTAGTTCAATTCCAGCCTGGGCCACTTATCCTGTATCTAAAAATAAGTGACTGAAAGCATCATTTTAAGTCATGAAATATTTCAAACTGATTTAAAAAAAAAAAGAAAGAATATTACGTAACATACACCCATTTGCTTAGTAGCCAGCTATAACACATATTAACATTTCATTACAATTGTTTTAGATCTTTTTCATTTCTGGTTCTGTATTTCAGGCACTTGGAAAGAATTTCGCCCCCCCCCACCTCTCTCCCACACTCTCACTCAAATCAGAAGTCATTTAATTTCATCTTATCTAGCATTTCTATGTATTTATAGGAGAAGGAATATCCATATTAGCTCAATCCATTTTGTTGTCACAACCAGATTTCCAATTTGATGCTATTTCTGCTAAATCCCAACAGTGTGCCAAGTACAATGAATGCTAGATCCTCATAATAAGCAAAACTCAATCACCTGGTCATCAAGGTTCACTAGAATTGTTTCATGTTCTAGTTTCCAGGAGAACCCATCAAGCAAAATTAGGACTGGATTCCTTCGGTCTTAGAATTTAAGGAATAGCCATTAAAGAATCAAACTTGGGACTGTGCCTTATGGTGTTTTTTTATACATTGTTTATCAATTTGCAAAGTTGAATAAATCAAATTAGCACCATGGATTTTGTAAAGAATAATAAACAGGAGATTATTAACCCCCTATATAAAAGATGATAAATTAATGGACTTTCTGTCTTCCATTTAGATTCTATCTGATATTACCCCGAGCCCATTGAGTTCCAAGTGAGGATTGTTCCTTCCTTCTGAGGTTCTCCTCATCAAAAAAGAAGGATCCAGAACCCATTTATAGGTCATGACCCAATGTATATGGGAGGTGAGTATTCCTCTCTTACAAATTCATCAGGCATAGAATAAAATGTTTCCCTCCTGGAAGTTTGGCCCTGACTAGTTCCACTGAGAAACTACAACCCTAAAAATATATGGGTGTGGTTCTTGCCCTTAGAGTGAGATGATAACAATCATGAATATTTTCTAAACTTTTACTGTGCTAAACGTTTTATAAGCATTCCATCATTTAATATTCACCCACACCTATAAGATAGGCACTATTACTATCTCCAATTTGCAGATGAGGGACTGGGGCAATGCTTGTAAGTGAAGGGACAGGTGCTCTCCCTGTTGGTCTTTATTTGCTTGGTCTCCAGAGACTTGAAGGCCAGGTTCAAACTTTCATTTGGTTTTAGCTCTTTCCTTCAACCCTCACTCGGTACCCATTTCCTCTCTGACAGCAGCCTCGGCGTTGCTATTTGTTATCTTTCTCCTCCCATAGACTCTGAGTTCCTTGAGCACAGATGTAAAATATATTCATCTTCATCCTCTTAAACTGCCCATGGATCCAAGCACTGGGTAAGTAAAGGAGAGTCATTTTAATTGGGGTAATTTTAGTTTTAAGTAATGTAAACTCAATTCAAACTAGTTTAGGTGAAAGGTGTTATTTTGGAGCTCATGTGACTAGGAAAGGCCAGGGTGGTAGCTAAAGATGATTGTCTTTCTGTTCTCATTTTGCTTCTCTGCACTCATAAGCTCTTATGTTCCTCCAAAGATGGATGAACTTAATAATCCACAGGGAGGGAACATGGCTGTTGAATGCTGTCTCCATGGACCTTCCCAACCTGGTCCACTGAGACTATGGTGCCCCAACCATCACCATCATGGAAGACTTCCAATCTTATGAAGTCTCCCTGGGGTAGGAAAGAACTCAAGCATGATTTGAGTCATATCCCTACTCTCAATGTGATCAGATGGAGGTGTTGTGATTGCATGACCAGAACTACATGGTTGGAGTCCATGGGAGAAGGAGTAATTCCTCCCAAAGAGGAGGGTGTGTGTGTGTGTGTGTGTGTGTGTGTGTGTGTGTGAATTTGCTGAAAGCCAACATGAGTGTTCAGTCAACAAAAGAATTTGCTTCTCCCATGGAACTCCAATTTAGTCTTATTGAACTGAAATGAAAATGGAGCTGTGTCATCTCCACCAGGAGAACTGGATTGCATACTGTCTTGGTTCTCCAGAAATTACTTGGCCCTACCTGAAGCTCACTCTCAGGAGGCCAGTGGAAATACCTGGCTGTGATATCATGTGCTCCCAGATTCATTATGTCATAAGAACAAGAAGGAAAATATGAGGACCTAAGAGAAACAGCCCACAAAGATGTTTTAGTGGGCCATTTCACAATCTTCCCACAGGAAGTCCTGGCTAATCCTATTCTGAGGTTTTACTCGAATAAATGATCCCTTTTAATCTGCACTTCTACCTCTGGCCATGCTGTGCTTCATAAATCAGTGTGTGATTTAATAAGCCACTGCAAACAAAGAACCAACTGCCCTGTGTTTATGACAAAAAGGTAAACAGAGTTAATTTGATGGCTGATAATCACATGCTGGGTCCAGGTGCCAGGAACCACTGGACACTTTCAGATGGGAGAGTGAAGGAGACAGCACTCTTCTGAGCACAAGCAGGAAACTTTACCTCTGAGGAGAGACAGTCTATGTGTTGGGGAGCCCCAGCTCGTGCAGGCTGTGGGTTAGGAGGTGTGGAAGCAGATTCCTTCCTCTCTCCTTTCTCCCCCACTGTCCCCTAGGCACGAAGGGGACTTGTAACAAAAGAGAGACATGGCCTTTGCCTTCAGAAATCAGTTACTTGGAGAGACACAAACCCCAAACACTCCCATGTGAACTGACATGAGAATTTTGTAAAGCAAGATGTCAATGGATGGAACCTGATTTTCCCTGGATTGTAGAAGTGTTGTCCTGGGGGTCAGGAGACTGGGGCTCTTGGAAAGTTCAGAACTTCCCTGGGCTTTCATTTGTTTTTCTATAAAGTGAACAATGTGAACAAAGTAGAAAACAAATATCATTTGGTACATGTGGCCAATGACAAGCTTCTCTACTTGCTTTTCCATCTCTAAATGTAATTTTTTCTTTTCTTTTTTTTTTCTTTTTGTAGTGCTGGGGATTGAACCCAGGGCCTTGTGCATGCAAGACAAGCACTCTACCAACTGAGCTATATCCCCAGTCCTATGAGATAATTTTTTAAGACCTGGACAGCCATCAAAAATCAGTATTAATATAAGCCAACTTTGGACTCAGATACTGAATTATGGAGTGCTGAAATAGATTTTAAAAATAGTAATAACAAAAAGCTTTCAATCATATAGCTTCTACTATAATTTGGTCTCATATAGATATTAATATTATTGTTAAGTTTTTTTTCAATTTGTCTCATATCTTTTAAAATATTCCCATTTAATATATATTTTATGGCATACATGGTATATTTTATGGTGTAACTGTATATGCTCATAATTTTTAAATAGATATTAAAATGCAGAGGCATGGACACAATACTGATTTCAGTTTCACTAGTGAGGGACAAACTCAAAACGTTCAGGAACCACTGTTCCAGTCTGCACAGACTCTAGCCCTGGCGTGATTGAACCCAGGGGCACTCAACCATTGAGCCACATCCCCAGCCCTAAAGAGGCAGGGTCTCGCTGAGTTGCTTAGTGTCTCACTTTTGCTGAGGCTGGCTTTGAACTCTGAATCTTCCTGCCTCAGCCTCCTGAGCCACTGGGATTACAGATATGCCCAGAATATGGTTTTCAAACAAGGTCTTCACCCAGGAAGGCCAAAAGCCATGGGTGTCCTTTTAAAACTCCCCAGCTACAATTTCACACTTTAGAATCTGGCAGACTTTGTACCTTCAAAACAGTTTCTAAGGTGCTTCAAAGTCAACTGGGAAATTGAATAACCATGTTAAATTTTAGTGAAGTCTTCAATCACATCATGAAGTAGAGCAACCTGAACTCTCCACTGAGACTGCATGTTCCTCCTGAAATCCCGATGGCCAAATTGTCTTGTTTGAATAAAGCAGAAAAGAACTTCCAAATGTATGGTCGTGGCAAGGTATGTGTGGTGATACTTTCTCTGTGTTTTGTGCTTGTTATGGTTAGATATGAGGTGTTCCACCCAAAGCTCATGTGTGAGACAATCAAGAAATTCAGAGGGGAACTGATTGAGAACCTTAACCTAATCAGTGCATTAATCCACCTGAGTGGATTAGCTGGCAGGTAGGTTGTGGCTGGAGGTGGTCAGGTGCCCTTGGGGTTTATATTTTATCCTTATTGAGCAGAGGTCTGTCTCTGATTCCTGGTGCCACGTCTTGAGAAGATGTCCTCCACCTCACTTTTCTACCATGATATTCTGCTTCACTTCAGGCCCTGAGGAATGAAGCCAGCCATCTATGGACTGAAACCTCTGAAACCGTGAGCCACCAAATAAACTTCTCCTCCTCTAAAATTGCTCTTGTCAGGCTTTTTGGTCACAGCAGCAAAAAAGCTGACTAAAACAGCGCAGCATTCAGTGCTTGGCAGATGGTCATCCCCCATAAATGGTGATTACTGGTACCATTTCGTGAGCCAAGCATCCAGAGAGCAGCAAAAGGAGATTCCAGAGTTTAGAAATATGGAAATCAGTAGCTAGGGAAGTTAAGAGATCATTCCGGGGACAGAAGAGCAGAAAATAGACTCAGATAAGCCTGGGTCAGCACTAGGGACAATATGTTGTGTCTGGAGCACAGAAATATTTTTAAAATATAATAATATCCATTCCCCCAAATTGCATACCTTCTGATTAGGGAATGAATCTAAGTGAAATGAAAAATAGTAAAAGGATAAAATAAGTTAATAGCCCTTAATAGCAGTAGATACAGCCCCAGAGCATGAGTTCATTCCCTGATGAACCATCGAAACCAGAGCTGAGAAACTTCAAAAACTGATGTTGGAAGTCCTCAAAGATGGGCCTCTTTTTTGGTGGTTGATCCATTGTGGCTGTTTCTAATGGGAGCTGTGTCTCATGTGACCCTCAGACCAACAGCACAACTGGCCTCATATCATGAGACTTTTTGCTGATTATAGTTCTGCTCAGTTCCACAAACATTGATTAAGTACTCACAACATGCCAAGACCTGGGGTGGGTGCCAGGAATTCAAGGATAAATAAAATTTAGTTCCTATCCTTGGAAAGGTCATGGTCTAGTTAAGAATACAAACAAAATTCATCATTTCACTACAATATGATATGTGAAATGGAAAGTCAGCTTTAGTAATGTTCCACATATTCAAACTACTGTCCTATCTATTCTCTCATTTGATCCTGGAAAGGACACCGAGAGATGACTAAGACAACCAGCCTCATCACTCTTAAAAACTTGTGTCTTATACAAAGTGTACTGTGTACTCTCCTAAGGTAAAAGTGCTTTCACATAATTAGTTTTAATTAATCACTTGCTGACGGTTTAATAAATGCTAACTTCATGCCGGGGACTGGGTGTGTGCAAAGGTATATGATTTGATTTTAGAACTTTAAACACTTAAAGTGCAGTCGGAAAAAGAGACTATTTGAATAAACACACACAAGGTCCCAGTGCCGAAAGGCAAATGAGTTATAGTTAATAACTAAAAAAAAAATACTATTGGAAATGACGTATGTTGTGAGAAACTGCTTGGTTAAGAAACCAGAAATAACTAAGTCCTGTCTGAGGCAGCAACTTTTTTCAATCATGCATTCTTACAGACTGGAATAGAGAGAGACATCCATAGTGAATACAGCAAGTAACAAATCCTTTGTCACTGAGCTCACATCTCAGTGCACAGCCCCAGTGAGGTGACTGATCCCAGGCAGAATGCCCTCCCCAAGTTTCCCAACCTGGCCTAGGAAAGAAGCAGGGAAGCTCTGACCTTGACTCAGCTGCAAGTCTTCCCAACCAAAGACAAAAGACAATGTTCAAATCAGGAACAAATCACAGTGGTCACACTCCCACAGTCGCCTAAGAGTTCTGGGAGCACCATCCATTGCAGTTAGGTAAAGAAACAAGAAGTGTAAATATTAGAAACGAGGCAAAATTATCATGGTTTACTGACAGGAAGATTATATTTTTAGAGCACTCAGGAAGCTCATCCCAAAATTTTGGAACTAAAGAGAACATCCAAAGGTAGTTCATTTATTAAAGTATATAATATTTTAATACAAACAATAACCAGTTGAGAAATATAACAAGAAATATCCTTTTTAACACAACCAATAAAATATGCAAAACTAAATAAAAAATATGTAAAAGCTTATACATAGAAAAATAAAGGATTTAGTAAGATAGCAAGTTTCTTATTTTTGGAAAAAAGGAGTTTTTTTGTGAAAAAGCCAAATATCTCTAAATCAATGCCTTATTCTGTTTTGTGTTGCTATGATAAAATACCTGCAGCTGAATACTTTATGAAGAAGTCTAAGAGCATTATGCCAACACCAAATTCTAGTGAGGGCCTCATGGTGGATGGCATCATATGGCAGGAACATGTGTGTGTGAGAGAAAATTCATATGGCAAGAGAGGAGGTAGGAGAGCCAGCTGAGAAAGCCAAATTTGCTTTATAACAATCGCATCCAGTGGTAACTAATACAGTCCCATAAGACCTAATATAGACTCCTAAGAATTATCCCAATCTCTTGAAAAAACAACAACAACATTAATCCATCCCCGAGGGCAGGTCCCTCATGCCCCTTAAATGTCTTATAGGCCACACCACCTCATGACACCATTATATTGTGGACCAACCTTCACCATGAGGGACAAACCATATTCAAAGCAATTAGTCAATAGAGTTAATGTTACCTCAACAAGACAGCATTCTGTAACAAAGAATTTTACAGAACAACTGGAATTCAAAGGAATGAATGCAAAGAAAATTCCCAGGGAGGGGAAAGAGTCAGTACTGAGAGAAGCCCTAATGGATAGTAACGCCTGTGAATGAATAGAGTCCCATTTTCTTCATCTAGAAAGGATATAAACAGGAGATTCAATGGAATGAAAAGGAGAACCCATAAAGAAAGCCAACACATATGCTTACTTGGAATCTTATAAAGGTGGCATTTCAAACCTGTCAGACAAGTTAGACTAGACAATAAACTGTGGGAAAACTGACCAGCTATTTAGAAAAATATAAAACTTGATTCTTCCTCTATTTCTCATAGAATAGAGGTAAATCCTAAACAAGACAGATGTTCTAACATTTTTTAAAAACTATGGAACTAGAGAAATAAAATATAATCTCAGAGTGGCATAGCAAAGCACATGACCCAAAGCCACAAGGCAAGCATCATAAGTTGTACAACAGAACATCCAAAGCCCAGAACACTGACAGCCCCACAGCTGGTTAAGATGTGGAATATCTCATTCATTGGAACTCTCAGTCATTGCTGGTGGAAATACAAAATGATGCAGCCACTTTAGAAGACAATTTCTTACAAAACTAAATATGCTGTTACCACACAATCCAGCAATCGTACTCCTTGGCATTTACCCAAAGGAGTTGAAAACTTATGTCCACATAAAACCCTGCACATGGATGTTTATGCAGCAGCTTATTCATAACTGTAGAAGCTTGGAAGCAACCAAGATGTTTCTTAGTAGATGAATGGAGAAGTAAAGTCGGGTACATGGAGAAAATGGAATATTATTCATTACTAAAAAGAAAAGAGCTATCAAGCTTTGAAAAGACCAAACTGTGGAAACCGTTAAAAGATCAGTGTTTCCAAAGGTGAAAGGGTGGGAAGAGGAAGCAAAGGGATGAATGGGAAGAGCACACAGGACTTCTAGCATAGTGAAATTTCTCTGTATGATACCATGATAACTACATGTCACTATACATCTGCCCAACCCATCTAACGAACAGCAAGTGTGAAATCTAGTGCATTAGGTGATGATGATACATCAATACAAGTTCATCAAATACAAAAAAAAAAAAATATGCCACATTGGTGGGAGATGTTGATAACGGGGAAGACTGCATGGGTAAGGGCAGGATGTACATAGGAATTCTCTGTACCTTCCTCTTCATTTTGCTGTGAATCTAAAACTGCTCTCAAAAAAATAAAGTACTTAAAAAGAACAGCTAAGCTATGCATTTAAGTTTAATCAAATGACAAATGTCAAGGTGGGAGGCAACTTTATGTAACATATATTCCTTTAATGTGTGTTAAATTAAAACATCTAAAAATCTCTTATAAAACTGAAAAACAATCCAGTACAAAAATAAACCATAAATAAAATTCAGTAGATACAAATTCCCCTTCCGTGTAAAATACTCAATTTATAATCATAAAAAATACGAGAATAAGATTATAATATTAGAGCCATCCAGTTTTCAAAAATCGAGCTTGGTACAATGTTTATTGCTATTGAAAACTCATGTTGTTTCATATGTGGTTACTGAGAAAAGAAACTGGTATAACCTCTTTGAAGAAAAATTTAATCAAAATTTAATATGTACATGACTTTTAATCTGGCAACATATTGCTAGAAAGCTAACCTAAAATATATTTTCACATTAAATACGAGACAGCCAGGGGATGTTTGAATTCCTACCCACTAGAGTGGAAAGGATTGGTTGAATACACAGATGACTCAGTGGAGACTGCAGAAGGGTCATATTTAATAAGGGAGCTAAAATAGCTGCAGAGAGTATTCCAGGTCACCTTCCCAAATGTGCTAAAAAATAATCCACTAATGTATCAAACATATCCACAACTAACTAACCTGCCAGACATAACAAAGCCCAATACTCTTTTTAAAAATGCTTTTATTAGTGCATAATAGTGGGGTTCATTCTGACATAATCAAACATGCATGGAATTTAATTTGCTCCATTTCAGTCTCCACTGCTTCCTTTTACCCTCCCCCTGTTGCCCTTCCTCTATTCTACTGGTCCTCCTTCTATTTATGTTTTTTTAATTGATGCTTTATAGATACATAAAGGTGGGATTTAATTTTGTCTGATTTTATATATATATATAGTTTAATTTTGTCTGATTCTTTCTGCATTTCCTCCCTTTTCCTGTCCTTCCACCCTCCCCACCAATTTCCTTCCTCTAATCCACTGATCGTCCCTCTATTTTTGTGAGATCCATACCCCCCATATTTCACTTAGCATGATGTCTTCCAGTTCCAACTATTTATAGGTACATGATATATATAATTCCATTCTTCTTTATGACTGAGTAAAACTCCATGGTGTATATATGCCACATTTTCTTAATTCATTCATCTGCTGACAGGCACATGGGCTGGTTTCATAACTTTGCAATCATAAATTGCACTGCACTGCTATAAACATTGATGTGCCTTTATCTCTATAGTATGCCGATTATAATTCTTTTTGGATAAATATTGAGGAGTGGGTTAATTGAGTCATATGGTAGTTCTAGTCCCATTCTTTTAAGAATCTCTGTATTGCTTTCCAAAGTGGTTATACTGATGTGAAGTCCCACCAACAATGTACCTTTTCCCCCATATCCTTGCCAGCATTTATTATTATTTGTATTCTTGATGATTGCCATTCTAACAGAGTGAAATGGAATCTCAATGTAGTTTTGATTGGCATTTCCCTAATTACTAGAAATGTTGAACATTTTTCATATATTCATAGGCCATTGGCATTTTTTCTTTTGAGAAATATCTGTTTATTCATATTGCCCATTTATTGATTGAATTAATTGATTTTTTGTTGTTCAGTTGTTTTTAGTTCTATATATATTCTAGATATTAATCTCCTGTCGGAAGAGTAAGTGGCAAAGATTTTATCCCATTTTTGTAGGATCTCTATTCAAGTTCTTAATTGTTTTCTTTGCTGCGCAGAAGTTTTTAAAATTTGATTATTATCTCACTTATTGATTCTGGGTTTTATTTCTTGAAAATTAGGGGTCTTGTTAAGGAGTTTAATAGCTGTACCAATATGTTGGAGTGCTGACCTTATTTTCTTCTAGCAGTTGCAAAGTTTCTGGTCTAATTCCTAGATTTTTAATTCATTTTGGTTTGACTTTTGTGCAGGGTGAGCTATAGGGATGGAGTTTCATTCTTCTGCATGTAGATATACAGTATACCCAGCACCATTTGTTTAAAAGGCCAACGTATATTTTTGGTGCCTTTGTCAAGTATCCGATGACTGTACCTATGTGGGTTTGTCTCTGTGTCTTCTATTCTATTTCAGTGGTCTTCATGTCTGTTTTAATGCCGATACCATGCTCATTTTGTTACTATTACTCTGTAGTATAATTTGAGATGAGGTATTAAGATGCCTCCAATAGCACTCTTCTTGCTCAAGATTGGCTTGGCTATTTTGGGTCTTTTATTCTTCCAAATGAATTTTAGAGCTGTTTTTTTCTAGTTCTGTGAAGAATGTCATTTGTAATTTAGTGGGGATTGCATTGAATGTGTATAATGGTTTTGGTAATAAGGCCATTTAATATTAATTCTGCCTATCAACATGCAAAGCCCAATATTAAAAGAATACAACAAAATATATGAACGTTCATAATGTTCACCATTCAGTAAAAAGATTAGTATATTTATGAAGAAGTAGAAGAATGTGATCTATAATCAGGAGGACAGTATTAAATAGAAACAGATCCAGAAATGATAGAGATGATAATTTTAGCAGAAAAGAATATTAAATAGCTACTAACATAGGTTCCATATGCTCATGGATATAAAAAATAATATAAATATAATGAGGTGAGCATTGGAAGAATTTATAAAATAAATAGAAATTCTATAAATAAAAATACATATAAAAATAAAATTTTCATTGTATGGAATTAATAGCATCCAATAAAATTTGGATTAGATTGGGATTAGATATTGTAGAAGAAAACATCCTGAATTTAAAGACATGAAACTGTCTGAACTGAACATAGAAAGCAAAGGTAGGGATACCTGTCGTAAATGCTAAAGAAACCACATTTTAAAAGCCAATAATGATGATAAGATAAAACACTAAAAGCTACTCACATCTATTGAAGAGCTAGCCAGTTCAGTAACAAAAGAAAAAGGAAGAAAATGCAGAGATGGGAAACTGAATCACTGTTTTTATTGTCAGACAATAAAACAGAGAAAACACTGTGGTAAAGTAAATATAAAACCAAACTGGCATTTATTGGTAGATACTAAAGAATTCTTGTTCATACTTTTAAGATTGGTAATGGTTTGCTATTTTAAGAGTCCTTATCTCTTTGTGATGTGTACTAAAATATTTATACATGAAAGGACATGATAGCTGGGATTTGGTACAAAATATTCTGCATTTGTGGAGTGGGCACAGGAGAGAGGATAAAGAAATGGGGTGATATACACATGAAAAACATTTGCCTTGAGTTGAAACTGGCAATGGAAATATGTAGGTTCATTATATCACTTTCCTCTATTTTTGTATGTTGAAATTTTCCATAATGTTTTAAAAAACAGCATAAGAGTAAAAAGGGCAAATGATGAAGCAGATTATAATTTTTTTTAAAGAGAGTGAGAGAGGAGAGAGAGAGAGAGAGAGAGAGAGAGAGAGAGAGAGAGAATTTTTAATATTTATTTTTTAGTTCTCGGCGGACACAACATCTTTGTTGGTATGTGGTGCTGAGGATCGAACCCGGGTCGCACGCATGCCAGGCGAGCGCGCTACTGCTTGAGCCACATCCCCAGCCCATAAATTTATAATATATGTAAGCAACAGTGTTCAGAATACATAGAGTTCCTATAAGCTAATTCTACAAAAACAATAGACAAGCTGTAATAGCAGCCTGTCCAGAGGCTAAAGCAAGAGGACCACAAATTCAAGACCAGCCTAGGCAATTTGTGAAGTCCCTGTTTCAAAATGAAATAAAATGGCTGGGATGTAGCTCAGTGATAGAGTGCTTGCTTTTCTAGTATTCTTGGAGCCCTAGGTTCAACCTCTAGCATGAGAGAGAGAGAGAAAAAGAGGGAGAGAGAGAGAGAGAGAGAGAGAGAGAGAGAGAGAGAGAGAGAGAAAGAAACAGACCACCCAATAGAAAGTGAGGCAAGAGATATGAATAGATACTTCATAAACTGCACACCCCAAAATTATATGCAAATGATCACTAAACTGATTTCATTATTCATTGGGCAAAAACTAATTAAACCAGCCAGGAGCATTGGTGCAGCTACTAAAAAGGCAAAGGCATGATGATTACAAGTTCAAGATCAGCCTCTGCAACATAACTGAGACCTCATCTCAAAATAAAAAATGAAAAAAACTAGGGAGGTGGACCAATAGTAAAGCACCTTGGATTCAATCCCCAGGTACCAGAAAAAAAAATTAAACCATAATGATTATGCTAACACACCCACAAAAATCATTGAAATTAAAAAGATTGACCAATATCAAATGATGATGAAGATGTAAACCGAGGGGAATGCTCACATGCTTGGGATAAACATGTAAATTTGTGGATCTACTTTGGAAAACAGTTTAGCATTGTCAACTAATACTACACATATACTTACCCAACATTACAGCAACTCTATTCTCATGAATATTCTAGAGGGAAATAAATGTTTGCATGCACCAAAATCCATGAACAAAAATGCTCATAGGTTGTATACCCCTAAATCCAAAAGAACCCAGATATCTAACAATAGAAGAATGGAAAAAACATGGTATAATTACTGAATTAAATTTTACAGAGAAATGGAATGAATTATGTAAAATGATTATGATAATCCACTCACTAGAACCATTGGAATTAAAAATCATGAATTAAATCACTAATATATACAATAACAGACTTGAATTTCTTGAACATGTTAAGAGAAGCTGGACACACACAAAAAATATACTTCGTTATTACATTTACATAAAGATATAAAACAGGCAAAACAAATATGCAATGATAAGGGTCAGGAAAGTGGTTCTTTCTGAAGAGAAGGGAAGACATGAACAGCGTGTTGGGGTACTGCATTATTTTATTTCTGGACATGAGGTGATGATTTATTGGGTTCACTTTATAAGAATTTGTATTGTATAGCTGGATTTTGTGCACTTTTCTGTATGCATGTTCACTTCACATTAGACAGTTTAAATATAGACAGGACACTCATTCTCTGATCTATTTATTCCTTCATTCATTCAGTGAGAGTTGACTGCAGTATAGTTGGAGCACCTAGCTCTTAGCAGATTGCAGTGTGAATTTCTCATGGAAAAAATATTTTTATGAACAGAGCTAAATAAAAAAAAGTGCTTAGAACTCCTTGGTTATTTCGGTTAAGTCTTTATTGTACCATTTAGCACTGATTTAGTTTAGTTGACCCATTTTTGCTCTCAGGACTGTGGGGGGGTCCCTCAAGTAAATCATTTTTCCTTCAGTTCTCTGTGAAAAGCTAATTTATTAATGCAATCAACTGAAACTGAGCCTATATTATCTAACTCAGTGACTTTGCTAAGGACTGGAGCCACTAAAACAACAAACAAAAACATGGTCCCACCCTCCAGGAGCTTCTGGCCTTGCCAACAGCAAAGCTATCACTGTGATCCATCAAGGTGCACACTTTGGTGGGATTTATGGTCAGGATGCTGAAAAAAGTACCTGTCAGCCTAACCCAGACTCACACAGAAAGGCAGCCCAAGGCTGGGACACCTGATCCCACTTTAGGTCTCACCTTGAATGCTGCTTGGTGGGATAGAGTGTCCCAGGCAGGGCTCACAAGGCTTCTCCAAGACCTGGGAGCAGGAGAAAGCTTCTGCCAGAAAGACCATCTAGAAGAACCTGAGCAAATGAATGAAAGGGGATTTTTATCTGTATTTTTCAGCGTATTGTGGGACATGTGATCTATCATCTGTGTAGAGAGAATGGTAGTGGAGGTCAGCGTACAGAAGAGGGTGGGAGTCCAGAGTATGGAGGGTCGGGGCAGAAGAGCCTTGGTTACTGTGGCAAAGCCAGAAGTCAGCAGCCACCGTGGGGCAAGCTTGGAATCCCAGAGACTCAGGAAACCAAAGCAGGAGGATCACTAATCAAAGTCAGTCTGAGCCACTTAACCAGATATTGTCTCAAATTGAAATTTTAAAAAAGTGGTAGTGGGCAGGTGCAGAGAGCTAGGGATGTAACTCAGTGGTAGAGCATTTGCCTAGCATGGGTAAGATAGTGGGTTCAATCCCTAGCACCTCACAAGTCAATATTAACCCAGCAGGAAAGACAACCCACTCCCACTCCACCATGTCCCCAGTTAAGACTTCCAGCTTCCTGGAGTCACCTGCTGGCTGAACAAAGCCAGATTAAAGGTCATCACCTAGTGGCAAGTTTGGGAGCATCTGGTTGCAGATCACCTGATAATCTTTCACCAAAGAGGAAAAATTCTAAGGATCTTCAATATTCCAAAGATATACGGGCCAACTGGGCATGCAGGTAATTGGGGATGTAAATATGAAAGTTAGTTGCATATATAGGAAAGTCCAGTAAACAAAGCTAAGGACTTCACTAGAAGGTTCTACTGCTAGATATTTTGGCTTTAAGGAATTAGAGAACCATCACAGTTTCCCTTTGGGCAAGGATCTGTTGATTCTCCTCCTCAGACCATCCCAGGGGCTACCAATCCTCTCAAAGCCCTGAGGAGTTACTTTGCATTTGGCTCTGCAAATGCATGCATTTGCATATAAGTAAATTTCCACATATAAGGCATAAGCAGCAAGTCTTCAGATTACTGAATGTTATAAAATAAAACTACAAAACTGATTTAGCATTCATCAGCACAACCAGCAAATAGTCAACAAGATTTACAATAGAAAGCCAGGTAAGGAATATTCTTATAAATGGAGCCATGACTGAGGCCAGATTCTCTCTACCTGGGGGTCTTGTGGGCTTTGCCCATCCAACTCAGCCCCATTTGGGACCCCTTGTGGATGATGTGGCTTGTGGCTCCATGTTCACCCTCACTTCAAACTAAAGTTAACTTTTTTCCTTCATACTCAAAAAATTTAAAAAAAAACATTTTCATGGGCTCCTAAAAGTATGGGATGCCCTAGGCACGGTGCCTCTTGTGCCTGCTGGATAAGTCAGCTCTGTATGTCTGGTTCAAGTACACAGAGCTGTCCTGGTGGTGCTGGGGTCTCAGAAGTGATTGGATGGTATAGGCTCTGATCTCATCAATCAGTTAACCCAGTGATGGCTCATAATTTGATGTTATCACTGGGAGGTGATGGAACCTGTAGGAGTGGGACCTAGTTGAAAGAAGTGGGTCCCTGGGGGCATGCTCTCTGGGACTGTATTTTGTCCCCTGCCCCACACCCCCCTTTCTCTTTCTCTCTGCTTTCTGTTGCCATGAGGGAGATCAACTTCTCTCTACCTTGCCCTTCATCCAAGGTGTTCTGCCTCACCTTAGGCCTGAAGCAATGGAGACAGACAATCATAGACCAAAACCTCTGAAATCTTGAACCAAAACAAATCTTTCCTCCTCTAAGTTTCACAGTGACAAAAATCTGACTAACACACTTCATGTGCTTTGGGGACCCCAGCTAAAGGAGAAGGGGAGAGCTGGATAGAGAGAGGGAAGTAAAAGAGGAGTTTCCATAGCATCTTAGTAAAAAATGAAAATTCAAAATATAAGTGTCTACTCAATCCAGCTTCTTCTAGACACTGTGTACTTGTCATGAATAAATAAAGCAACATTCTTCTATTCTTAGAAAGCAAACAAACCTGCTTACAGACAATACCGTATGGCAGATAAGGAAGCCAGGGACCCAGAAATTGCTTCATTCTCTAATAAGGTTTCCTTTAACAGCTACTGTCTTAGTTGACTTTAATGCTTATAAGGCACAACTTAGAGTTGCATGAAAACACTTAAATTATGAGAAAAGTAATGAGGAAAGGGATGCAGACCCTCTCTAAAATATTGAAACTCTTAGGAAAATTGGAGCCAACTTCTGAAAGCTCAAAGTAGATAGAAACCCTTCAGAAAATCTGTGGGATTAACAGTGCCACTGTCCACTGTGTGAAGGGTCCAAGTGAAGTGCTGAAGGCTTTCAATAGGACTGAAACTGGTGGAGCTGGTTTCGACCACAGACCCCAATTCTGTGGTATAAGGAAGAGCACTGAGGCCTCAGTTGGGGTTCATGGAGAGCAGGATCCAAGCACTGAGAGGGAGGGGCATTCCCAGTATGGGTGGCATCGGGGTGGACAGCAAACAAGCTCCTACAGAAAGATTTGAGATGCTGGGGGTCTATCTAGTTGGTGCTTAGTATGTGTGACAATAACCTGGGGTGGTCATTGAGTGTGAAGAAAGGAGGTAGAGCAGGCAGGGGTAAGTGGATACCTTGAATGGCTTAGTGTACAGGCTGGGGAAATTATTCAAAATCAGAGACTTGGCAGCCATCCTCCCCTCTCCCCTCCACCTTCAGTGGTCATCAGGGAATGAAATGTATGGTGTGTTTCAGGTAGCCCCCCAAAATATATGTCCACCTCCTGCAACCTGTTTATGTGACTTCATTGGAGAAAGTGGACCTTTGTAGATATAATAGCTTGAGATCATCCTGGATTGCCCAGGTAGGCCCTAAATCCAAGGATAAGTGTCTCTAAAAGAAAGGGAAGAGAACACGTGGACACAGAGGTGAAGAAGGCCATGTGAAGACAGAGACAGAGGCCAGACTGATGGAGTCATAAGTCCAGGGAGCTTGGAGCCACCAGCAGCTAGAAGAGGCAGACAACAATGCTGATTTCAGACTTTTAGCTTCCAGGGTTGGAGAGAATAAATTTATTTTCACTTTTTTCCCCCCTCTCAATGCTGGGGATCAAACCCAGGGCCTTGTGTACACTAGGCAAGAACCCTACCACTAGCCACCAAGTTTAAGGTACTTTGTTACAGTAGGATTCTACTTTGCAGCCCAATATGGGAACACTGAGCTGTCCTCAAAGCCACCAGATGCTAAAAGTAATCAGGCTGGGGAAGCAGGGAGGTGCAGTGTTGGGGAATGAATATTTCACATAAAGGAAAAGACAGGCTTGGCCTATCAGGAACTGCCCAAAGTTGGGTGGCTCAGGGTCAGTGCTGTTCATGAACCTGGATTGGATCTTCTGACAGTGGCTTAGCCAAATCACTCCTGGACCCTGCAAGTGTGGGCCATACTGGAATGTGGGGCCTCAGTAAGGACGTGGCTAGAGGTATTTGCAGGGCAAACAGCACTAAGAATAGATAATTGCTCAAGTGGCCCTTAGTGTTCTTTCTTCTAGTGATGCAGGAAACAGAGCAGTCATTTAGGGACCCCTAGTCACAGAGCCAGGGCTGTGTGCTGGGTATTTTTGCAGCAAGCACAGAACCCTGCATCCAGAACCCTGAACCTGACTGTGGGACCAGCCCACAAACTTGAATTTGAAAAATGAAGATTAACATATGCCTGGCCTGACCTATGTTATCTCTAATCTTGCTCACCCAAACCTTTCAGTCCCCATTTCACAGATGAGGAAATCCAGGCTTAGGGAGTGCTGCTGATGCTCCTACTACACACATCTCAGCTGGGATGTGTTCCCCAGGGATCTGCCTCTGGAGCCCAAGAGCTTTCTCTCGCTGTGCAGAATCCATTCTCCCAGTTACTGAAACTGCTGCTGGCAGCAAACACTTTTCCCCCATTGCCATAGAACTTTCTACTGCATTATACATCTGCTTGCTTTATAAACTCGAGCATTTGAAACATAACTCACGCTCACATAGATGCCTGAAGCCTTCTTTTCAGCTGAGCTGAGCTCTTATACACGGATACACTCAGGAGTTGTCTGTCTCTGTCTATTTAGTCCCAGGTCTTCATGTTTCAAGAACCAATTTTTTGGTTCTTTTATTTTCTCTTTTCTTTCTTTTTAAATTTCTCAGTCTTACTATGGTTTTCTGAACTTGAGTCTTTGTACCTGCCTCTAACAGTTTTCCCTCTTTTAAATAGCTATTTTTAATCTGTTATGTACCACAAAGTTAGATTAGAACCATCTCTAAAATAAGACATTAGACCCCAAGTGAAGGCACTCACTACCTCTCACAAACAAGTGACAGGAATTCACCTCTATGCGTCAACTCTGCAACCATTTTTCTGCAGCAAATGCTTCTGTTTTCTACCTTGCTTAACTTTTTGAGTGGGATCTTAAATGCTGAAATGACTGGATTGGGGATCTCTAAAAAAGTGAAATGTACTAGGAGAATTTACCTTTCCATTAGGTGACAGACTACTGGCATCTGTGACTGAGGTCCTGAGGTCCTGAGGTGCTAATGAAGATTTCTATCTGTTATGACACAATATCGCCATCTGCTGGCCAAAACATCACAGTAGAATTTTGTGTATCAGATACTTGGTCAGAATGTGAATCAGCTGTCAAACTTTAAACTAAATATGGATTGCAACAATTTGTGTTCCAACCCACAACTTAGTATGACATTTATAGAACTCGTCAACCCAAACATCAGCTTCCAATTACATACTCTTCCTGCAGGGAATATGCTTCCATTTAAAAGCAGAAATTACAAGATTAAATCTTTTATTTTTTAATTTTACTTTAGCCTTTACATTTAATAAATATGAATTATGGGAAGAAAATGGTGATGGATGCATTGCCTAGTAACAGAAGTCATGCTGTGTGCTAAGAGGAGATCTGATGTCACAATATCTCTTTCCCATTATTGGCTGTGTAAACCTGAGACTCAGTTTCTTCATTTGTAAAATGAAAATAATACCTGAGCCAGGTGCTGTAATCCCAGTGACTCAGGAGGCTGAGGCAGGAGGATCACAAATTTGAGAGTAGCCTCAACAACTTAACAAGGCCCTAAGCAACTTAGTGAGACCATGTCTCAAAATGGGAAGAAAAGAAATGGGGGAGCTGGGGATGTGGCCCAGTGGTAAAGCACCCCAGGGTTCAATCCCCAATACCAAAAGAAAATAAGAATACCTACCATACAGCATAGTCACGCAAAATAAATAACAAAGTCATTATGTGTTTAGCCTCCTTCTATTAAAGCAACAATTATTCTTTTAATGCAAATGCACAATCCACCATACTTCCTGCAGGACTATTATAAGAGAAATATGATTTGAAAACATAAATTTTATACAAGATTCTGAGAGCAAAAGCATAACTCAGATGGTAAAATAGCTTGATTTTTTTTAACTTCATGGTTATTTTTCGCTGAAGCTTATCAAAGGAATAGAAGTCAGTGCAGTAAGGTTATGCTCTTACAAACACACATTTTATTTTTTAAGTGACTTCAACACTTTTATCTGAGGAAGCAGCAAAGAGGTTTGAGTGACTGACCTCTATTAGCTGTCAAACCTGCAAGTCTCCAAGCGTGGCTGTATGTGAGTCTGCTAGGGCAAATACTGTGTTCAGAGAGCAGAGATAACTGTTCCCAGTTACCTTTGTTTATCAGATACCCTGACATGAAGTGCTTCTTCTCAAAGTATTGTAATTGCTTTATTTTGATTTAACAATAGCTCATGGTAGTCCCTATTAATGGTGTTAAGAAGGTGATTGCTTGAATCAAACTAAAAGCTTCAAATCCTGGAATAAGCTACCTGAATCCCCTACTCCTGCCTTGTGGGATTATTGCTAGTGTTAAATAAAGTAATGCACAAAGTGCTTTATCAGTGCCAGCCAGAATATATTTCAGAGCAAAGAATATTACCAGGAATAAAAAATAAGAGGTCCATTCATCCGGAAAATATAACAATCCTAAATGTTTATGTGTCTAATAATTCAAATTATTATTAGATTCAAAATACATAAAATAAAAACTCATTCAACTGGGAGAGAGAAATTTAAAAGTCTACAATTTCAAAACCTCTCTCTCAACAATGGATAGAGCAGGTAGAAAGAAAATCAACGATGATATGCAAATTTTGAATAACACCATCAACCAACTTTACTTGACATTTATGAACAAGCCACTCAAGATCTGCATACACATCCTTTTCAAGTGTGCATAGAACATTGACCAGCATAGGCCATATTTTAGATCATAAAACAAGTCTCAATAATTCTGAAAGTGTTCAAGTTATATGAGGCCCATTTTATGACCATAATGAAATTAAAGCTTTCTGAAACTCCAAGGATTTTTAAACTAAATTGCACATATTAGCCCATGAGTCAAAAAAGAAATAAAAGGCAAAACAGAATGTATTTTGAAGTGTATGAAAATAAAAATTTAAAATGTGTGGAGTTCTGCTAAAGCAGTTCTTTGCAGAAAATGTATAGTGCCAAATCTAAATTTTAGGGAAAAAAAAAGAGTGCTTTCCAATCAATGACTTTTGCTTCTATTTTAGGAAAGTAGAAAAAAAAAGAGCAAGTGAAGCCAAGAGGTAAGTAAATCCAAGAAACTAATGAATGTCAGAGTACAAATCAAAGTCAGACACTCAGGCATGCACCTATGATCCCAGGTAGGCTGAAGCAGGAGGTCATGAGTTTAAGGGTAGTCTGGGCCACATCGCAAAACCTCATCTGACCAAAAAAAAAAAAAAAAAAAAAAAAAAGAACAAGAAGAAGAAGAGGAAGAAAGAAAGTAATCAGTAAAGGAAATAAGCCCCCCCCCAATAGAGTAAAATCAATAAAACCAAAAGCTTTGAGATCAATAAAATTTGTAAATATCCAGCCAAATTGATCAAGAAGAAAAAAGATACAAATTACCAGAAATTACCAATATCAAGAATGAGACAGATGACATTGCTATAGATTCCACATATACTAAAAGGATAAAAATGGACCAATTATTAACAATTTTATGGCAATTAACACCACAACATAGATGAAATGGTCAATGTCCCTGAAAACTATAAATTAACAAGACTACTCAGGAAAGAAATAGATAACCTGAATGGCCCTGTAACTACAAAAGATATTGAATTTGCAGTTAAAAGCCTTCCCACAAAGACATTTTCTAGAACAGATGGCTTTATTGATAAATTCCACCAAAGACTTAAGGAAGAAATGATTCCAAACTTAGGCAAAATCTTCCAGGAAATCAAAGGGGAGAAAATATTTCCCAACTCATTTTATATGAAGCCAGTATTCTAAAATCAGACAAAGACATTATAAGAAACTATAAACCAAAATCCCTTATGGATATAATTTCAAATATTCTTTGTGCTTTAACATTTCAAACCCAATAATACATAAGTCACTGGGGTTTAACCCAGAAGTGTAAGATTGTTTTAATATTTGGAAATCAATCAATGCAATGCCTCATGTTAAGATAAAAATATATGATAATCTTATAGATGGAGAAAAAGTATTTAATAAAGTCCAATATCCACTCTTGAATTTTAAAAAGCTTACAGAAAGAACAGGGTTACAAGAGGATTTTATTTAAGCTTTATCAACTTGATAAATCTTCCCTGCCAAAAACCTACAGTTGATATGCTTAGTAGGAAAAAATAAATCAAATCCTTCTGACTTTCAATACTTTCAAAGATTCAATATTTTCCCTTTAAGAGGATATTATTATTTGGATTTTAAATGTCCCCCATAAGCTCATGTGTTGAAGACTTGGTCCCCAGTGGAGCAATGTTCAGAGGTGGGGTCTTCAGGAGGTGAATAGATCATGAGGATTCTGTCCTCATGAATGAATTAATCCATATATGGATTAATAGGTTAATGGGCTATTAGGAGGTGGTAGAAACTTTATAAGGTGGGTCCTGGTGAGAAGAAGTGGCCATTAGAGATATGCTCTCAAAGGACATATTTTGTTCCCAGCCCCTTCCTCTCTTTCTTTTTCTCCTTCCAAGTCACAACAAGTTTAGCAGCTTCCTCTGCCACACATTCTGTACCATGATGTTTGCCTTGCCATCGACCCAAAGCAAAGGGGTCAAGCAACCATGGGAGCCAAAGTAAACCTTTCCTTCTTTTTAAGTTCATTTTCTCAGGTATTTTATCACAGCAACAGAAAGCTAACCAACACAGAAGAAGAACAAGAAAAAGATATCTTCTCTCATCATTTCCAGCCAGTACTGGATATTCCAGCCAGTACAATAAAGCAAGAAAAAGAAATAAAAGTTATTCAACTTGAAAAGGAAGAAAGAAAATCATCTGCATACACAAATGACTTGTTTGACTATGTAGAATACCAGAGGAATCTTAAAAAGTTGCTAGAACAAATATGTGAATTTGACAAAGTTGAAGGACACAAAGACTAATGTACAAAATCAGTTTTATTTCTATAAACTAGCAATAAATATCAGAAATTGAAATATTACTTACAATGGGCATCAAAAAACATGAAATACTTTAGAATCAAATGAACCAAATATCTGAAAGTTCTGTCCATCCACAGGTGAATGCATAAACAAACGTGATATATTCATGCAATGGAGTAGTTCTCCAGAGGTCTCAGTCCATAAAATTCCAGTGCCATGCCTCAGGGGTCCAGGTGAGGCTGAACATCATGCAGGACAGGGACTTGGCTCACAGGATGATCAGTAAGCAGAGTCTCACTCTCGAGATACCA
This sequence comes from Urocitellus parryii, assembly GCF_045843805.1. Classification (NCBI taxonomy): domain Eukaryota; kingdom Metazoa; phylum Chordata; class Mammalia; order Rodentia; family Sciuridae; genus Urocitellus; species Urocitellus parryii. Next base: position 35,454,482 of record NC_135537.1, read on the forward strand.
AATATATACTCCATAGCCGCACCCCCAATGAACCACTTCCTCCAGCCACACCCCACCTGTCTCCAGTTGCCACTCAGTTAATCCCATCAGGGATTAATTCACTGATCAGGTTAAGGCTATAACCCAATCATTTCTCCTCTGAACTTTCCTGCATTGTCTCACTTGTGAGCTTTTAGAGGACACCTCACATCTAAACCGTAACAAGCTATTGATACACATTAGAAAATGGATGAATCTCAAAATAATTATGCTTAGAGAAAGAAGACAAAGGAAAATGAGTACATACCTGTTGAGAGCCACAGCCAAAGGGGCCCCAGCAAACTTCCAGCTGCCAGCAAACTTCCAGCTGCCAGCAAACTTCCAGCTGCCGGCTGATGATTGGCTCACAGCGGCCCCAGCAACATCTAGCTGATTGGCTCCTCTGCGGTGATGTTCATTGGGCTGTTTCCCTGCCCTTCAGACTGCAAAGCTGATGATTGGTTCACAGCGGCCCCAGCAACATCTAGCTGATTGGCTCCTCTGCGGTGATGTTCATTGGGCTGTTTCCCTGCCCTTCAGACTGCCAGCTGATGATTGGTTCACAGCGGCCCCAGCAACATCTAGCTGATTGGCTCCTCCACGGAGCTGCTCATTAGGGGACTTCTTTGGCTCCGCCCACGCAATCCAGCCAATCGGCCTCAAGAGCAGGAGGATTGTGGGAGGTGGGGAGGTTTGTGTGGGTGAGAGGCTTGTGGGAAGCCGGTGGTGGCAGTTGGGCTCTGAGGGTTTTTTCCTGAGGAGCTGTTTTGTTTGGCGTTTGTAGTTCTAAAAATAAAGTTAGTTTCTTTTGACAAGTGGCTCCTTAATTGTGCCCAGCCAGACTGCGGCATTTGGTGGCCCGTACGGGGAGTGACTGAGGGTAAGTAAACTGCTCGCCCCTGAGGGCAGGGCGAGAGGATGGGTAGCCATTCTAAGTTTCCTCTTTTGTTTTGCTTCATTTTTGTTTTAACTTGCCTGTCCCTGGAGATGAGTGAGAGGGAAGAAAAACCGCTCACATCTGAGGAAAAACTATTTGCGTCTGAGGACCAGATAGGGAGAAAGGACGGATGCACATTTCAGGAGGATAGAAAGGCTGATATAATGAATTATTTTTCCAATTTTATTTCATTCTGTCTCGGTTTTGTTTAGTGTTATCTTGTTGGGTTGTATTATAGTAGAAATACGGGATCAGCAATTAGTAAAAAACAAACCAAAAGACTGTTAGGTAAATTGTTAGAGGAAGGAGGCATCCCAGTAAAATCAAGAGCAGTCAGGGCATATGTTGATACAATACAAAAATGTAGCCCATGGCTTTTTAAGGAGGAGTTGTTAAATATATCACAGTGGGACCATCATGGTGAAGATTTAAAAATAATAGAAAAGAACAACCCAGGGACTCTGCCAGTTGGCACATTGCCATTGTGGACATTCGTATCTGGTTTGCTTAGTCCAAAGCCTTCAGTTCAGACAAAGGTAGAGGAAGGAGAAGACATATTGATTCAAGTAAAAGAGAAGGTCTCTCAAGTTAGTCAGACAGAGGAAAAGATTCAAGTAAAAGAGAAGGTCTTTCAAACAAGTCAGACAGAGGAAGAAAGTGTAAAGCAGAAAAAGCCAGGGGAAAAGTTACAACAGGAGACTGCTAATAACACCTTTCTATCAGAGAGCGTAAGTGTCCAACCAACAGCACCACCTCTACAGGAGACTGCTACTAACAGCATTCTATCACCAGAGGGCATAAGTGTCCAATCAACAGCACCACCTCCATATGCTTGGAGGCTCCCAACCCCCGCAGTTGATAGTTGGGATCCTGAGACAGGGTCTCAAGTATTAACATGCCCTGTATTTGAGGTAGGAGGGCAGCGAATTTACCAGGGTTTAAATTTCAAAACAGTGAAGGAGCTAAAAGAGTCTGTAAAAACCTATGGTCCTCAAGCACCCTTCACTGTAAGCTTGGTCGAATCCATTAACAACTTGAACATGACGCCAGCAGATTGGGCTAGTATGTGTAAAGCTGTGCTAAATGGAGGTCAATACCTGTTATGGAAGGTTGCCAATGAGGAATTTTGCAAGGAGACGGCTAGGCGAAATGCAACAGCTGGTTATCCTCAGAGAAATCTAGATATGTTGTTAGGAAAGGGACCTTATGAGGATCAGCAGCAACAAATTGCATATGATCCTGGCGTATACTCACAAATTGCTGCAGAGGTGATTAGGGCATGGAAGACTTTACAAGGACATGGAGGTTTACAAGGTCAATTATCTAAGGTAATACAAGGAGCTAATGAACCTTACGCTGAATTTGTAGATAGGCTTATTCAAACAGCTACCAGAATTTTTGGGAATAGAGAACAAGCAATGCCATTAATAAAACAACTGGCTTATGACCAAGCGAATCGTTGGTGCAGAGATATCATTAGACCATGGAAACAGGAAGATTTAAACACATATATTAAATTATGTAGAGACATTAATGAACAAAAGCAAGTCATGGCAGCTGCAGTAAAACAGGCTTTAGATGCCAGAGACATTAATGAACAAGGGCAAATTGTGGCAGCTGCAGTAAAACAGGCTTTATATGCCAGGCCAAGAACATGCTACAATTGTCAACAAACAGGACATTTTAAAAGGAATTGCCCCATAGGAGGAGGGTTTAACAAAACTAGGTATCAAAGGAGTAGAATACCGGGTATTTGCCCACAATGCCATAGAGGGAGACATTGGGCTAATGAATGCCGTTCTCAAACCACCATAGAGGGTACTCCATTATCAAAAAACGAACAAGGACAAGGTGTTTATCCACAATATCGTGGACAAAGGCATCGGGCTCCGTTGCCAAAAAATGGACAGGGGGCCCCAATGCTCCAGGGCCCCAAACCACAAATATACGGAGCACTAGAGGAACCCAGCAACCCCATCAGGGTAGTGCCCAGGACACATTGTCCATCAGATCCCTCATCAGACAAACCAGAGGGAGCGCAGGGTTGGACATCTGCGCCTCCGCCAGATCAGTACTAACTCCAGAGATGGGAGTTCAAATCATTCCCACAGGGGTGAAAGGACCTCTTCCCAAAGGAACAGTAGGCTTATTATTGGGACGCAGCTCTTCTACCCTAAAAGGACTTTTGATAAGTCCTGGGGTAATTGATCCCAATTATGAAGGTGAAATAAAAATTATAGCCAGATCTCCAAAGGGTATATCAGTAATTTCACCAGGAGATAGAATAGCACAGTTACTAATAATACCAAGCCTACATGATAAATTTTCCAGTCATGCTGTAGAAAGAGGTTCCAAGGGATTAGGCTCCACAGGTGTAGATTGGGCTATGCTTTCTTTAAATTTAGATTCTCGCCCCATGCTAAAACTAAATATTCAAGGACATGAATTTAATGGGCTACTGGATACAGGTGCAGACCTTAGCATCATCTCTCGTCAAGAATGGCCAAAACATTGGCCATTACAACAAGCCACTCAAACACTTAGAGGCCTAGGAGTGGCGACTAATCCCCATAGAAGTGCAATGGTATTAGATTGGAAGGATCCTGAAGGATGTGAAGGAACTATACAGCCATATGTATTGGATCATCTTCCCGTAAATTTATGGGGACGAGATGTCTTAGATCAATTAGGTTTGACATTAACAAATAATATCAGTCAAAATGCACCCACTATTATGGCTAGACAAGGTTTTAGGAAAGGAAAAAGATTAGAAAAACAAGAACAAGGTATAGCAGCACCAATACAAATAGATCAAGGAACAGACAGACATGGGTTGGATTTTCACAAAGGGCCATTGAGACAATAAAAATTACATGGAAATCAGAAAGACCAGTATGGGTTCCTCAGTGGCCCTTGACTAAAGAAAAGATACAAGTAGCCCATGATCTGGTCAAACAACAATTAGCGGAAGGACATATACAACCTTCTGTATCTCCCCATAATACTCCCATTTTTGTCATCAAAAAGAAATCTGGTAAATGGAGATTATTGCAAGATTTAAGAGCCATTAATAATGAAATGGTCATTATGGGACCTGCTCAATCGGGGATTCCTCAATTGTCTGCTTTGCCAAAAACTTGGTATGTTTTAGTTATAGATATTAAAGATTGTTTTTTTTTCAATTCCAATTCATCCTGAGGATAGTCCACGTTTTGCATTTACTATCCCTGCACTGAATCATGAAGGTCCTGATCAGAGATATGAATGGAAAGTACTCCCTCAAGGGATGGCTAACAGCCCAACTATGTGTCAAATTTATGTTAACAAAGTAATCCAGCCACTTAGAAATCAAAATTCTGAGCTACAAATATTTCACTATATGGATGATATATTATTAGCACACAAAGCTAAAAACACATTGCTAGAATGTTATGCCACACTTACAAACTTATTAAAAAATTATAATCTAGAGATAGCAATAGATAAAGTACAATTAAATTTTCCAATTAATTATTTGGGAGTTCTATTATCCTCAACCATGGTCCGTCCACCAAAAATTCAAATACGAGTAGATCAACTCAAATCACTTAATGACTTTCAAAAGTTATTAGGAGACATAAATTGGATAAGGCCTTATCTAGGTATTCCAACAGGAGAATTGGGACCTTTATTTGATATCCTAAAAGGTCCATCAGATCCAAATTCACCCCGAATGTTAACGCCTCAAGAGCAGGAGGATTGTGGGAGGCCGATTGGCTGGGTTGTGTGGGCGGAGCCAAAGAAGTCCTCCAATGAGCAGCTCCGTGGAGGAGCCAATCAGCTAGATGTTGCTGGGGCCGCTGTGAGCCAATCATCAGCTGGCAGTCTGAAGGGCAGGGAAACAGCCCAATGAACATCACCGCAGAGGAGCCAATCAGCTAGATGTTGCTGGGGCCGCTGTGAGCCAATCATCAGCTGGCAGCTAGAAGTTTGCTGGGGCCCCTTTGGCTGTGACTCTCAACATCCCAAGAAAGGCATTAAAAATCATTGAAACATATATGGAAAATATACATTTGGATAGAATTGATATAAGTTTGCCTTTATTATTTATTGTACTACCAACAAAAAATATTCCTACAGGAGTACTTTGGCAAGAAGGTCCATTATTATGGATACATTTATCTTATTCTCCTAACACTATTCTTACTAGGTATCCTGAGGCTGTAGGACAATTAATACTCAAAGGAATAAAAACAGCAAAGGGAGTGTTTGGAATTTCTCCCAATAAAATTATTACTCCATATACTATGAATCAAATTGATGAATTAGCTAATGAGTTAAATACTTGGGCAATAATCATTTGCAAATCTAATGTTTCATTTGATAACCACTTACCATCTAACCCTTTATTGTCTTTTTGGTCATTGCATCCTGTAATTTTTCCAAAAATGACAAGAAAAACACCTATCATGAATGCTCCAAATATATTCACTGATGGGTCAAATAATGGTACAGCAGCAATAGTTACACCTGATGAAACTTTTACATTTTTAGTACCCAAACAATCAGCTCAAAAGGTAGAGCTTAATGCAGTATTACAAGCTTTTGTGATGTTTAAAGATTCTGTATTTAATTTATTTTCTGATAGTCAGTATATAGTTAATGCTATAGTATCCCTTGAAGATGCTGGTAGGATTTCCCCTTCTTCTACTGTTTTCTCTTTGTTTTCCACTATACAAAGTTTAATCTGGGACAGAAAAGATCCATTCTTTATAGGACATATCAGGGCACATACAGGATTGCCTGGAGCCCTTAGTTTGGGCAATGATTTAGCAGATAAAACTACATATGACATACATATTTTCTCTACACTAGAAGAAGCTATAAATTTTCATAAAAGGTTCCATGTCAATGCTAATACTTTACAAAAGCGTTTTAAAATAACTAAAGAACAAGCTAGAAAAATAATAAAACAATGTCAAAATTGTGTGACCTTTTTACCACAATTTAATCTTGGAGTCAATCCTAGAGGATTGATACCTAACCATATTTGGCAGATGGACGTCACACACTTGCCAGAATTTGGAAAATTAAAATATTTGCATGTTACAGTTGATACTTCTTCTGGATTTTTGATGGGCTCCCTTCATGCCAGAGAAAAAACTAAAGATGTTATAGCTCATTGCTTACAAAATTTTGCCACTGTGGGCATTCCAAAACAGTTAAAAACAGATAATGCCCCTGGTTATACTTCTACCTCTTTTAAACAATTTTGCTCATCATTTGGCATTACTTATATAACAGGAATCCCATTCAATCCACAGGGACAAGGCATAATTGAAAGAGCTCATCAAACTATTAAAATGTACTTATTAAAGCAAAAAGACGTAATTGGGAAGGGGTATATATTCCCCAAAGATAAACTTAAAATAACCCTTTTTACTCTAAACTTTTTAAATTTGGATTCATCAGGACTTAGTGCTGCAGAAAGGCATATGTGACCAAAAAATGTACATAAGCCCAAGGTACTTTGGAAAGATATTCTAACAGGACAATGGAAAGGTCCTGACCCACTAATTGTCTGGAGTCGGGGGTCTCTTTGTATGTTTCCACAGGAAGAACAGCAGCTGATTTGCATTCCAGAGAGATTAACCAAGGTCCTGACCCAGTGATTGTCTGGAGTCGGGGGCCTGTTTGTGTGTTTCCACAGGAAGAACAGCAGCCGATTTGGATTCCGGAGAGATTAACTAAAGTCCTGACCCAGTGATTGTCTGGAGTCGGGGGCCTGTTTGTGTGTTTCCACAGGGAGAACAGCAGCCGATTTGGATTCCAGAAAGATTAACTAAAGCGATTTCTACAGACCAAAAAGAAGATGATTTGGCTCAAATCCATAACAGCTGATATCCAAAACTCCAATTTGGCTATCCTTACATCTGCGACAGAACCAGGATGCTTTTTTCAATATCTATTTTATTACTGCCCTTTCCCATATCATGAAGTTCTATTTTGTTTTTTGAGCTCATACAGACCTAGGTTAATGTTTTGCTGATCAGTTCTATTTTTTTTTTTTTTTACTATAGAGTTTTTAAACATTGCAATGGAGATTTCACCTGTAAAAAGTTATAAGGCCTTTACTATTATGTTATGTGTTGTATTTATTATATTATGTGTCACACTTGTGTTTTGTGTTATATGTTTGTACGTATGTCCATATATCATATATGATGAGCACTCATGAAAAAATGGATCCAAATATTTTTTTTATTCACGTGATTTAAATGGTTTAATTTAAATTGGGTAAATAACTGTTGATAATTGTTTTAATATGTAAACAAAAAGGAGGTTAACAGATCTGTTTGTTTACTTTCACCTTTCCTTTTCATTATATTTAATAATTCTCTTCAAGACAATGTAAATTGTTAAGAAAATTGTTTTCTTTTAGTGCCTTCTGGAATGTTACACAATTTTTTCTTTAGCCATTATTGCCAGAATTCCTATCTTCATCCCAGTGCCAGTGAAGACAATGTAAATTGTTAAGAAAATTGTTTTCTTTTAGTGCCTTCTGGAATGTTACACATTTTTTCTTTAGCCATTATTGCCAGAATTCCTATCTTCATCCCAGTACCAGTGAAGACAATGTAAATTGTTAAGAAAATTGTTTTCTTTTAGTGCCTTCTGGAATGTTACATAATTTTTTCTTTAGCCATTATTGCCAGAATTCCTATCTTCATCCCAGTGCCGGTGAAGACAAAGATAAAACTAATCTACAGTTTCTGCAATAGCCATCACTGAACTGCTTGCAGAACTTGCCTAAACTATGTGTCACTTGTATGCATTGTGAACTATCTGTTGGTGCAGCGACTTGTGGTAGTGTTGGGGTATTTTTGCTGATGATGTCATCGGTGGTACAATTTTTCCATCAAGAGCCGTCAATTGGCTTGGTATATCTTCCTCCCTTCTGCTTGTCATGACAAAGACCTCTCCACAGGTGTGGCTGTATACTGGACCGGTAGTCAATGACGGGTAAGATCCAATTACAATGGTACCAACCTAAGACAGGAGGCTGACGCCCTGAGGTAAGCTCATCCGAAGACGGGTAAGGACCATATGTAGTATTGGACAACCTAAGGCAGGCACGGTCCCTAAGCCACATGCTTATTGTTTAAACAGAGAGGGGGAGATGTTGAGAGCCACAGCCAAAGGGGCCCCAACAAGCTATTGATACACATTAGAAAATGGATGAATCTCAAAATAATTATGCTTAGAGAAAGAAGACAAAGGAAAATGAGTACATACCATATGGTGTCATTTATATAAAATTATAGACAATGCAAACTGATCTATAGTGACGGGGTGGGGCAGTAAGAAGGGATTACAAGGGAACACAGAAAAAGCTGTGGTGTTGAAAGATATCTTTATTATCTTGCTTGGCTTCATGGGAGTGTATCTATGTCAAGTTTATCAAATAATTTTATTTTAAATATGTGTATAGTTGTATATAAAGCATATCTCAACAGAGCTGTTTTTAAGATGTGGCATAAAATGAACAGATGCAGGATAGCTAGAAGTAGGGATATAGAAATATAATCTCTGAGTATCCACAGAAGATTGGATCCATTCCTTACAGATCCCAAAATTTAAGGTTGCCCAAGTCCCCTGTATAGGCATGGTAGTTGCATGTAACCTATGAACATCTTCCCATATGCTTAAAATCATCTCTAGATTACATATGACACTTGATACCATGCAAGCACTAGGCAAATAGTTGTTACATTATATTGTTCATGGAATAGTGACCAGGAAAAAAGTCTGTACATGTTCAGGGCAGATGCAATTTTATTTTCCAAATTTTTCCATGTACAGTTGGTTGAATGCATGGATGTGGAACCCATGGACATGGAGAGCTGACTGTAGCCTCATTTGAGGGGCAATAGGACTCTTTTGCTTTCCTATTCCAAAAGGCTGTCATTTGGATTTCACCAGTTCCTGAAATTACCTCCTCATAGCTTCCTTCTTTGGGACTAACGTTATATTCCCATGAAAACATACAGATGAATAACTCTTGTATAACATCAATGTTTTAATACTTCCTGGTGAATTTTCAAATCATTTCCATTTTTCTAAGAGCTGACTGGGGTAAAGAAGTAGAGAGTCCAGGTTATTACCAGGTGTAGTGGACTCTGGTTCTGCCTACCCGATATGCACTTGACTTCTAATAAAGAAACCCTAGTTCCCCTTTTAGGACACTGTTCTCTCTGACTCTACATCCATGTGACTTTGGTGGGATTGACCAATGGAATTATGAAGAAACAATAGAATGTGACTTCCAAGGTTAGACCATCAAAGACACTGCAACATCTGCCCTGCTGTCCTGAATCACTTGCTCTGGGGAAAGCCAGTCGCCATATCTAGAGGACACTCCGGAGTCCTCTGCTGGGACCCATGATTTCTGTATTGGGTTTAGATGTGTGTGTTACATCGACAGGTGCTGGGGAATCCTGTGTGAGGGCAAGAACTGGAGCAGGGATCTAGTCATGGTACACAGGGGTGTGGAAAGAAAAGGGTCAAGAGCCATACATTAAAGGAAGGATGCAAAGAATGTCCAAAAGTCTGAGTTCTTGTCATCTGTCCTTGGAGGCATACATGGCCCTGCAGGTCTGTGGTCTCCAGCCTTCTCTGCTGCTGTCTCCAGGGCATCTGTTTTCCATCTACTCCCAGGTTGTCTAACCTTCCACCCACTCTGCATCCTCCTACCACGAGGCTCTGCAGGTTGTCTGGCCCTCTCCCAGTCTACCTCCGACACATTCTTGGAGATCCCTGGGATCTGGGAAGGTTTTTTTGTGTGTGCTTTTAGGAAATAAGAATGCAGCCAAACACAATAGCACACACTTGGAACCCCAGCTTCTCAGGAGGCTGGGGCAGAAGGATTAAAGGTTTGAGGCCACCCTGGGCCATGTAGCAAGACCCTGTCTCAAAATTAAAAAATAAAAGGACGGAGGATGTGGCTCAGGGGTAAAGTGTCCCTGGGTTCAATCCCTAGTACCAAAAATAAATAAATAAATGAAAATAAGAAGGCAAAGGACTGTCTTAGACCTTCTCCCCCCAGACATACATGCTGCCATCTCCATCTCCTTTTTCATAGCGGATTTATCAATAAGATCTCTGGATAGAGAGAGACAGTTTTGTTAGACTCTTTTTTTTTATTGTTGGTCTTTCAAAACATTACATAGTTCTTAATACATCATATTTCACAGTTTGATTCAAGTGGGTTATGAACTCCCAATTTTACCCCATATACAGATTGCTGTATCACATCAGTTACCCTTCCATTGATTTACATATTGTCGTTCTAGTGACTGATGTATTCTGCTGTCTATCCTATTCTCTACTATCCCCCCTCCCCTCCCCTCCCCTTTTCTCTCTCTACCCCCTCTACTGTAAATCATTTCTTCCACTTGTATTATCTTGTCTTAAATACTACTAAACCTACCTCTCAATCCAGGGAAACCTTTTCAGAGTTCTACCCGAGTCTAACCCCATTACTTATCCCTTTGACTCACCTCTTTTTTTTTTTTGAATAATCATCAGAAATTTTTACATATTTTCTCTCCAGTCTGTATTTCTGTATATATATATATATATTTCTTTGAATTCTTTGGTAGAGTTCCTGAGGCTCAAACCCAAACATTTGCAATTTTATACCTCTATATCTCCCAGCTTTTCTCATTACCAAAGGTTTTGAAACTCAGTTGACTCTTTCTTATCTCAACATTTTTGCTGGTTCTTCCCTTTCATGAGGAAAAGCACCTTGTAGGGCTACTTGACTAGTTCTGGCCATGAAATGTGAGTTAAAATTATGAATGTCATGTCCCTATGAAAGGTTAATAAAATAGGTACTTGTCACTCTGTTTTTCTATATGCTTAACAGAACACTGTTGAAATCTTGTTCCCAGGATGTGTTGTCCCCAACTGTGAACTGTTTGCTAATCTTGTTCCCAGGATGTGCTGTCCCCAACTGCCAAACTGCAGGATGCACTCCCTCACTCGGTTGCAGGCAAACTGCTCACTAGCCCTGACCCATCAATGAACTTCCCTCCCTGCCCTCTCCAAGAAAAGTATATAAGCTCTGCTCAAGCAGTTCTCAGGGCTCTATCTCTCTTTGCTATAGAGAGCTCGGGCCCCAGCATGCTGGTCTCCAAATAAACCCACCCTTCTGCTTTTGCATAAGACAGTCTCTTGTGGTCTCTTACTCCGACGTTCCGCCGGACCCTTACATTTGGGGCGTTGGCAGGGAATTGCGCATCGCCGGACAGGGAGACCTCAACAAGACTCCTTTAGGGGGGTAAGTAAGGCGCCTTATCTTCTTCTTCTTCTTCTCCTCCTCCTCCTTCTTCTCCTTCTTGTTTTTCCTTTGCGATCGCTCAGAGTCTGGTTTTGGGCTGGAGAGCGTGAGCTCTCAGGGCCTTCTGGTTTTGGGCTAGAGAGCGTGAGCTCTCAGGGCCTTCTGGTTTTGGGCTGGAGAGCGTGAGCTCTCAGGGCCTTCTGGTTTTGGGCTAAAGAGCGTGAGCTCTCAGGGCCTTCTGGTTTTGGGCTGGAGAGCATGAGCTCTCAGGGCCTTCTGGTTTTGGGCTGGAGAACGTGAGCTCTCAGAGCCTTCTGGTTTTTCTGGTTTTCTGGTTTTGGGTTGGCAGAGTGTGGGTTGTCAGCGGAGAGCGTGAGCTCCCCTGGCGGTGGTGGATAGACGTGTCCCTGAAGCCACAGACCACGTCTCCTCAAGGGACGCTTTGGGAGACTCTGGGGGGGACGGAAGTGCCCCCATCTGGGAGGGACAAGGTGCCCTCATCTGTATTCTGCTGCCAACCCGTCTGGTCTTGCCGGCAACTATTCTTTCTCTCAGGTTGAATTCACTGTCTATTTTTAATCTTTGCCTCTGAACTTGTGTTACACGTTTACTGTTTAGTGTGTGTCCATGTTAGTGTCACATTTGTATTGTCCCTGTCTTTGTTCAAGTAACTTTCATTATGGGACAGAGTCATTCACTGGACTGAAGTCCGCATAAGGGCTCAGAATCTTTCTTTTTCAGTAAAACACTGGACCTGGCAGACTCTCTGTGCCACAGAATGGCCCGCTTTTGGAGTTGGATGGCCTCCAGAAGGATCTTTCTACTCCCCACTAATTTGAAAAGTCAGAAATATTGTCTTTGTCTTTCAGCCGGGGCCACATAGCCATCCAGATCAACAGCCGTATATCTTAACTTGGCAGGACCTTTGTGAATCTCCTCCTCCACCCTTTGTTCTCCCTGAGTCTCAAGATTTGACTCTGCTGGACTCTCCTCCCTTTCCTTATCCCCTGCCTTCGTTCCCCAACCCCCAACACCCTCTAAGTGATTCCCCTGATGCTGACTCAGGTTCTCCACCATTGAAGGAGGTTAAACAAGCCCAGCACCCTCCAGATGACTTCCCTGAAGCACACATAGCCCCTCCTCCCCTGGAGGAAGCTGGCCCGGCTAAAGGAACTTGCCGGCAGCGAATGATTAAAAACCCTGAAGCCCCCGTGATACTTCCCCTCCGTCCTCATGGGCCAATGATAGAGGATGACCATGGTGGAGAAATGCAAGTCTACCAGTATTGGCCTTTCTCCTCTTCAGATCTATATAACTGGAAAAATAACAATCCCCCTTTTTCCGAGGACTCCACCCTGCTCACAGGTCTGATCGAGTCATTGATGTTTTCACACCAGCCTACTTGGGATGACTGCCAACAACTCTTAGGCACTCTCTTCATGACAGAGGAGTGAGAGAGAATCCTCCTGGAAGCAAGAAAAAATATCCTCGGACCAGATGGGCAACCAACACAACTTCCCAACATAATCGAAGCTGACTTCCCCTTGAACTGACCCAACTGGGACCCCAACACCTTTGAAGGTAGGGAGCATCTGTCCACTTATTGCCGGGCTCTAATAGTGGGTCTCCAAGCAGCCGCTAGACGGCCAACTAATTTGACCAAGGTAAGAGAGATTATTCAAGGGCCTAATGAATCACCCTCTATGTTTCTAGAGAGAATTATGGAAGCATATAGGAGATATACTCCTTTTGATCCTCAGGCAGAGGATCAAAAGACATCTGTCACGATGGCCTTTAATGGGCAAGCTGCCCTGGATATTAAAAAAAGGTTATAACGCTTAGATGGATTACAAGATATGACTTTAAGAGATTTAGTCAGAGAAGCTGAGAAGGTATACTATAAGAGAGAAACTGAGGAAGAGAAGTGAGCAAAGGGAGGATGAAAGAAACAAAAGACAAACTGAGGCATTGAATAAGGTCCTGGTCACAACAACAAATAGGCCAGAAGTTAGGAGACAGGGAGACAGAAAGGGATACCTGGGCCCATGCCAAAAGCCACATCTGGCCTCAGGTCAATGTGCCTACTGTAGAGAAAAAGGACACTGGGTCAAAGAGTGACCTAGAGAGAAACAGCCACGCCAACCAGCCATTCTAACTTTGGAGGATGACTAGGAAAGTCAAGGCTCGGATCCCCTCCCCGAGCTCAGGATAACTTTTGAAGTGGAGGGGACCCCAATAAACTTTAAAGTGGATACAGGGGCAATATACTCAGCCCTTAAGGCCCTATTGGGCCCTCTATCAACTAAAAGGTCTCTAATTCAAGGGGCTAACGGCAATAAATATCAGGCTTGGACAACTAAGAGGACCATGGACCTGGGAAAAGGAAAAATCCATCACTCCTTCCTAGTGATCCCAGAATGCCCAGCCCCATTGATGGGCAGAAATCTGCTCACCAAATTCAGGGCCAGAATAACTTTTAACCCTGAAGGCCCCCAAATGAAATTTCTAAATCCTTCAGTAAAAACTCCTATAGTCATGGCTTTAACTATGTCAATAAAAAATGAACATCAACTCTTCACACCCCCCCAAGACTGATCAAACAGGCAAGCTATCCCAGAAATGGATAACAGATTACCCAGATGCCGGGGCAGAAACTGCTGGGTTAAGCCTAAAACAACCTCCAATAATGGTGGAGTTAAAAACCTCAGCCTCCCCAATTAATATTAAACAATATCCTCTGAGCAAAGAAGCTAAAGATGGGATAAGGTCCCATATTCAGAAATATCTGTCCTTAGGGGTCCTAAGGCCCTGTCAATCGGCCTGGAACACTCCCCTGTTACCAGTAAAAAGCCAGGAACTGGGGACTATCGCCCTGTTCAAGACCTAAGAGAGATCAACAACAGAGTGCAGGACATTCACCCCACAGTACCTAATCCATACAATCTGCTTAGCATCCTGAACCCTGAACAAAAATGGTATACTGTCCTGGGCTTAAAAGATGCTTTCTTTTGCTTGCCTCTGCATAAAGATAGTCAATTGCTGTTTGCTTTCAAATGGGTAAACCCAGAAACTGGAACGACTGATCAACTAACTTGGACCAGACTCCCACAGGGTTCAAAAACTCCCCCACTCTCTTTGATGAAGCCCTCCACAGAGATCTCAACAAATTCAGAACTATGCACCCCGAAGTCACCCTGCTTCAATATATGGATGACCTACTACTGGCATCCGATACCAAGGAAAACTGTGAGTCTGGGACCCAAGCACTATTATCCGAGCTTGCTCAACTCAGGTATAGAGCTTCTGCCAAAAAGGCCCAAATTTGCCAGCAAGAAGTAATCTTTCTGGACTATTCCCTTAGGGGCAATAAATGATGGCTCACTAAGCCCAGAAAACAAACCGTTGTGCAGATACCACCCCCATCTAACAAGAGGGCAAATGAAAAAGCTAAATTGGCAGCCCTAAACGGAGTAACCATGTTAACACTTTCCATACGGAGGAAATATGAGTCAGAAGATTTAACTACATCAGAGCACCCCGAAAACTTAACATCTGAGGACACTGACACTGAACTCCTTGACAACACTGAACCCAACTTGCAATTTCAGAAAGCCCTACACTACGTTAAAAATGTACATCAACTCACTCACCTTGATTCAAAGAAACTGCAGGCATTCCTAAAAGATCAAGAACAGAGTTTTCCACTAACCGGCTCACAGCAAAAGGAAAAAACTGAACGGGTAATAAAAGTCTGTCGGGTCTATCAATTGGTTAATGCTTACCCCTCCAAGCTTCCTATAGGAAGGCATCTTCGAGGAACCAGACCAGGACAATTCTGGGAAGTGGACTTTACTGAATTAAGCCAGCAAGGTATGGACTTAAATATCTCCTAATCTTTGTAGATACATTTTCAGGATGAAATGAAGCCTTCCCCGCAAAAAAGAAACGGCACAAATGGTGGTCAAGAAGATCCTAGA
Source organism: Urocitellus parryii (assembly GCF_045843805.1). Classification (NCBI taxonomy): domain Eukaryota; kingdom Metazoa; phylum Chordata; class Mammalia; order Rodentia; family Sciuridae; genus Urocitellus; species Urocitellus parryii. Next base: position 35,469,735 of record NC_135537.1, read on the forward strand.
AGATATTTTTCCAAGATACAGCCTGCCTAAGGTAATAGGGTCTGATAATGGACCGGCGTTCGTGGCCCAGGTAAGTCAGGGGTTAACCAGGACCCTGGGGATTAATTGGAGGTTACATTGCACTTATAGACCCCAGAGCTCAGGACAGGTAGAAAGAATGAATAGAACCATTAAAGAGACCTTGACAAAATTAAGCTTGGAGACCGGCATAAAAGATTGGACTATGCTCCTGCCTTATGTACTGTTTCATGCAAGAAAAATGCCCTCTGTTTCTTTGTGTAACCTCACCCCCTATGAAATTCTCTATGGTGCCCCTCCTCCAATAAGGGACCTGACCCCAACTCTAAGACCTAACGATTCTTTTCACACCCCCTTGCTTGACAGACTTAAAACTTTTGAAAAAACTCAGTGATGCCTATGGAAACAGCTGGCCACTGCCTACCAACTTGGGAATGAAGGAACTCCACACCAATATCAAGTGGGAAACTTCATCTATGTAAGACGACATCAGGTGTCATCCCTAGAACCCCGCTGGAAAAGACCATACCAGGTGCTACTTATAACACCTAAAGAGGTAAAGGTAAATGGAATCACTTCCTGGATCCATGCCTCTCATCTCAAGCCTGCGCCCTGTCCAGATTCTGGTTGGAAATTGAAAAAGACTGGTAACCCTCTCAAATTGCTTATTCGCCATGTGAATAAGGCTATAAACTCTCCCCTTGACCACCAGTGGTCCTAACCCTCATCAGCCCGTACAACAGTGATGGCTAATCTCAAATCATGTCAGCTGGCTATAGGTCTTTCCTATTGAGATATCCCTGATGAAAAAGATCCCACTAAAATTCCATTAAATCCCTTTTATACCAGATAATAGAAACAAACATTATGGATGTAGAGACACTCGAGCCAGATGTAGGTTGGTTAACCTAGATTACTATGTTTGCTCGGCGAACTATCAAAGCCACAAACAGTCACAGCTATGTTGGGGAAAAACCGACTTCTTCTGTAAGTCATAAGGATGTAAACATACAGGGGCTACCTGATGGAACCCAAACCTCCGCCGGTTCTCAGACCATTGCCCCTTGCTGAAGTAACAGGTACTGAGGTATCTCTCCACCCATTCACTCCTCTCTTCTCCTGTCAATGTCCACACCGGGTCCCACCAGGTCCTCCTACCAGCTAACCCAAAGCTCCAACCAGCTGAGGAGAGCCCTCAGACCCCTATCCGAGATGTAATGAAAATGGCCTTTAAAGTTGCTTTGTCATCACTGAAAACAGGTTACTAAAAATTTAAAGTCCCTCACAGGCTTTTTGGGATACTCACTCCCGTCTTCCCCTCTGCTCTACCTGTTCTACTACTCGAGTTTTTGTTGCTAGGAAAATCCCAAACCCCTTTCCCATTATTCTTTTACATCTCTCCTTCCTCATTCTCAGATCCATGGAGCTGCTCTCAGCACCGCCTTCCCCGTCCTCCCCCTCTGTACCAGGCCCACAAAACTGACCTTCTTCAGAAGTCTTCACTATGGCTGACTTTAGGACTTTCAGCAAAAGAGTCCCTATAAAAGAGTTCAGTATAGATAAACTTCCTCTTTTCATATTGCCCTGTTCTACTTGGCCACTGACTGGAAAAATCAGCACTCCTAAGCTAGACACCCCCTTACTAGTTTTTCACAAAATATGTGAACAAGGCCTCTGGCCTTGAGCTGGGGCTTCACAGAGATGGCTACATTTCTAAGATAAAAAGTTATCAACTGGGCTCCATGGTAACAGCTGGCAAGGAAAAAGAAAAAGTTCTCCCCCTCCCAGGTGTCCTTGAAAAGTTAACTTGCCCAGAACAGAGAAAGAAAAAAAAAAAAAAAAAAAAAACAGAAACAAAAACTGCTTTTTGTAAACTTCTGCAGACTGGAAACTTCTGAGCCCCTTCCCTTACATGTTGAGTACAAAATTCTAAAACTACCTAAACTTGGGTTACAAGAGATTAATTGATTACAACAGAAGCAATGCCCTCTGAATCCGGTTGCAACCAAATAAGACTGTTTCCCTGTCTTCAGTGCTATCTTAGGTGCCTTGCCTTGCCCGTCCCTGCAACAGTATAATTCTATATACTTAAACATTATTTATGTTTTCATAAAATGGTCAACAGATGTGATTAATTATGTAATGGTGCAGATGTTTCCCAGAGTGCTCTATCATGACGCAGGTTCATTTAAAGATCAAATAAGGGGACATACAACCTGGTTCCGCTGGGAACCTGTAGCCCTCACTCTAGCCATCTTATTAGGAATGGGAATTGCTGTAGGGGTGAACACAAGGACTACTGCCCTGGTCCGTGGGACGCAACAAATGACCCAATTAGAAACAGCAATGGACCAAAACTTAAAGATATTAGAAACCTCCATCACAGCTTTACAGGAATCTTTAACCTCTCTCTCTGAAGCTGTTTTACAGAACAGGCGAGGGTTGAACCTCCTCTTCATGAGAGAAGAGGGCCTTTATGTTGCATTAAAGAAAAATTGTTGTTTTTATGTCGACCATACTGGAATTATAAAAGAATCTATGAGTAAACTAAGAAGACACCTTGAAGAACGTCAGAGAGAGAAAAAACCCCAAAAAGGATGATATGAGTCTTGGTTCACACAGTCCCCCTAGTTAACTACGCTTTTATCAGCCTTGGCCGGTCCTCTAATAATTCTTATATTGTTGCTAACATTAGGACCCTGTTTGCTCAACCGTGTAGTTTCCTTTCTCCAATCCCAAAATTAGACAAGTCAAACTTATGGTAATCAGACAACAATATACCCCACTAGCAGACACAGAATGTGACACCCCCCAATGATCACTTTTATGATTAAAAGTAGCCAGAAAAAGAAGTGGGGAATGAAAGGTTAATAAAATAGGTACTTGTCACTCTGTTTTTCTATATGCTTAACAGAACACTGTTGAAATCTTGTTCCCAGGATGTGTTGTCCCCAACTGTGAACTGTTTGCTAATCTTGTTCCCAGGATGTGCTGTCCCCAACTGCCAAACTGCAGGATGCACTCCCTCACTCGGTTGCAGGCAAACTGCTCACTAGCCCTGACCCATCAATGAACTTCCCTCCCTGCCCTCTCCAAGAAAAGTATATAAGCTCTGCTCAAGCAGTTCTCAGGGCTCTATCTCTCTTTGCTATAGAGAGCTCGGGCCCCAGCATGCTGGTCTCCAAATAAACCCACCCTTCTGCTTTTGCATAAGACAGTCTCTTGTGGTCTCTTACTCCGACGTTCCGCCGGACCCTTACACCTACACCCATATACAAATATCCATGTGCTCAGTTTTCCTGTTGTGACTACTGAGGAGGAGGACATACCCACATAATACAGATATATGATAATGGTATGTCCATTAGCCTGAGTCCCTGAGTTACTATATGAGACAGAATCTGAACTGACCCATGTGTAGCATGAATGAGAAATAAATTATTTTATGTTAAGCCATTGAGATTTTTGTAATTTTGCTTATTATTATTGCAGCATATTCTCGCTTATACTGACTAATACCATAGACTGGAATGTTCTTGCAAACTGACAGGAGAAGTACCAGGAACACTATGAGATTCTTGGAAGAAAAAAAAAAGAAAATAAACAAGCAAAACTTGGTTGGTTTTATAAACTATTATTCCATTACAGAGATGTTACATCAAAATATTTAACAACCTGCATAGCATGAGTTCAACTAATGAGAACAAACACCAAACAAATCAGAAAGGAGATCAGCGTGTTGACCACACAAAGCTATCTCAGCTGAAGATACCCGGCATACTGTCAGAACAATGTGAGTATTAAATATCTTGTAAACAGAAAAAACGAATGAGCAGCCAGGCAGATTATAAGCAAAATTCATGGACTCTGCTCTTAAAGTTTCCTGAAAACAAAGAACATGAACTCCAGAGTCTGAATGGTTAACTGGATGTATTGCTTTGCTGCTCCTTCTGCCCCTATCCTGGGGGAAAATAAACAAATAAAGCAACTGGATCTCAGCATCTGTAGCTGCTTATCCATTTAAGACAAAATCCTTTCTTATCTGTTAACATTTAATCTGCTCAAAATGGGCCATTTATAAATAAACACATTTATGGATAGATTTTAGAATAAATTCCATATTGTCCAGAATGCCAAATTCCCAGCTCAAATAATCGAGATATTCCTCCAAGGTGGATAGTCAATAGTCTCCTGAGACACTGAATAATAAACTATAAGACTAAAAAGACCTCCTGAATCATCAAAGAAAAATTCAAGAAGGTTCTGAGAGGTTCTAAGGGCTAAGTACGCTTTTCTGGGGGCTTATTTGGACATGGTCATCACTAATGCAGTTTGATAACTTTCACTAACTCAGAAAAAAATAATTTATAAGGAATCTCATTTCTCTGCCATTGAAAGAAATGAGTTTTCCATAGTGTAACTCATGAAAGTTTAAGTATTAAGTTTAAATAGATGAATGACTGAAATTATGTGCAAAACTCCTGTGGTTATGTACTTACATTCTGGGCAGAATGTGCATGCATTTCTAGCTTTGTATGTGTCCCAAGAATATTTTTAGGAGATAAATAACCTCCAAATTACAAAGACAATTTTCTTACAAAGAAAGGACGACTTCTGACTAATCCAAATGGTAAAATAAAAACTGGAAACAGAAAGATTAGTCTGTAAATCCTGAATGGCCTTGAAGTGTAGTTAAAAGAAAATCAAAGCCTTAGATGGTAAAGTTTTAATGCATTTAAATGAAAATTAAAAGGAAGGATGAAAGAATGCACTGAGTAATATTTGGTCAAGTCAAAGGATTTGCTTCTCGAAATTCCAGTGTGGATGGGAGGAGGGAGTAGATGGCCTTGGGAAACCCTTCTCCACCAAGTTTGTGAGCCTGGGGTAGAGCATGGTAGGAATGTTGTCCTGACACAAGGTTGGGGTGGGCAGGGATGGCGAGATCTCTGGAATGGAGATTTCTGAACTTGGAGGAGACAGTTGCCGCCAAAAGTCCAACTGTTCTTTTACTCACTTTAGAACATCTGAAGAAGACTACTGAAGCCTGAAGAGACCAGCAAGAACTGAGTAAGAAACGCAGGTCAGGAGTCAGAGAATGCAGGTGCCAGAATAGCTACTAGCGATAAATTTTATCAGAAGACTTTCATCATTAGAAACAAATTCTCAAATTCATTTTTTCTTTTCCTTCTTCCATTCCCTTTTTCTTTTCTTTTCATTTCTTCCTTTCTTCTTTTCTTTTTCAGCACAGACAATATGGAAGGGGGTGGGTGGATCTTGGATCCCTTTGTAGTTCCTATTTCTCTATTTCAAAGCTGTTAACAAGTTGACCATAAACAGCAGGCCTCAGCGACCAGCTGGGTCACATTTGACTTGGGAACAAACTCAGTCTTTGGATCATTCTCCTGACAGTTTGACCCAGCAAGCTTGCCATGTGATTTTTCGTAAGCATAAGATTTACAATTATAAACTGGAATCAACACTTATGGAGTGAGTCTGAAAGGCAGGACCTGCAGTCTTTTGGGTCACATGCGTTGCTGCAAAGATTCTTTCCTCTCTGCTGCTAAAAACTGCCCCGACTCCACTCCCTATCCCACACCTGCTCTTTCCTCTTGGCATCTCACTCCCAGCCCCTCTCTTACTATCTGCTTCAGGTTTTCAAAAAAGCTGAGAAAGCTGTTATTGTGAGGAAGATTAAAGAGAGATTGGACCCAGGGATGCTTAACTACATCCCCAGACCTTTTTTATTTTGAGACAGGGTCTTTTAAAATTGCTGAGGGCCTCCCTTGCTAAGTTGCTAAGGCTGGCTTTGAACTTGCAATCCTCATGCCTCAACCTCCCAAGCCACTGGAATTATAGGCATACACCACCATGCCCAACTCCTTAAGAGTTTTGATATCTGTCTGAAGAGACACAATTTCTTGGTCACTTTTGCACCCCCAGAACCTAACCCAGTGCCTGGCACATGGTAGATGCTTAGCAAATTCTTGCCATATGAATGACTCTCAGTCACACAGCACAAACTTTTCAGTGTAAACTCTGTACAGATAAAAATAGAATGCCTTTATACAAGTTGTGCTTTGATTACCTCCATCTTAATCTACTTAAATCCAGATGACCTCTGATTGAAGGGTGAAAGACTTTACATTAAAACAGCAGACAGGAGATAGAAATTGAAAAGGCTTGTGGGTCTAAAGTTGAAGGTCATCCTACTTTCCTGAGATGGGATTACACTGCCAAGAAGTCTTCCATAATCCTCAAAGCTGTAAAAGGAAATTTATTTTCTCCTTGGGCTGAGAATAATAGGCACAGTGTATATGGGTCCCAGGTGACATTAATCAGGGAAAGGAGAGGGGATGGTGACAGGGTTTATTCTGGACTTAATTTTCAGGAACATGGTGTCAAAGAAAACACCACTGGTTCAATAACAAAGAGCTTAGGTTACCTTTAAATCAACAATGCAGCACCTGCATGGAACACAGGCTTTGCCCAGGAGGTTTTATAACCTCCACCAAAAGCAGGTCTTAGAAAAAACCTTCCTCCAGGGCTCTGCCCAGCTCCCTCACTTAGGCAGCCATGGTGTTCCATCCTCTGCTCCTCACACAGCTCATGGTCTACTGACAGGAGCAGATGATTATGATCCAGAGTGACTGGCCATACCCTGGAGTGTGGCCCAGGAATAGGATACCCAGGGAAGGAGGCATGCACAGTGAGCAGGAGCAGGTCAATATATAGGAATATTGGGGGGTCAACTGGCAGTTTCCCAATCAGAGCACAAGGAGCGGAGGGGTCCTAGACCTCAAAACATGTGTAAGAGCAAGCTGGGGACAATAGAGAATTGGACACACTGGGCAACCCCTGAGGTTCAGTGAGGTCTCTTGAGGGAGAAGCCGTGTGGGACAAGATCTGGGCTCACCACTCCCAGGAGTTTGCACTCATCTGTCAGTGAGGGAGAGCCAGAGACAAGTTTTAAGAGAAAGAGTTACATCATGTCGTAGGAAAATTCTGGTGGTCATATGGGACATAGAAGAAGAGTAAGATTAGGGACAGAAAGATGAGGGTAGTCATCCAGGAGACACAAACAGAGGTCTAGCCAGGACAGTGGCCGGTAGAAATAGAGAGGGGAGGACAGATGTGGGAGCCGCAGGGAACCTGCCAGGTTTTGCACAGTGATGAGCTCTGGAGGCCAAGGGAGGAAGGGAAGGAGGCCAAGGGAGTGTTCAGGTTTCTGACATGAGCCAGCTGAAGTTTGGTGGCGCTGCTCCACCTCAGAGGAGCAGGGCCAGGAACACAGCGTCTTTGGAAGTGAGGAGTGTGATTTGGTCATTTTGAGTTGAAGCATCTGTAGGGCATCCAGGTACGGATATTCAGTAGGAAGTTGGGGTTCTGAAGTCTGTAGCTCAAGAGGGTCCCAGCCTGGTGGTGGAAGATATCGGACATCTGTCTTGGTTCTGGTTCCAGGAAGCAGAGGTTGGGAGTCATGTGCAAGTGGCTCATCCCAGAAGCTTCCAGAGGGAACTAGGAAGGGAGTTGGAAGCAGAAGGGGGACATGCAGGGAGCTGTGTGAGTTAGTTTCCAAGGACTGCTAGAGCAAAGTACTACAGATTTTGTAGCTTAAACCACAGAATCATATGTTCTTACCTTTCTGGAAAACAGAAATTCAAGTTCAAGGGTTGGCTCCTTCTGAGGGCTATAAGGGGGAATCTTCCACGCCCCTCTCTAGGCTTCTGCGGCTTGCTGCAATCTTTGACATTCCTTGCCTTGTGGATCTATCACTCTAGTCTCTGCCTTCAGAGTCACATGCTCCTCTCCCTGTGTTTGTATCATTATATCCAAGCGTCTTCTTTTGATAAGGATACTGGTCATCTTGGTTGGGGTACATCTACTCTAATATGACCTCATCTGAATTTAACCAACTTATATCTATAACAACCCTATTACCAAATGAAGTAACATTCTCAGTTAGGACTGTAACCCCAAGCCAAGGTGAGATCTAAGCAATGAGTTCTGCAAGGGGTAGCTTCAGCTTCATCCCTGGGTAAACTGTGGGCAAAAGAAATGTCTCCACTTGCCCCAATTTGAACTGGGCTCTATGCTCTGGTACTGATGATCAGCAGCTAATGGCTTTAGAGCTATGGAAGAATTTTCTGGGCACTTTCAGAGCTGGGTATACCTTTGTGTGGCCAAAAACACTAACAATTGTTTTTTTAAGAAATCAATGGGATTGAGAAGAAGCAGTGCCATTGGTCACCACCATAGTCATTAGAATAGAAGGGCCAGTTTGCCATTCGAAGGGCTGAAAAACCAAAAACCCACATTCCAGTGGCTGGAAGAACAAGCGAGACCCCTGAATGAGAAGGAGAGGTGGGGCAGAGAAACCAGTAGCACAGGGGACGAAGACAGTAAAACCTCTAGCAAAATAGAGGTAGGGATAAAGAGTCCCTTTCAAAATAAGGACTGAAAATTCTAGGCTGCATGGTTGTTCTATACAGGCTTCCTGTGCACTGGGAATGGCCTTAGCCCTGAGATGAAGAAAAACAAAGGCTCCTATTCCAATCTGCAGATATCATTCCGGCAGAGCTAGAAAGCTCACATTTTCCAAGGTCGGAGGTGGGGCTACTGAGGAGTTTGAATAATAAATAAATAACCCTGAGCACTCTGATGATGAATAAAACTTGAGTCACATTTAAAAAAAAAACAAAGTAAAACAAAATTTTCTGGTTTGAAAAACATCTAAAACAAGAAATCTATTTGATGTCTGAATATATTCATCATATCCCCAGGCCTGACTGTCCGACTTCCAATCAAACCACAATGTCTAACAAAATGTTTTCTCTGTAATCTTTTTTTCAACTCTTTTATTCACAGACATCCAGGAGATCAAAGTTACATGAACAAGTATTATTTTTATGTATTTTTTTCAAAAGGAATCATGCTTCTCAGAATGATTTCCTAAATAAATAAATATTCAGGGGACACATCCCCAGCCTATCCATCAAGAGGAAGGGGTCCAAGGAAGGTTAGGGAGCTCCACCTTTGGAAGGGTCTTAGATGCTAAACCAGCTGAAATAATAGATGTTTCTATTCAGGATTTGTGGGTGTTGGCTCATTACAACCAAGCATGGAATTCCCCTTCGAGACGAATCAAAAGGACACTTGGGTCTAGAACAGTCCAATGGACAACTCAAATAGTATACTGCTTATGAAGGGCCACCTTGCTGCCTTTCTGTCCTAGTAAGGAAGACAAACAACTGAAATAGTGCTGGCAGTTACTATTTAAGAATTCACTTGTCAAGTTGGGGAGGAAGTTATAGAAACAGATGGACAGTACCACTTAGGAGATGAAATCTTAAGAGTTCCTGAGGGTTAGGGGGCCCAGTTCCATCCCTCCCTCACTCCATCTGGACTTTGATGTGGGCTGCGACAAAAATACCACTACTTTATTGCAGAACTGTGGATTTAAAATATGGCAATTTCACGGAGCATTGTTGACATTTCTCATTCCGTGTCTCAGATGCCATATCTGTCCGAGAATCTTCCTTTTAATTCTCTTTGTGGTAACCAGAAAGCAATATTTATGAAACGAATAGAAGGAAGCATGAATTAGGGACAAGCGGTTGACATCTATGGAGCATCTCTGCAATCCAAACTCTGGGATTTAATTTTCATAACAATCCTGAACGGATGATCAGAAAGATAGTTCAAGGAACTTAGTCTTTGGTTTGGGAGATAAAGAAAAAAGGGGAAAAAGAAAACAATAAAAGTAATGAATGACGTACAACAATAGAGAGAATTAGTTCATTCAACAAACAGTATTTTGTGTGAGGCACTGACCTGGATGCTGGAGGGAGAGCGCCAATGGACAAGATAAACCTGGAAAATAGGTGACAATCATTTAAATGATGATGATATGGAGAACCCAAGGCCACTTATAGTGTGATGCCAAATGAACTGCATTGAAGAGTGAGAAGGTAGGGTCAGGGAGGGGAGCTTCCAAAGAAAGAGAACTTAACTTTGGACTTGAAGAATGAGAAGAATTTAAATGAGAAGACTGCATCCTCTTACCATTTAAGTAACATTTATTAAGCACCAAATGTCAGGCATTCCAGCAATAATTAGGCTTTGTCCAGTAAATTATTTTTACTGTGATGCCTGGGAGAGGGGTAGGTGCTAAATAAGTTATCACTTATTGCTCTCCATGTACTGGGAAAAGTTCCAAATGCTTTATAGACTTTTATTTATTTCACCTTCAATTTATAGATGAAGAAATTGAATTATGGAGAGATTAAGTAACTTCCAAAGTCATGAAGTCATGGCAGAGCTGGGTATTTGAAGCCAGGTAGTTTGGTTCAACAGCTCTGATGGTTGCTTTACCATTTAAAAAATGAGGAATAAAAGAGCTAATTGATGTTCAGGTGCCAGATGCTGTGCTTTGGGCTCAGGTATCCAGCATATTACCAGGTTTAATACAAATTAAAACAAACATGAAAGAGCTCTGCTTCAAGTGAGAGATGACATTTACCTTGGTGCCTGAAACAACTGCTTTCCTAGTATCACTAGATCCAAATTCACCTCGTTTCATCCTCAGCACTTTGCATGGTGGCTGCCAGCTTTATAGTATTTTGTGCTTATTTATCTTATTCTTTTGCTCCTCTTGGGTCTTGTCACTGGCAGACTATGGACTCCCTCCATCGACCATAAGCTCCATGAAATGCTACTTACTGATGTGTTTCCCTCCAAGGCACCTGAGATGGCATCTTTTACACATCTGGAGCTCCAAGTTGACTCTTGAATCTTCTCAGCTTAATTTAATTCAGTTTGTGCAAAGCTTTATTAGGTACCTGCTCTGTCTCACATTATTCTGGGTGATCTAAATAGAAAAATGAGTAAGATGAGGTTCTCATCTTCAGGGGGCTGTCAGTGCAGAGGGGGGACAGGCCAGTGAAACAGGAATTACCCATCAGTGCCATGAGTGCAGTGAGGTAATATGAGATCCCTCACTGGGGAGGGCCCAGCTGGGAAGGGCTGGAGTGTAGAGTAGGGAAGTTTTCTCCAGGCGCATGACTCCTGTGCTGGGTGGAAAGTGGGGAGCAGAGAGGTCAAAAGTCCCGGGAATACTGTGTGCAAAGGTATTGAAGGGCTGGGTGTGGTGGTGCACACCTGTAATCCTAGTGACTCAGAGACTGAGACAGGAGGATCACAAGTTTGAGGCTAGCCCGAGCAACTAACATTTAAGGCCCTGGGTTCATTCCCCAGCACTGCAAAAAAAAAAAAAAAAAAAAAAGAATTGAAGCATGAAGAAGCTGAGTGTCTAAGAAGCAGAGTTTAGTGCTGGAAAGGGAGGTGCAGGCAAGACCTGAGGGTGAGGAGGTAAGGGCAAGAATCAGAAAACCAAGGTGCCTGAGAGCCAGGTGAGATGTTAACAGGAGAAGCCACCTGTGACCCAAGAACAAGGATACAAATCACACCTGCTGGGCTTGGGTTATGTGTTAGGCACAGTTCTACTCATTTTACAGGTATCACATCCCGATCCTCACAAATCTATCAGGTAATAACATCATGCCATCTCCATTTTACAGATGAGGAAACTGAGGGCTACAGAGGACAAGTAATATTCCCAAGGCAAATATGTTTTCGGGAAGTCTGACTCCAAAGCCCAACTTTAATGACTTAGCTACTCTTATCCCTAAAATGCTGTATTTCAGTTGTTAAACTGCCTCCAAATAGCATGAGGTCTATTGGAGGGAGCAAATACAAGAAAAAAATAAAGCTATAATAATAGAGATAAACCACACTCAAAATACCAGGGAAGGATATTTGCCAAGGTTTGAATATGGTCTGGCCCTTCTGAAACGCATGTTGAAGTTTGCCCCAATATAACAGTGTAAAGAGGTGATTAGGCCCTTATCAAGGGTTAGTTAGCTAACACCTCAAGGAAGCAGGTTCTTTTCCTGGGAGTCTATTGCTGTAAAAATGTGAGGCTGCCCTTTGTTCTGCTTCTTCCACATGCAGCCACTCACTCTTCTGCTTTTTGCCAAGAGTAGAAGCAGCACGAGGCCTTCCCAGAGTCAAGCAGATTCTAGCCTCTTGCTCATGGACTGCAGCCTCCAGAATCATCAGCCAATTAAATCTCTATCACCACTATCTCCCCCACCCCCACCCCACATGTACCCCTCTGCTCCATCCTAAAGGACTAACCAAGACCTGACTTGCATTTGGACTGGGTTCTTCATTACCAGTGTTCCTTTGGCTCCATGTACTGCCCTGCATCCCCAGCTGCCTACCAAACAAAACCCAACCCACCCTTGAAAGTCTCAATTTAAAGCCAGATGCAGTGGTGCACACCTGTAATCCCAGCAGCTTGGGAGGCTGAGGCAGGAGGTTTGAGAGTTCAAAGCCAGCCTCAGCAACTTAACAAGGCCCTAAGCAACTTAGCGAGACTGTGTCTTGAAATTTTTTTAAAAGGCTCAATTTAAGGACAGTCTTGTTACTTTCCCAGGGTGTGTAGTATGTCTTCACATCTTTCCTTGCTGCCCCTCCACCCTTACCACATCTTCCCTGAGAGGCAGGACCAGGTCATGTATATGTCTGGATGCTCCCCAGAACCAGGCCTGACCTAGACCAGGTACTCATTAAATATTTGCTGAACATCTACAGCATTTACTTATTGCTTTCACCCCCTTCATTTCAACAAATCTCAGATCTGAGAAATCTCAGATGAGAATATACCTTATCTTGAAAAGATTCACAGGAAAGGATATTTACAGCTTCTGCCTATATCTTAGTTTTGGAACATAAAAACTCTGTTGGGAAATTCTTCCCGATGTTCCATTTCACTCTTTTAGCCACACTGGAAGATAATTTTCTTGTCACGTACAAACTTTGAAAAACAACGGGTGCCCATCCTTGATATAACATTTCTTGATAGACCTTAGAACTCAGCCCCACAGGGTGGCATGTCTATCAGAGTGTTATCATGTCCCCAGCACAAGACTCTTGAAGTGGAAGCCCCCATGGTGTGACTGGCTCACACACAGTGTTTTAGTCCTACTTCCACCTAATCGGTGCCTGTTCTTCATTGGAAGATTCTGTTAAATCTACTTTCTCCTCTTGGGGTTCAATAACCTCAGCTCTCCCAGGATGATTTCCAGCCTTCTTCAATATTTTCAAGTTGAAATAGACCTTGGTCTTCTTCAAATAGCCAAAGAGAGACTTCAATATATTAAATTGTGTGTTTGTGTGTGTGTGCGCGTGCGTGTGTTAGAGAGACAGAGACAGAGTATGGAGATTTCTTTCTTAAGATCAGGTTACAATATAAAAATGTCAAACCCATCTAAATTTTAATGAACATAAGGTAAGCATTTGGAAACCCACTTCAGTACTTGGAATAGCTCTTCCAACAGCTGGGTCCTCCATCATTTTAGCTCCAGGAAATTGATCAAAGACCAAAAATCAGCCCTTTATGTGGTCACCTCAGTCTGGCCCCAAAGCAACAGATGTTGAGAGAGGGAGAGAGCAACGTTTCCCACTGAGCTCAAGCTTGACATTTTTTTCACTTGTTAGAGTTATTTCAAGATTCTTAGGTTTGACTTTCCTGGCCCAGACCCAGAGATTGTTCTCTACTTGGATCAAAGCTGGAGTGGTGGGCTTTTTTCGCATTTGTGCATGGTGAAATTTCAATCACTGCCTACACACACACACACGCACACGCACACGCACACGCACATGATCCTGAACCTCCAAACAATTGGATGTGCCCAGGATGAAGCTCTTTTCAAGCAGAGCTGCCCTGAAACAGCCTTTCCTGATTTGAGAAGAGTAAACACAGTTTTATGTTTCATCCAGCAGATGGCGCTGTGGACCGTGCTCTGCAGGGCCGCCTAAATGAGATTTGAGGGTTCTGTCAACCCCTAAAAAAAAGGCTTCCCTCTGCACCCTCCCCCCCCCAAAAAAAAAAAACCTGGAATTAGGGCCAGTTTCCTTTAACACACCTTCCTCTTTTCTGCAATCTTACAAATTTTACTCAACCAGCACACGACTGCGAATGGATCAGAAAATGTGCAAAAACTATCTCTAGTAATGTATTCATCCATTCTGCAGCTATTCAGTGAGTGGTTCCTAGGTGCCAGGCACACTTCTGGGTACTGGGGATGTGAAGGTGGGCAAATGAGATGACTAAATGATGTCATTCCCACACAGAGCTTTCTATGGGAGCAATCAGAATCTGAGATCAATAGATAACTTTTCTGTGATGTCTGTTATCAACAAGTACTCAGAATTTCAAATAAGTTCATTTAGACCAACTGGTCAGGGAAAGTCTCTTGGGGACTGTGGGGGGTGGTGAGCAGAGACCCGAATGATTCTAAACAGGTGGTTCCAACTACAATTGCTATTGGAGTCACCAGGGGACTTAGCCAGACCAGCTGCCCCAGGCTGCAGACTTTACTGGTCAGGGGCAGGTTCAGGCACCAGGGTTTGGGACTTTTCTGGGTGATCTAAAAGTGCAGCCAGGGTTGAGCGCATTAACTCTGAATATCTAAGTAGGATGCCATGCTATTTGGTTGGGAAATTATCCTACAACCGAATGGAAAATGCTATTCAGAAGAGTGAAAAGGTGTCAGGGATTCTCTGCTACTGGCCGAAATCCTGTCAAGCCGGGCCTTAGAGCTCACTCTGTAAGAAAGTGCTTGTTCCCTGAGGAGCAGGGGATACTGTTGCCACTTTCCTCCTGGATTTGGATTCACTCCAGTGGCCTGTGTGGGAGGGGCCACTGTCCTACCTTCTCTCTGTGTCAGGGAAGGAGCAGCAACATTGTTCTTCTACCCAGACAAATTCAGGTGACAGCCCTGAGCTGCTACCCAACTCTGTGCTTCTGACCTCGTACCTGATCTCCCTGTCTCTCCCCTTGGGTTCTGGAATTCATCAAGCACTCAAAGAGAAAGGAAGTCCTCATTCTGACCTGGAAAGAGGACACAGGGAACTCTCTGAGCTTGATGGAGTCCAGCCCTGGGCCTTTGTGTATTTTTCCAGGGGCACATGGGTGCCTCTCACTGGTGCCAGAGTGGTGGCAGATGCTGCTGGGCTGCCCACAAGCGTTTCCTGGTTGCTCTTTCAAATAAGCTGGAGCAGGCCTTTTTCCTGGAAGGCGGAACAGGAACAGCTCACCTCAGTAGTCTTTCTCCCACTTGGAAGCACTCAGCCAAGCCAGTCTCAGGATCTAGAATGAGGTCACATTCTCGAAGGAGAGAACCCTCTCTAGTGCCATATCCTTGGAATTTGCCCTGGTCCCCATGACCACAGTTCTCTTTCACTTCACTTTTGATGGTGGAAAATTTAAAACATATGCAAAGTCAAAAGAATACTAAAGTTGAAACCCAAGGTACCACCGACATCTCCCAGGAGGCTGCCAATCTTACATCTCTCCTTAGAGGGGAAGCCAAGGTGTTGGCAGGGCTGCACTCTGGAGGCTCCCCTGTAGTATTTGTTCCTTGCTGCTTCTGGCTTCAAGAAGCTGCCCACATTCCCTGGTCTTGAGCCCTTCCTCATGACACTCCAGCAAGCCGCTCTCATTGTCACTCCCCCTACTACCCAATCTATTCTCCTGCTTCCCTGTTGTAAGAGTCCCTGTGATTATATCCCGCCTCCCACGAGATAATTCAAAATAAGCTCCCTAGCACAAAATCCTTAACTGAATCACAGCTGCAAAGTCCCTATTTCTATAGGTAGTGACATATACGTTCAGGGGATTAGGATGTGGATATCTTGGGGGGGGGGGCATTTTTTATCCTACCACCGGGGAGGAAGGAGCTGCTGGACACCCAGGCTCACAATCTACATCAGCGCTTTCTCCTTTTTGATGGCCTTCCTGGGGTAGATAATAATAGTGACCTACTCCAGAGCTGTCCATTCATTTGAGAGGAGACATCTGGGGACCCCAAAGCAGATAACCTATAACTCTTTTTTCTCCTTTTGGAAATTCCTTCAAACTGTGAGCATCCATTCATAAATAGCTTTTCAACAGCCACCATCACATAGTATTAGTTGGGGACCTCCCTTCTTTGTATGGGTTGTACAGATATTATATAAATTTGCTATATATCCCTTGAATCTGGGTGACTCTAAGCCTGCTTGTATCAGGTCCAGGCCTTAAGACTCAGGCAACTTTTACTTTCTGACTCAGAACGCTTGTGCTAGGGTATCTGAGCCTTTGTCAACAACTACCTTCCGGGAAGAAGTACAGGAAGAAGCCCTGAAGTCATTGGGTCTTTTAGTCATCTTTTTTGCTGCTGGGACTAAATGACCTGACCAGAACGATTTTAGAGAAGGAAATGTTTATTCAGGGGCTCATGGTTTCAGAGGTCTCCATCCATAGAGAGCGGACTCCACTCCTCAGAGCTCAAGGTGCAGCAGATGATCATGGCAGAAGATTGTGGCAAAGGAAAGCAGCTCACATGATAATCAGAAAGCAGAGAGAGAGAGAGAGAGAGAGAGAGAGAGAGAGAGAGAGAGATCTCCACTCACCAGATACAAATATATATCCTAAAGCCACGCCCTCAATGCCCACCCCCTCCAGGCACACACTACCTGCCTTCAGTTACCACTCAAGTTAATCCCATCAGGTAATTAATTCACTGATTGGGTTAAGGCTCTTGTAACCCAATCATTTCTTCTCTGAACCTTCTTGCACTGTCTCACATGTGAGCTTTTGGGGGAAACCTCATATCCAAACCATAACATTGGGAGAGGAACAGGGCAGAACTGAGCATAGTGTTCCAGTTTCTCCTACCAGGTCCATGAGCCCGCTGACCTTCCCAACCTGACCAGCTGCTAGCTAAGTACCACCAAATGACCCCAGTGCCCACCAAGGGAGCAGAAGAATCACTCATGCACATCCTCCTTCCTGATCCACAAAACTGTGAGTTATAAGTAAGTGACTGCAGAATGAAGCTTCTACATCTTGGGGTCATTTGTTACATAGCCATAGCGAACAGGAACCAACGTTGAAGATTGTCACATGCTGTGTGCTAGTCACTTTCTAGAGTTTGAGGGTAGAAATTGAGGGGCCCTCCAGCTATAAATTCCAACCAGTTTCTTCATCCAATAGTGTTGACTCTGGACCTCTCCTCTCCACATTGTAGTGAACAGATGAGTTAACTCACCTCTGAAGCTGAGATCATAGAAACAGGGTTTGTCACAGAGTTGTTCAAGGTGACAAATGGAAGAACAGCTTTGTAATCTGAGAAAGCCTCTGTCCCAATGCCATAGTTAGTAGTGGTAGTTATAGTAACAGGAGAAATTAAATGGAGAGGAATCATTGCCTGCTTGTTTTAATATTGTCTCCAAGGGTGGGTGTTATTACAGGTTTGAAGTAATTTGGTTTTGCATCATAACTCATTTTCAGTATTAAAGAGAAGAAAAAGACAAGGGGAAAAATTATTTTTTTTCTCCCTGGGAGTTTGGGAACTAACATGTTACTTGCTAATGTATTATATAATTTGTGGATTATGTAATTTGTGGATAGGTTTATTCCCTTCCTGTCCTGGGCTGACCCTCCTCTCTCACTTGCCTTCTCTGGTTCACATGGGTTGATGTGTGCCCATGACTACACTGTATTTGAAATGTATTCTGTGGTCTACATGTGAGCCTGTGACCACTTATTTGAAGTCAGTTGTCCTTCAGAAAGTTTGACCAAGAGTAACACAAATAAAGATTGAAGAGCTGGAGAGAAATGAGGTAACCTCCCTAAGGAAGGCCGTTCTGACAGCCAAGGGATGAACTTGAGCCTTGAAAATAGCCAGCAACAGCAGAGCTAGAAAGCTGCCTTTTGAAGACATTTCTAGTTTAGTCTCATAGAGAAATCTGTAAAAGATTAGAAGCTGGAATTCAAGGACTGTCAGCATCCAAACCCACACAGCCTCTGGGACCCAAGGCCTTTCCTTATAGTATAGGAGTCTATATTCTTGAGCCACTGAAAGAAAGAATACAGGAAAGCACATTTTTCTCTCTTATAATAGAGTAAAATCTCTAGGTCAAATGAATTATTTTGAGTTTTAAAAACCAATTTGGAATTTTCATATGTTTTTGGCCATTCTGAAAAGCTTCCCATGTGGACTAGCCTACCCTAACCAAAAACAGATAAAAATATGTGGGTTTGAAAAAATACAAAGGAGGCCTATCATTTCTGCTTGGCTTCCCTCCAGGACTGTGGCATCTGAGAAGGTTAGAAGAGGTCAGAGTCACCTGGGACATGAGCTTTTCTGTGTCTGAGGTACACCTTCTCATTTACGGGAGTTGCTATAGACATGGAGAACCTGGCTCTCCCAAGGTCAGGACACCATCTTCCAAAGATACGATGCTTATTTAGAAAGACAGCGGCTACTCTTTGGGATTGACAAAGACACCAAAGATCTGAGCTCCAATCAGGCTTTGGGTCCTGGAGAGAAGAGGAAATTGCCTGCGTCTTGTTACATGGTGGCAATCTCTGTTTAGGCTGAGAAAGGTACAGAAGTGCTCCTTTCTCCCCCACAAAAGTGAACTTTCTCAACACTGAATTCAATGGCACTCACAGATCACGCTCCTCAAATTTCTGAGTCCCGATTCATGGCGGCTTAGTGGCCATAGAGCACAGGAAGCAAGGGTACATGCCCCAGAGAAGCACACTGGCATTAACCTCGGCATACCAACCTGAACAGGTGAAGGCAGAAGACAGTGGATGAGACCCAGAGGCAGAGCCCATCAGAAGCCAGGGGAGGGAGGACAGCAGGAGGAGGCAGGATTAATTGGGGTAGCCAGGCTTGGCTGGACCATTTGGTATGCCTTCAGCAGGTCCCCTGGCTTCTGAGCTAAAGTTTCCTCTCTGGGAGAAAGGGGGTGTCAGCTGCAGGATGCTTAAGCCTGTTTGAGGACTCCTGGGGAGAAGGCTGTTGGCAGGTCACATTATTAGCATGGGGGAAGAATTGCAAGGAAGGAGTTGGGGCAGCAGGAGAAACAATGCAGAAGCCAAGGTCAGTCTGGGGCAGGCGGGGTTGACATCTTTCTCAGGTGAGAGGCAAGAGGCAAGTGGTACTGCATGAAGACTCAGGGATTCAGCTGGGATTGCTCGGGCACCGTAGGATGCAGAGATCTCAGGTCTCCACAGCATTTTAACCTCCTCAGCTGGGCAGGCAAGGAAGGGACTTGGGACATACGTCACAGCTGAGCCAACATGCACTTGAGGCTGTCTGTATATACCCTCCGTTCTTAACAGATTCTTCTACAAAACTCAAAATTCTGGACCCTAAGTTTTGCCATTTTCCTAACATTCATGTCTCCATCTGGCCAGATTTTATTCATTAAGACCAATCAAATGTTATGAAATTTGGACTTTAAGTGAAAGTTTAGAAAGAGAACTAAGTGATGGGTCTTATTTGCCATTTTTTTTTTCGGGGGGTGGGTCTGGGGATTGAACCCAGGGCCTTGTGAACGCAAGGCAAACACTCTACCAATGAGCTATATTCCCAGCCCCTTGCCATTTCTTTTTGCAGCTGTTATTCCAAGCTACCAGTCTCCAAAATTAACTTGCTTTTTTGCTTTGAACCAAAAGTTTTGCTTGACAGACAGATGAGATGTAAACCAGTAACCTTTTGGGACTCACAGCATTCTTTGGCTACATTATGTATTAGCTCACAGGTGCTGCAGAGTTGTAAGATAGATATCAAGAAAGCTGAAGAAGAGAATGCTAAAGGGAATTTTATTTTAGTCCCTAAGTGTCTCTTAAGGCAATCTTCCCATCAACCACACAGCACATCTAGTGTGTGTGTGTATGCGCACGCGCACACACATCAAAGAGAGAAAGAGACTTTGGAGCTTTGTGTAACTTCAAAACATGCTGTGAATCCTGTATTTGAGCCTCAGAGTTTGCAGTGGACATGCATGTTAGGGTAAGCAGGGAAATGAGTCAGTCTCACTTTGATTTATTTTGTTAAAGAAGTCTAATTTATTTAGGAAAACAAAGGTCAAATAATAAATCTTATCCCTCAGGACATAAAACCTTTTTTCCAAATTCATTACATCTACTCATTCATAAGATAGTCCCACCCACTGTGTTAAAGTAGTGGGAGTTAACAATGATGCCAACACCAACCCTTTAGGAAATAAAGTCATAAAGATGGAAAGGGCCTGGGCCACAAGCTAGTGGCAGAGCAGGGTGGTGCCTAGGCCACCTGTTTTTTTCCTTATTGATGAACATTTTAAAGATAATTATTTTTCCTTCTATTATACAGGTTGTAGGACTTCATGAGGAAAACAGGTCAGAAAATAGAAAAGGAGAGAACAAAAGTCCCCCTTAATTCTACCTCTCAATTATTTTTTAACATCAGTCATTGTTTTCCAGATCAAAGGGAATTTTGTGACGGAGAAGATAAGCGATTTTTCTAAGTCCATACTGTAGTAGATACCTGAATTTTGCAATCTTGCATTAATTGCACTGTCATATAGGTCTAGCTTATATTTGGGAATGCAGATGGCTGCCTGTAAGTATGAGCTGAGTGGCACCAAGCATGTGCCCACTTTCTTCTTTTAGGCCACAAGTAAGTCACTTATGCTAAGTAATCCTGTCTCTACAAGGAAGATCCCTATTAAATACAATTAATTCTATAGGATAAGGAGCCCATTAACACCCACTAACAGAGATGAGTTTCTCAGATTACCTCCCTCTGAACAAGTCTCTGTCAGAATGGGATATAAGATACCTGTTAAAACCAATATTAGGAGTCTTTTCTAAACTCTAACAAGGGTGGTGGCCTCTCTCATAGATATAGGAAGGATAGTTAAGGTTCATTCTGCTGCTGCCTACATTATTGACATTGGTGCCATCATCCTTATGATGGATGGATGTATTCTTCAAAGATGGAGGTATCTTCCCATCCCACACGCTCTTCCATCCACTGAGAAGTGGAGTTTGTTTTCCTCCCCTTGAATTTAGGCCCAAGCCTATAACTACTTAGACCATTGGAGAATAGTGGAAGTGAATGATACTACATGACCCCCAGAGGCAACATCATAAACAGATCACTGCTTCCATCTCCTGCTCACAAGACTTCCTCCCTCTTCTTCTCCCATCCCAACCCTCTCAATGGTTGCTTCTGCAATCCAGCCTCCTGGCAATGAGGAAGCGTAAACTAGTCCAACTGGAGAGCTCACATGGAGGGGAACTGAGGCCCTCAGCCAACAGCCAGCCTCCACTACTGGACATGTGAATGGATGAACTTCAGAAAGTCCAGGCCCCCAGGCTTCCAAGCTTCCAGCTAAAGCCCCAGTCACCATGGAGCAGAGACAAGCTAACTATCCTTACTCTGTCCTACCCAAGTTCCATTATCCTGGAGTATCACAAATGGTCATTTTATGCCACTAAATTTGGGAGATAATTGTCATCCAGCTATAGTCACTGGAACACATTCAGGGATTTGAAGCACAGCAACATCTCCCAACTGAAGGGGAAAAAAAAAAACAAGAAAATCAGTGATCATTTTGTAAAAGCATCAGTAGCCCAACTCTCAGCTATGAACCTTGAAATCTAAGAGCCAAGATAAGCACCCCACCCCGTCTCACTTTCTGTATGTCTTTTCTTGACTAATTCCCCACTTCACTGCCACCCCAAACACCCCCCATCCCCACCAAGATTTTCTAGCCAAGGTTGCACAGGACCATATGGAGGTCTCCAAACTGTTACCATAAAGTCCATCCTTAATCTCCCCTCTTCCTGTATCTCATCAATGGAGAAATGGGAGAGATTTTTTTGGAATAAGATATGTAGGCATATGGGCTTTCGTGAAAGTTAGCACAGCAGATGTTAAGGTGTATAGTCTCTAGACACATACTCCCAAGAGTGTGAGCTGGCAGCCATGTCTAGTATTTTTAACCCAGCTAAAAGTAATGTATATTCAAGATTTTAAAATAAATCCAAATCACACAGAGTGAGAAGCAAAAATCTTCCACTCCCCTCTTCCTGTCCCCAGGAGTAAGCACCATCAGCACACGGGAGGACCATGGTGTAGCCATCTGGCACAAGCCCAGAGTCAGAACTCCTGACTTTGAATCCCAGCCTTGTCACTGGCTGGCTTTGTAACTTTGTAACTCTGTAAAACAGGGATAACTTAGTTCAGAGGTTTGTTGTGAGACTTAAAGAGCTCAAGTAGGTGGGGCACCTTAACAGCATGACACGAACAACCACAATGAGCTAGCCATTCTACTACTGCTTCTACCACCACCACCACAACCACCACCATCACCGTCATCCATAGGGCTTTCTGTAGCCTGAATGAGTCCAGAAATGAACAATATTGGAAGAAATCTAGAATGAATGTGGGGACTCCCAGGCCAGGGCCACAGCCACTGTGGGAGGGGCTGCCACATCAGAACTTTTCTCAGGGTGGTCCTATCCATCCATTTAGGGTTTCTAGAAGGATTATTGAACCCCTGGGGCTCCTATTAGGTGTTACAACTCACATTTCCTAGAATAAGAGAGCCAGACATGGTTAAAATGTTTGATACAGAAAAGAAAAATCAGCAAAACCAGACTCAGTCCTGACAATTTAAGAAGCCAAACAAATTGTGGAAGAAAATGCATTTACTGGGTTTTCCAGACAATAGCTCCCATCATCTCTAGAATTTTATAAGGCTGTGCTTAAACATATATCTAGTGTCCCCTGTTCCTATTCACCATGACCGTTGGAGGCAAGGTTAGCCATGGAGGCATTCAGTGCATTGATTGACTGACCTGCCTCCACCAACCCAGAAATAGCACCAAAGGTGTAGTCTTCAATCTGGTCTTCTCAATGTGACAGTTCTTGAGAACAGCCAACCTACCCTCTCTGACAGATAATAGTTTGATCTCATGAGTGGAGCAAGGTTGGTTAGGGACTCAGATTTTGTTTTGTTTTATTTTTTTGCATGAGTCTGAATGCTTTTTACTGCAAACAACAAAAAGACCTAATTGAAAATAGCCTGAATGAAAAGAAAAATTGACTATCTTATCTAACCAGAAGCAGAGGGAGGAAGTCCCATGGTTGCAAGTTCTAGGAATCACAATGGCTTCAAGAACTTAAAAACTTACCATCGAGGAAAACTTTCCCAGAGTGTACTCCTCCTCCGGATTTTACCTTGCATCTCATTGGCCACAGTTACACAACCATGCCTAACACAATCACTGGCAGAAGGAGTGGAATTGTGAGGATTGTCTTAGACCCATGTCAACATTCACCTGAAGATGAGACCAAATAGGTGGACCTGGGAGAGCAGGGACCTGGGAGGCAAGTATGTTGAGGTTAAATGATTCATTTCTCTTTTTTATTCCCAAATGGTGTCTTCAGTGATAAATGCAACTGGATAAGAAAACATTCAATATAACTAAATAATGAGGAGGAAACAAAGAAAAAACAAGAATATATAAAATAGAGACTGAAATATCCATACCATGATATCCTCAGGTGGACTCCCGGGTCTAATCCTCAGTTCAGGGAGGTTTCTGCAGAGGTTGCCAAGAATGGCTTGAGGGCCAAATGTAGTCTGTGGATATATTCTGTTTGGGTCTTGGCAGTATTGTCGGTTTTTCAGTTGATTGGCTGTTGAAGTAATCCTTTTTCCATTGCTATACCCAAATACCTGAGACTGAGTACAATGGATACACTGAAGTACAGAGGTTCACTTAGTCCACAGTTCTGGAAACTGAAAATCCAAGATTGGGCAGCCATATCTGTTCAGCATCTGGTAAGGGCCCTCCTGGCTATGTTACAACATGGCAGAGAAGTAGAACTGGGAACAACTGGATGCATAACGGGACACATTCATAAATGGCCTCATTTTATAACAATTCACTCTCTTTTATTTTTTAAAAAGAGAGAAAGAGAAAGAAAGATTGAGAGAGAATTTTTTAATATTTATTTTTTAGTTTTCAGTAGACACAACATCTTTATTTTATTTGTATGTGGTGTTGAGGATCGAACCCAGCGCTGCACGCATGCCAGGCGAGCGCGCTACCGCTTGAGCCACATCCCCAGCCCCAATAACTCACTCTCTTGAGAACTAACTCACTCCACAAGAACAGCTTTAATCTCTTCTAAGAGTGGCATTCTCAGTGACCTCATTATCTTCCACCCTTCCACTAGGCCTCACCTCTCACATAGCCCCAACCTCTGCGGAACACACTCAAACCAGATCCAAACCATAGCAGTTGTCAATTTTGAAAAGTTGAGATAACTGGGCTGGGGATATAGCTCAGTTGGTAGAGTGCTTGTCTTGCATGCATAAGGCCTTGGGTACAATCCCCAACACCACCAAAAAAACAAACAAAAAAGTTGAGATAATTTATATTTTTTAAAAAATCTGTACTTCTGGTTTCTTTTAAAAAAGGAAAATCAAAAGACATAGCAACACTGGGCCAGCTTTCCCACCAGGCACTTGAGAGAAAGTAAATTTTTTTCTAAACTCCACACTTCTCCATGAGACCTTGCAGCCCTCTTTCCTCAGGTTACCTGCATTGCTCCATTGGGCCTTTGAGAGTAGAGTCCAAATTGGACAGTTTCTAAGATCCCCAGGGACAGACGCCAACCAATTCCTCAGATAAGCATGGGTGTTGTCACTCTAAGCCTGAACCACACAAAGCAACCATTGAAGGATGTGACACACACCTTCAATCTCACCCTCACTGTAGACCCCTGGAGAGTTCCCCAGGACTGTTTTTATTAAGACTCTCCACACAAAACAGGGGACAGAGACTAGGGAGTGAGCATGTGACCCATGGAGAAAGGGACAAGACAGCCTACAAGTCTTCTGCCACTCAGGGCTAACTTTGCAGAGATAGTTTCCAAAGACGCTTGCCATTCAGGTGAGGCTAAATCTGGTGCAGAAGAAGAATCCAACCCAGCAGTTGTGAGATTAAAGAGAAGAGGAACGCTTTGGAACGCAGACCAGATTTGGAGAACAATTCTCACTCTGAGAACAATTTTACAATCTGCCACTATTTTGAACTCTGATTTTTACTCAACAGTTAAAAAGGGCTTAGATTTAAAGAGATGCTTCCTGCCTTCTGATTCAGCCTTTCTTGGCAGCCATAAGTCTTCCGGTCCAAAAATGTCCATCAACTCCAGTGAGGGATTAAGAAATTCAGACGAGAATTTTCCAGTCGCCTTGCTTTAAACGTGAAACCCTTTCTCCAGAACCAGGTACAGGGGTCCTGGAACAGATGTGCACACAGATGGGGCTTATCTGGTTTCCTGTCCATCTACACCCACACACTGCTGGCTCTCAGAAAGGGTTAGATAATGACAGTGACTCAGGAGGCCAAGAATGTGAATTATGTGACACATGATCTGGATCCAGCCCATGTTAGGTTAATGTTCAATCTCCAGAGCAAGCCTGAATTGAAGATACCATCTTGCTAAAAAACTGGGGTGGGGGGATTTTGTAACAATTTTGTGTTTGTGAAATAATAACCATCCAATTTGCTGGATAAAGAGACGGAGAAAGAGATTAGACCCAGCTAGCAAACTTGCTTTTGCCCCCTGCAATATGATGCCAACCCATGGTACTTTCTCACTTGCCACCAATCTTCTCCCTACTGTCTACATCAGCATGGTGAAAGATATGCAATGGAACTGGAGCAGAAAACCAATTTGCCAAGATGGTAGCTAAAGCGAATGGAAAACCTTGATCCCATTATATGCTTCATTAGGTTCCTCAACTCTAAGCAGAAGAGCCATCCCCACTGCATGGAAAGTGGGGACAGCTGCTGCACACTTAGGCCTTGAGAGGAGGGTGGGTAAGTGTATCACAGCTGTTGGCACCCAGTTGCTCAAGGACAGGAAAGAGCAGAGAAACTCTAAGAAGAGCAGAGGCTGGGATACCCAAGGTCAAGCCTCCTTCCGGTTATGGAGTTGGCCACCAGAAAGCTCCACCCATCTCTACCCACTCTCCTTAGTCTACATCTCTGAGGTTCATTTGACAAGAGATTCCAGAGCAATGAAGAGCTAGCTTCCAAAGGCAACAACCTAGTTTTGGAACTTCGCATTGCTCTGTGTAATCTTGGGTGATATATTGGACCTCTCTTTACCTTGATTTCCCTATCTCTGAAACTGGTATAATAATAGCCCTGAGAAAGAGAGTAAAAGATGGCTATGAAATCAAAATGAGATAGTATGAGTAAATCTGGGCCCAGCACTGGATACAGGTGCTCAGTCAATGTAAATTTATTTCTATTCCTGGCCCAAACAGCTCATCCCTGAAATGGACTTGAATATGCATGAAAACATGAAATTAACATATAAAATACAAAGTTTATCCAGGAACATGATCAGTAAACAAAAAAGTCAAGTGAGTCTATATCCCTGGCATATCTTAATGTACCATAGAACACTACACAAATTACAGAGTCCATGTAAAGTAATTCTACCAGCCCACTGAGGTGATTTCAAAGAGGCCTGGTATTTTTCAGTACAAGAGGGATGAAATCAAATCAGAAAAAAAAATACTTAATTTTTTGCTGTTTGCACATTCCTACTCTTTGCTTATTCCAACAGGTAGAAAAAGATAAAAATAATTATCAAACCAGTATATTTTGCAAGCCAAATACTGTCTATAAATGTTAGGAAGGATAGGATTCCTTCCTATCCTTTAAGCTAGAAATTATGTCCACTTTAAAAGTGAAGACATTGGGAATTTAGCCAAGTTCACACACTCAACACATGACTGAGCTGGGATTTGACCTTGAATCTGTATGCTGGCAATGGGAAAGACAATGGCACTGGTTGAGTTTTATGGAATGACATGTAAGGCACTGACCTCTAACCATCACTGCTTCATTTAATCTTTATACCACTGCTGTGTAGCAGGGGCTGCTACTATGCCCATTTTATAGATGAGAAAAGATTTACAAAGCATCCCAAAGGTCTCATGATGACTGAGAGGAAGAGTCAGGCATCAACCCCAAGTCAAGGGGTTGATGGCCAAGCACTCACCCCTTTACTGTATGATGTCATTTGTCTCAACAGCAGCAAGAGAGATGTGACTGCTCTCAGTACACTCTTCACAATCCCAAGGTTCCTTGACACAGGTGAACAGCCCGGTTTCACCCTTTACACAGAAGAGATTTTGATTCCTTTCTCTGTCTTGCAAATGAGTACTAGCAAACATTATCTTTTAGGAAAATGCCTTCAAGTTTCTCCAAAGGATTGTGCTCTTAACCTCTCATGACAAACACACTCAAGGTCATGGGAACTCTTGTCTCTAAGAACATGTGGCTAAAAGAGGAACAAGAGGCAACAAATTAGCTTGGATTCTGAAGAGTTTTACCAAGGAAATACTGGAATAGTTTTATATGACCTAATTACAAGACCTCCAAGTGCTGAGAGGTAAGAGCCTTAAGGTTACTGCAGGTAAGTGTATCATTTGCAAGCCTTACCTCTTTTGATGATGGTATCTGCCCTAAGTGAAATAAGAATCTTCTAACCACACAACTTTCTTCCAAAGAATAGGTGAAATGAGAATTGTGAAAAATCAGAGTCTTCTCCACAGCCCAGCTCTGCCCCTTAGCAACCCCAATGTTTATGTGGATAAATCAAATCACTTTTTTTTTGGTGGGGGAATTACCAGGGATTGAACTCAGGGCACTCGATTACTCGGCTACTGAGACACTTCCGCAGTCCTATTTTGTATTTTATTTAGAGACAGGGTCTCACTGAGTTGCTTAGCACCTCAGTGCTAAGGCTTTTGCTGAGGCTGGTTTTGAACTCGAGATCCTCCCACTTCAACCTCCTGAGCTGCTGGGATTACAGGTATAACCACTGTGTCTAGCTTAAGCAATTTTTAATTTTATTGTGAAGGGTGAGCAAGAGAAAGATGTGGCTGTCTTCTAGACACTGCTCTCTGACACTGTGGTCACCAGTGCAAAATGTAAAATTCAGCTTTTCAGCCACATTGCAAGTGCTCACAGCCAACTAAGTCTGGTAGTTATCAATATGGATGGTGCATATCTAGAACCTGGTGGGGCTTGGGGACAGTACCAATCCATAAAGTTTGCTTGAGAAATCTAAAAGGCCTGGGGCTCAGCTCTTGTGCCCCTTTGTGTTTTCCCAGAAGCAGATCTGGGGGTAAGGATTCAGGTGGGAGCAGTTTACTCAAAAAGTATAGGAGACACTCATAAGGAAATGGCACAGGGAAGTGCTACCAATCAACCTGTTTAAACCTGTGGAGAAACTGAGAATTATCCCATCCTAGAAGAGAGGGAACTCCTGAGGACTGCTTCCAGGGCCACAAAGTTCCCAGGCCTTCTGGTCTACCTGGGTAGGCAGAGATCTCCTAGGTGGGGCTGAGAGTGAGTGGAGAAATCCCCAGGTATAGAGGCAGAGATCAGATAGAGCACCCCTAAGTTGTAAGAGAAATGGTCACTGCACCAACAGCCTCAGAGATGTTGAAGGATCACCTTCTCCCCAGAATTTTGCCTGGAAGATTATGCCCATGTCTTTGATCTTGTGTCATTCTGACCAGAAGAGCTCAGGGGATGTCAAAAGAGAAGAAAGGAGACAGCACTGAGAACAGAAACTCAAGGATGCTTATCAGGGATGATCCTATACTGCATGAAAGGTCAATCAATAGGAAAAATAAAGAAATATTGTGCAGCATCTCTGGGGTGCTGCACTCTATGTGTTGCAACATGTATCCCAGAACGCATAAGCCGGATCAAATTGCGAGGAACCTGGAAGATAGTGGTCATGTGTCAGGTTCAAGTGCTCAAACTCCACCCCATCACCCATCTGGACCTAAAAGTCCAGAACATCCTCCTTCCCATGAGATAAATTTGTGCTCAACCTCCTCCAAGATATTGAAGTTCTAATACCCCACACCTGTGAACTTGACCCTATTTGAAAGTAGAGTCTTTGCAGATGACCTAGTTGAGATGAAGTCCTTAAGGAGAGCCCTAATCCAATATGATGGTTGTTCTTAAAAGGGGGGAAATTTGGACAGAGGCAGATGCATACAGAAGGGAAATGATGTGAAAACAGAGAGAGAATGTCATCTACAAGTTAACAATACCAGAGGCTACCAGAAGGTAAGGAATAAATTCTCTCCTCCCTTAGAGAGTCCAGCTCTGCCAATACCTTGATCTTGGACTTCTAGCCTCCAAAACTGTTTAATTTCTGCTGTTTAAGGCAGGCAGTATATGCAAATTTGTTATGGCAGAACTGGCAAACTAGTATGTCCCTTTAAGGCTCCTCCCTGTTCCCATTAAGTGTCCTTGGGCCCTGTCTTGCTTAGCAGGAGAGCATACAGGTGAAAAGCTTGGATTCTGAGCTATTTGTCTGGGTTTGCATCCCAGCTGTGCCACGCTCAGCTGGGTGACCTTGGGCAAGTTACTAAATGTCTTCATGATTCAGTTTCCTCAGTCAGAAAATGGGAAAATGATCGTACTTAGCTTACAGTGTTTCCATAAAAATTAAATGAGTTAAAATGTATGAAGTATTTAGAACAATGCCTGGCAACATACTAATCAACCTAAGTGATAATATGAATAAATCTCAGCTTTGAGGCCCTGGACCAGGAAAACATGAGGTTTGGGGGTTTATGTGCACAGAAGGAGGCCAGACCTCAGCTGCACAACAGGCCAGGTGCTGAGGGGTAACAGCTGCCTGGGTAAGCTTTCAGGTCTGAGAGGAGATGACAGTTTGGTAGTCTTAAAGATGAGTGAGAGCAAGCCTAGATTCTCCCCATGAGCAGCCTCTAAGATAGGGAAGGCCATGCTAGGTAAAGAGAATTCCCTTTGGTCTGTTCTGATTTTAGCCTCAGCTACACCGGGCTCAGATTCATTGGTGCAGTGTCCCTGCTGCCCCTGAAACTACTCAGTGCACCTTTCTAACTCCCACTCCTAAGCCCTCTTTCAAGTCAGGCCTGCAAATGGGGTGATATTAAACCCAGAGATATGTCCAATTAAAGCAGGTGGGAGCTGGTAGATAACATCCTCAGCCTCCCATCTTTAGGGCAGTCCAGGGTGGGTGGCATCAGCTTCTGAGATCCGAGAAGAAGTGGGTCCTCCTGGCCTCTGACAGTGACTGTGAACATTTATTCAATGGATGCTCTTCCTGCTCTGCCTCATGCTTCCCACAGTCTTGTACCTGCCTGCTAGCTTGCATCCAAATCCTTGTCTCAGGCTCTGCTTCTCTGGAAGTCCAAGTTAAGGCAAATATCAGAAACAAAGACACAAAGGCAGGGCCTATACTTTGGAATGAGGGCATGGAGAATTCGAGAGGCCGGTTTGTTTTACTGGTGTATAAAGATGCCTGGCAAGTTGGTGAGAGTTGGGAGTTATTGTCATGGCCAGATCAAACACTGTGTATAGGGTAAAGATTTTGGTTCTGTCCTATAAGCAGAAGCCAACAGGATCAGAGGAGTCATGATGGAAAGTGATCTTCTCAGAGTTGCTTCGGGAAAGACAGCCCTGCTAACTCTTTGAAGGGTGAATTAGAAGGAAAAGTCTGAGGGAATCAAGAAACATTAGGATGCCAAAGCAGTGCTCCAGATGAGTGCCAAGAAGAACCTAGACTAGCCAGGCAACCACAAAGAGGGCAGGAGGAATGGACCAAGAAATATTTGGGAGGTGAAAGTCATCCGGAGTGACTAATTCATAACTCATTTCCCAGGACTTTACTGATTTTTGCACTGAAAGTTGTGCAAGCTGAGAAGCACCTTGGTCCCAGGAAAACTGGGATGGTGGGTCACCCTAAATCCAGCAGAGTAGCAAGCGGTTAAAGGAGATAGAGGCACCAAGAATGAGTTACCTATTTCATACTTAGGAAATCGTGGGGTTTGCCATCGCATGTGAAAATGAACATTAAGACAAGCTGGTCTTAAAAATGAGACAATGCAGTTGGTTGAGACAGATGTAACTGGAGAGGTGTTTAGGAATTACATGTAGATGTGACAGCAGCATTTGGGATTTATCAAGCAGCAAAAGAAAGAGTGAGAGTAGCAAGATCACCCTGGGAAAGCAATAGGATGACCTTGTGTGACTAGGTGTCCTTTCTTGGTGAGCAAACCATGGACTTCCCTGGAATGCTGATTTTAAAAATTGTGACCATTCCCTGAGATGTTATGAAGCCTACTCATACTGGGAAACAGTGTCCATGATTGTTTAGAATGTATTCACTGATGTAGCTGTTTGTCACCTGCTGGGGCACAGGGACTTGAAGATAGGGAAGGCTTAAAGGCAACTACAAGTAAAGTTGCAAACTCAAATCTCCCTGCCCTGGGGAGCTTACCCTGTGACAGACAGGTGACACCCACTGCCAGAGGGTGATGTCTGCACACCAGGAGGAGAACGGAAAGCTCTGAGGGCAGGGGCCCCTGAAGAAAACCAGCAGAAAGTATCCAGTACCATGCTCAGCAGGGACATCATGGGCCTCTCCACTTGGGTCTTTCTTCATTAATTCACCCAAGGCAGGTTCCAGTGGTTTCGATTTAAACTCCAATTTACCTCAGTGCACATTCTCCACAGTAACTGAGCTGAGATTCTTTGCTTGGCCCTCTGGAGACCCATCAGCCAGCCAGGACAAATAATCACAATCAAGGGTTGATACAGTTGATCATTTCCTATTATATACTCTTCTAGACACTTACACATATTAACTCATTTAGCCCAGTCAACTGTCAGAGAAATACTTCCACTATCATCTTCACTTTTATAAATGAAGAAATTGAAGCATAAAGAAATTAGGCAACTTGCCAAAGTCACTTAGCAGTAAGTGGTAGAGCCAGTGTGTGACCCACATGGCAGAACTGGATCCATGGTTAGATACATGGTGAGAGGAAAAGTCAAGAAGTGCCAGATCCAATCCACCTCCAGCCCTCCCCTTCCCAGCCCTGTCCAACCTGGAGAGCATCCTCTGCTCTCAGCTACAGCAAGAACTTCCCCCACCACCAAGCACCAGTCCTTCTCTTCTGGGCCACTAGCTGATACCCAGGTGTCCCTGCCTTCTTCAGCCTATTTTCAGGACCTCCCTGGGTACCTCCTCCTTCCTGCATTTTAAACTAATAAATGAATAGATCAATATCTATTAGTCTTCTCCCTCTGAAAGCGCATCAGTCCTTTTGAGAAGGAGTCAGGGCACCTGGGCTTGATATAGAGCATTGTCTTTTACTCTGTTTCTGATTGATTCAATTCTCTGGGTCTCCCTGGCTTCTTGCATCTGAAAAATAAGGTGTTTTTACTGGATCAGTGAATTCCAATCTATGGCAGAGCAGACTGGAGGGACCAGAACCAGAGGTGTAGGACTTCCTCCAGTAATGTGTTCCAGACTGTCTCTACCACCTTTATCACAATGTTCCTGTCCCACTGCCCACTTCACCCAGGACTTGTCCCTCTAGATGACAGATAGCACAATGGATAGCTACCATCCCTGTCCCTGAGATTCCAGTGGGACCCTCCTCATTCCACCTCCAGTCTGAATCAATGCTGTAGAAGGCTCTTCCTATGATGGAAACATGGCTCATCATTTTTAGGGTGTTGGGTGGAAAAAAAGATTGTGAATAACTCATTGTTTCACGTGATCTTAAGACCCATGGCAATGCTTAGCCATGAGCATTCTTATGAGACCATGATTTCTATTTAACACTAGTATGAACAGTTAAGTCACCTCCCTATAATTTATTTTGCAGAGCATAGGAAAAGATAATGCATCCCCAAAGGGTGGAAGGGGAGACAGAATATGCTACTGGGTCATGTTATAAATCACAGACATAACTGAGTCATCTAGAATCAATATCATAGGTTGCCCTGGAATCGTGTGGGATGGGAGATGAGGGTCGCTTTCCCAGTCCTAGTGTGAAGATGTCTCAAGACTCATGTGATACCCAAAGCGCCTCTATCTAGGATGTCTGCCCAGACCACTATCTCCAGAGGTTCTTCCTTCTTTCAACCACCATAAGATCAACGCACCTGTTCTCTACTGCTGTGGATTACCAACTAGTCAGGTCAAGTTAGCATAAGCATTTATTGAGTGTTCACTGAGCCTGGAATTGGGCTAGATGGGAAGCCAAGGAAAAAAGCAAATAAGTTTCAGGTCTTGATCTCAGGAAGCTCACAGCCCACCCTTCTGACCCCCAGCAACACAATTCTGAGGGTCTGAACAGAAAAGGAGACCCCATGTTCATTATTCACCTGTCAAAGATTTTTCAGAGGTAGAGGTGATAAGGGCACCGGGATTCTGTCTCATTACCCAAAGGAGTAAAGGCCAAGACTGCTTGTCCTCTGCCCCCCGTTTCTGATCTGCCCCAGGTCTAACACTCCATCCCTGTGCAGTGGCCCAGCAATGATCTATTTCCTGATTTGTACCGTTGTGGGTAGACCAGAACTCCTCTCACTCTTGGGCAAACTCAGAGTACAGGCTTCCATGTTCATGGAAAGATAAACACCCCAGTTTCACGCTCCTGCCTAAACTATCTCCCTACAAAACTGCTAACACAACAGGGTTTTCCTATTACCATAGCAACCCCAGTGTGTAAAAGGCAGGCTCCAGAGAGAAGAGGATCTGAGATGCAGAGAAACCCCAAGTTCAAAGTGAAACATGGGAAGAGAGGAGTAGGCAGATTGGGCTGGCCACAGGCCTGACTCTGCCAGGATGGCCTGGGGTCTCCACCTGGCCTGACCTGGCCCCAAGAGTGGGACAGTCTGTAGTTTCTTCTGCTGCTTTATTTGCCTGTATAGTGTTGGGGAAGTCCAAGAATAGGGACACTGCCCCAGTTTTCATTTACTTGTCGTGAGGACTTTCTACTTATTTCCTTCTTCTTCTCTTCTCTCTCCTCCGCCTCCTCCTCCCTCTTTCCAGGAGATCTAGAGTAAGATACTTTTGTTGCAGATGATGTCATTCTATGGTTCAGTTCCAAAGAGACAGGTGCAAACAAAGCTGCATGTGACATGAGAATGAAACCAAAGAATGGAAAGGAAGAGCCACACACCCGGGGCCTCACGCCCTTTGTCCCTCTTGGTCAGCACAGAAATCCTTGGGTCTCTGTCCCTTCCAGGTCACAAGCCCAAGGATACAAAGAGTTTCCATTCAAGCTTCAACAACAACAACAACAACAATAAAAGCTACAACCTAAATCAGCCTTCCTGCCAAGTGATCTGCATCTACATGAAATGAAACCACAACAGACCAAGCGAAGGGGCCTGGAGAAAAAACACATCTGACGTCACACACTCCAAGTGCTTGCCAGGGTGCCTGATCTTGAGCTAAAAGGTTTGCGGCGGAAGTAACCTTCCCAGGGTGTCTGCACCAAGGAGGCAGCAGGCTTCCTGCCCTCAGGCCAGTGTGTATATAGGTTCTCATTCCTAAGATTGGGAGCATCACTAAACTTTGAGAAAGCATCGCTTTGTTTAACTTTATGTGCATGTGCTAAAACATTTACACCTTTAAGCAACACAGGAGGTGACACTTAACTCTGTGTGTGTGTGTGTGTGTGTGTGTGTGTGTGTGTGTTTATGCCCACATGCATTCTCCTAGTCATCAGAGCAGGGACTTACTTAGCATAATGGACTTAAGTTTCAGCAGTAGCTAACAGCAGAGTGCTGGGAACACAATGTTTCTCACCTCGGGGCCTTTGCACATGCTATTCCCTGGAGCATCTTTCCACACTTTCCTCTTTTGCTAATCTGTAGCATCCACCAGTGTAACTCTAAAACATATCAGAAGCTTCTTTGGTATCCCAGGCTTGGTTCTGAAAGGAGGCTCACCATAGTAGTTAGGACATATTCTGCCTGTGATTTGACTCTGCTCTTGCTGGTGGAGGGGGTACATCTGGAAGACCAGGTGGAGCATCTCCGTGTAAAAAGCAATGCTACAACCACTGTCCCTTATTCAAACTTGCTGTGGGTGGGTAGGTGCAGGCCAGGGGGTTTGGTATCTCATTGAAATCATCCCACAAGTAAGCATTTATGTCCCCAGCTTACAAATAATGTAACTGAGGTTCAGAGAAGGAAAGAAACTTCCCTAAGTCAAATACTTATTCAATGCAAAGCAGGTTTTCAAAGGACTTGAAAAGCTTGTGCCTTAAACATGGTGCTCGGTGGCTTTCCCTCACATGTTCCCTGGGCTTCAGGCAGTGTTTTCTGAGTCCATGAAGTTGATAAAGCAATGTGGCCATCTTGTGCCATTGGCTTCCTGTCTCCTTTAGTATTTTTTCTTGGCCAAAACCTTCGCAGCAAAAAAGCAAGCATTTGAGTCTGAAAAGCCAACACCAGGATGGGACTGGTTCATGCAAAGACCTGGGAGACGAACCTTAGGCAAGTGCACCCTCTGCTCAGGGCTGGTCAGCATTTCTAAGTCATGCCCTGCTGGTTCCTATCCAAAATGTATACAGTTCTGAATTCTGGAAGCTCTGCCTTGGGTTTAATTCCCATAGAGTCTCCTTTTTCTGACTCCTAAGGTTTAAAATTCATCTTCTCTTATTTGAAGTTGCATTTCTAATGAGGATGCCTGAAAGATGACTTTAAAATGTCAGACACCATCAGTCATGGAAAAGCAAAGGGGGCTGGCCAACGCGCCAGCTGTGCACAGCTGGGGAAGTTGCTGCCGTTTCCTACTTAATGCAGTGGAGGAAAGTCACTCTGAGAGATGCCTTTGATGTTCTGCAGCCCAAGCCCATTCTAACCCACCGTGAGGTGACAACCACAGGCAACTTGGCCTTGGCACAGATTCATCACCTCAAGAAAACAGGAAACCAAGTCCAACAACTGCAAGAAATAAGTTCCACTAACAACCTGAATGAGCTGCAAAGAGGCCCCTGACCTCGAGATGAGACCACAGTTCTTGCTGACACTTTGAACTCAGTCTGTGGGACCCTGAGCAGGAAACCCAGCTGGGCCATGCCCAAACTTCTGATCTATGGAAGTTCTGAGATGCTAAGTAGATTATTTTCAGCTGTTAACTTTGTGGTCATTTGTTATACAACATAGAAACCACAGTAATTAGTGTTCCTTCTTGTCTTTTTCCTGCTTCCCTACAGGGACAGACAGTGCTCTGAGAAGACCACGAAGCTGGACACAAAGGCACATACCAGTTATCTTAGCAGCTGGGGACGCTGAGTCAGGAGGATTGGGAGTTCAAAGCCAGCCTCAGCAACTTAGCAAGGGCCTTAGCAAGTTCCTGTCTCAAAGTAAAAATAATAAAAAACATTTGGGAATGTGGCCCAGTGATTAAGCTCCCCTGGATTCAATCCCTGGACCTGAAGAGAGAGGGGGGGGCGGAGAATATGAACATGCTATGGGAAGAGATACCGAGGCAAGCTCTCCCAACTTTGGATGCTTGGAGCCCTCCCCATGTTGGAAATGGTTCTCTTACATTCAGAGGCTCCACCAGGATCTGACGCCATGGCTGGCTCTTCCATAGTCCCCCACCATCATGCTGCCACATGCCTTAACTGATAGGTCTGGGAGGCCTGGGGTATGAGTGTCCAGGAACAGCTGCAAGGAAACATTCAGAGGGAAAGATTCCTCTACCTTCCAGCATGGAAGATGAGGGGCTGGGGTTGTGGCTCAGTGGTAGAGTGCTTGCCTAGCCTGTGTGAGACACGGGGTTTGATTCTCAGCACTGCATATAAATAAGTAAAGGTCCATTAATAACTAAAAGAAAAAACAATAAAAAATAAAGATGAACATTTGGTAGACATCCCAAGCCCTTGAGAAGAAATGATAATGTGGTCATCTGAACTGTGCATCTAACTAGGGAGAGGGAAGGAGGTAGGGGCATAGTGATAAGAAGAAGATTCAAAACTGCATCAAGGTGTGAGTTGGGGAGACAGTGAGGTGACCCAGGTGCTAATGGACAAAGGGTAGGACAAGAGGGTTGACTCCATGATGAGTGGATTCTAAGCCAGGGTAGCCTAATTCTGGGTATTCTCATTAGTTCCCTCCCTCCTTTTCATCTCCATGTTCTGTTCCTAGTAGCAACTTTTAGAACTTTTAAGTCCTCCCTTTTCCTTGTCCTCCCCAGGCAGTAGATAGATAATATAGGAGCCCTGTCCAGGGTATTTGCACATGTGTAGAAAAGTGGGGGAAGTCCAAAGATCTTCAGGACCCTGAAGAATGAAATAATGAATGGTGGGCTTCCAGACACAGAATGGAGGAGACTGTGGGTGTGAGGGGTGGGCAAGCAGACAGTAAGTTTTCAGGAGTTCACATGTTGACAGCTGTCCATCTGACTACTGGTTAGGGCCAAATATTCTAGGACATCAAGAGAACTTCCATTTTTACTCCCCTAACTTTAGAATAGAGAATCAGGTTCTGCCAAGATTAAAGTAATATGTCTAAAGCTCCTCATTTCTCCTTTCCTTAGAGGCAGGGCTTGGTCTGGAATGAAGCCCTTTGGCCCCCGAGAAGGGCCTACTGACCCACATATTCCATTGTCACATTGTCACCAGCATGAATGGATATGGAAGGAATCCAGAAAGGTCAAGTCTCAGAAGAGAAAGGGAAACCAAATGAGGTCACCTACTGGTCTGGCTGCAGTTGGAGGCCCCCAAGGGAGCTAAAGGGAAGGTCACACCAAATAAAGGGCTCTCGGGAGGGGCGGTGTGAATAGCAAGCAAAGGGGGCAGGCCAGTAAGACAGTGTTATTACTGCCCACACCTATGCCTGGCTCACCTTGAGCTCCACCCAGCAGGTGCAGCAACCTCTTCATGGATCTCCTGCCTCCCATCTCCATTCTGTCTTCACACTACTGCTAGATGGATCTTTCTTTTCTTTTCTTTCTTTCTTTCTTTCTTTCTTTCTTTCTTTCTTTCTTTCTTTCTTTCTTTCTTTTTTCCTTCCTCCCTCCCTCCCTCCCTCCCTTCCTTCCTTCCTTCCTTCCTTCCTTCCTTCCTTTAACTCAGGGCCTCATGCCTGCCAGGCACGCACTCTACCACTGAGTCACATCCCTATCCCATTAGAAGGATCTTTCTAAAAAAGAAATCCCTCTGCTTTTCTGATTGCCTTGGCCTGAGCTACTTTCCTCCTCCACACCATTGCACCATGATGTTCTGCCTCACCTTGGGCCCAGAGCTATAGAGACATCCACCTATGGACTGAGACCTCTGAAATGGAGCCTAGATTAGGATCAACATGAATCCTGATCAGTTCTGGCTCCAGGATCCATTCTCTTCAAGACAGAGGAAGACCCAGGTACACATCACTTGAGGAATTGCTCTGAGCTTTACTCTCTGCCAGCATGTCCCTGGGGGCTCAGGTGCAGCTCCTCTGCAGCCTGGCTTTCAAGAGAGTAAGAAGGAGACCCAGAGAGAGGCCAATACAGTTCACCCTCTCCCCAAGGAGAGGGTGGGCATTGCATGATGTGTCACCCATCACTAATGCTACATTGCTCCTTTACTTTTTAGCATGACTGGGGACATCATACTGGCCCAGACAGCACCCACCTGACAGTCTTTATTTTCTATGAAGCTATGGACAATGTACATGAAGAAGTATCTTATATTAGAATATAGCAAGTATGAAGCATTGAACCCTTCCTTATATCTTACATCTCTACCTTGGTCCCAGTATCCCAGCCAGGTTCAGCATCAGGGGCAGTGGAACCAGCTGTCCCTCAACATCTGCACCCTGGAGCCTGCAGACCAATGGTCTCACTAATGCATGACTGGGTAGCAAGATCACACTGGTGCAGCTTCCACACAGACTTCCTGCTGCCAGTCCTTAAGCATGAACTTCAAGGGAACTTGCTGGCTAAGACCTGATTTCAGAAATATACAGCTCCACATAGAAAGGGAATTTACCTGGGAATAAGAGTGACCAAATTTATGATATGTACATGCATGAATGTGTCACAAAGAATCTCACTGTTAGGTCAAATTATAACATACCAATGAAAATTGATTTAAAAAAAAACATTCATATCATTTCTCACTTCAACAGTACCCCCACTGTTCATAGTCCAAGCTACCCTGCGTGGTCTAGAAGGCCTTGGCTCCACCACTTAGAAACACTCTGGACACTCGAGAACATCCAACTGAAGAGCCTTAAGTAGGCACAGTGTTTCATCTAGGGAAGTCTGGAGGTAGGCACTCAG
The DNA here is from genome assembly GCF_045843805.1 of Urocitellus parryii. Classification (NCBI taxonomy): domain Eukaryota; kingdom Metazoa; phylum Chordata; class Mammalia; order Rodentia; family Sciuridae; genus Urocitellus; species Urocitellus parryii. The sequence goes on from NC_135537.1 coordinate 35,508,830, forward strand.
CACTGGGCAGCAGCTCACCCTCATTTCTGACTCACCTTTCCTGTTCCTGCTCCTTAGCATGTAGGTTTACCACCTTGAGGCTGCAATCTGCTTGTCACAATGCCACTTCACATGTGCATTCCAAGTTTGAAGGTTTCCTGACCAGCAGCCATGACTGTCCTCGCTTAGGGGAGCAAAGCACGGCCCTGCTACAAACCAGTAGATAATAAGCTTGCTGTGGTTGGACAAGAACTTTCCCATGTTCTACAAAAAGAGGTGGAGAAAATGCAGGGTAGCTTTTCCAACCATGGTAAGATATCGAGGGAAAAAGGGGTTGGGAACAGCTGACTCTGCCCTTCCCCTTATTAGTCCATTGTAATCACAACTAATTATGTCCTCCCTCTGCCCCAAACCCCCAAGTGGTTTCCCATTTTATTCAGAGCTGAAGTCAAAAGCCTTTTCAGTCCTATAAGGCCTGAGGGATCTTCCCCCACTCCTTACCTCTCTAATCACACTTCTAATCCTACTTCTCCTCCCTTCGGAGATACTGTACCACACTGGGATCTTTGCTGATCTTAGAACACACTAACCATGCTCCTGCCTCAAGATGTTTAAGGGCTACTTCTTTGGACTGCACAACTCTAGCCCTATATATTAGGGCTCTCCAGAAAAACAGAGCCAATAGGATATATTTGGCTATCTAAGAGGAGATTGATTATAAAACTTGGTTCATGTGACTTCGGAGGCTAAGAAGTCCCACCACATGCCATCTCCATATGGAGAACCAGGAGACCTGGTGATGTCATTTAGTCCAAGTCTGAAGTCCTGAGAACCAAGGGGGCTGGTGATGTGACTCCCAGTCAAAGGCCCAAGAACCAGGAGCTCCGATCTACATGTGAGTTGAACCAATGAACAAATAAATGGCTGACTGAGCTCTAAAGGACAGATGGGGAAGATGGAGGCAGAAGAAGATGGATGTCCCAGCTCAGACTGAGAGAATATTCACCCTTCATCTGCCTCTTTATTCTCTTGAGATTAGATTATATCTGCCCTCATTGCTGAGGGTGGATCTTTTTTACACAGTCTACTGACTCAAATAATAATATCTTCTGGAAACACATTCACAGATGCACCCAGAAATAACACCCTATTAGTTATCTGAGCATCACTCAGCCCAGTCAAGTTGACATATGAAACAACTGTCACATTCAGGTGTCCAAATGGTATGCCACCTCACCTCACTCACATCTTAACTCGGTGTCATCACACAGTGAGGCCATCCCTAACCACCGAATTTTAAGTTGCCACATCCCACGTAACACTCTCCATTTGTCTTTCCTGCTTTGTTTTTCTTCTGGGCATTCATCTAACATAAATTATAATTTGTTTGTCTCCACCTCCCTTTTCATGACGCTCCATGAAGACTGCTTTGTTTTCTAACTGTACAACTAACATCTAGAACACCTAATAGCTATTCAAAAACTTTCAATGATTGATGGAGTGATTGATTAAATGAGACCTTTACATCCCCAGCACAAAGTCTGGCCCAGAGCAAAAGATCTACATGTGAGTTGAATCAATGAACAAATAAATGGCTGACTGAGCTCTAAAGGACAGATGGGGAAGATGGAGTGCGAAAAACCATGGCGGCGGGAAGGGAGTGAGCCACCCCGTGCCCCAACGCTCCACACCCACAGATCTCACCTTCTGAATACTGCATCTCTGAGAGTGTTAGAGGACCCCATCCAGCTGCTCTCCATGGAAATCACCAGTGCGGTGACCCAGCACAGGGCTCCGGGCCTCAGCGTAGAGTAGGACACCCGGGGTTGGAGCAGGACCCAAAGCTGGAAGTTCTAGCCCACGCAAGGCTTGTTGAGTGTCTTAGCAGAATCATCTATCAACACATCTGCAGATCACCAAGACTTCACGCTGCTCCCACGCAGGTCACTCAGCTGCTACCTACCCACAGTACAAGGCCATCTTAGGGCTCCCCCCACCTCACCAGGCTCCCCCCACCTCACCAGGCTCCCCCACCTCACCAGGCTCCCCCCACCTCACCAGGCTCCCCCCCAACAGGCTCCTCCCACCTCACCAGGCTCCTCCCACCTCACCAGGCTCCCCCCACCTCACCAGGCTCCTCCCACCTCACCAGGCTCCCCCCACCTCACCAGGCTCCTTCCACCTCACCAGGCTCCCTCCACCTCAACAGACACCCCCCCAAAGTAGACCGCTCCCATCTTGGCTGAACATTCTCGCCATATTAGCTTAAGGCAGTTCCTAGATCGGATCTCCAGCAGCCAGGTACCAGGTTTCCAACCTTCCTCTCTCCCCAGCAGTGGCAACCCAACACAGTAGCTGCCCAACACAGGTGTGCAGTTCGACCAGGGAGCTGCCCACGGAAGCCCCCTGGGGTGAGAGTTTCCTCAATTGGGAACTTCTAGGGAAAAGGGAGATGGGGCTAAAGTTTGGAGCCTAACAGACCAGGAACTGGGAAATCTCCACACAAGAGAGGGAGATAGTACCAGGCACTCAAGTCATATGAGCGGTCCCAAAAAGAGACCCGTGAGGTGCAGTTTTTCTGCAAGGACTGGCAGGTGCCAATCCCCACATCCAGGTGCCCTGCACCAGGACCAGTCTTCCCACCCTGGTTACCTCCACCATCCGGAGGGCAGAGACACCAGCTTACAACAGACAACCCCACCTATTGGATGAGAAGAGAAGCAGGAAAGATATGGAACTCTAAAGCTAGCTACAACCCTGGTTTCTTCCTTTGAGGTTTGTTTGTTTGTTTGTTTGTTTTTTCTCTTCTACTCCACTATCTTCCAGCCCCCACATCCCCAACATTATATGAAACCAAGAACTTTGCATGAAATAGGACTTTGAGGACTGAGTCATCTGAATAATATAATATAGAGGTATTGTATATACCCTTTTTTCCTTTTTATTCTTTCTTTTTTCTTTCCCTTTCCAAATTTTACTGTATTTTTCTAAATACATATGTGTGTTTGTTTTATGTACTCTAAAGTCATCCCTCATACTTGCCTACCCTAAATTAGTTCCTGTCTATTCTCTTGCTACTAACCCTCTTCATTAGATTTCTCCTTCTATATCCTCACACTCTACCTCCTCAGCATATCCTACCTCCTACGCCCCACCCCCAGTTTATTGTCCACTGTCAGAAACTATAAACCTTTTTACAAAACTCTGATTATATTTTAGGTAATAATTGAATCCAACATTTCTGTACATTTTGAGACTAAACTGTAAACATCTTAATAACAACACATTGTTCATAGGTGGTATATTGTTGATATTGGAATCTGTTAACATTGTCCTTCCCCACAAAGGAGAGATCTTGGAACCCTACAAGAACACTACAAACCTATAGGGTAAAAACAATAACAATCTAGACCCACAGAGCTGGAAAGGAAGACACATGAGCAACATAAAAATACAAGGGAAGAAAGTTCCCCAAACAAATCAAGACACCACATTATTAGAATCATTGGCAGCCACAGCAGAAGAAATGACAGAGAAAGAGTTTAGGATGTACATGGTTAAAATGTTCTGTGAAATCAAGGAAGATATAAGAGAGCAAATACAGGCAGTGAAAGATCCCTTCAACAAGGAGCTACAAAAACAAATACAGGAAGCAAAAGATCACCTCAATAGGAAGATAGGGGTTCTAAAAAAACCCAAACAAACAGAAATCCTAGAAATGAAAGAAATAATAAACCAAATTAAAAGCTCAAATGAAAGCATCACCAACAGAGTAGACCACTTGGAAGATAGGACATCAGACAATGAAGACAAAATATATAATCTTGAAAAGAACATAGACCACACAGTGATAATGGTAAGAAACCACAGCAGAACATTCAAGAAATATAAGATAGCATAAAAAGACCAAATTTAAGAGTTATTGGGATAGAGGAAGGCATAGAGGTCCAAACCAATGGAATGAACAATCTATTCAATGAAATAATATCAGAAAACTTTCCAAACATGAAGAATGAATTAGAAATCCAAATTCAAGAAGCCTACAGGACGCCGAATGTACAAAATCACAACAGATCCACACCAAGGCACATTATAATGAAAATGCCCAACATACAAAATAAGGAGAGAATTTTAAAAGCCACAAGAGAAAGGAATCAGATCACCATATAGGGGAAAACCAATTAGGATAATAGCAGATTTTTCAACACAGACCCCGAAAGCTAGAAGATCCTGGAACAACATATATCAAGCTCTGAAAGAAAATGGGTGCCAACCAAGAATCTTATATCCAGCAAAATTAAGCTTTAGATTTAAAGATGAAATAAAAACCTTCTGTGATAAACAAAAGTTAAAAGAATTTATAGCACTACAAAACATCCTTGGAAAAATATTCCATGAAGAGGAAACAAAAAACAACAATGAAAATCAGCAGAGGGAGGTAGTACCCTAAAGGAAAAACTAATCAAAGAAGAAAATCAAGTCAAATTAAATAACCGATGGGGAAGATCAAATGGGCAGTGCAAGGCTCCATTAAAAAAAATTGGGAGTTCATAATCCACTTGAATCTAATGTATGAAATACGATATGTCAAGAGCTTTGTAATGTTGTGAACAACCAATAAAAAAAGAAAGATATTATAATAATATGAAAAATTGTGCTCTACATATGTAATATGAATTGTAATGCATTCTTCTGTCATATATAACAAATTAGAATAAAATTTTTTTAAAAAAAGAACCTAACATTGTTAAAGCAAACCCAAATGTGTATTTTTTGTTACAGAGCTCTGCTTTATAATTTTGTAATAAAGTTTCAACATAGAAAAAAAAAGAACCTAACACTGTCACAGTGTGTCAGGAAACCAGGTGTTGCTGCAGTATGAGCAGAGTGGGACAGCAGAGCCCAGGAGCAGGGAAGACAGAGGAAGAACTATAATACACAAGTCCCTAATTCCATCCAAGATTGATTTCAATTAACCCCCAAAAGGCAACTCAATTCTATTTTTCTCCTTCATCCTTCAAGTTCTAGTGGCAAAAGCTGCTGCCCACTGTGGGAGTCTTGATTTAGAAAGCAGAAGGAGGCCCCTTTTGTGCAGATGGAGGAGAAGCATAAGAATTGGAAGCCCTATTGACTCTGCTGAATGGTCCACAGAACAAAGATCTGGCTGCGCTGTGTTGCCTGACCAAAGACAAGTGGGAAGGAAAAGGAGGATCCTGGTACAGTGCCCAAAACCTAGCTGCCTCTGTAAGGCAAGCTGTGTTTATGACCCATTTTCACTGCGGTTGGTTGTAAGTGTAACACAATTGGATCTGGGCAAATCTGGTGACTGTTTCTGGAATCCAATTTAACCTGGTTACATTTTGTACCATGTTTTGCTCTGGTGTGTGGTTTCCCCAGGAAGCAGTTTAATTACTGCAGACCTGGACTCTAGAAAAGATTGTCTTGCACCTGCTCAAAGCTGGAATACCAGTCAGATGGAGGGGAAGATGTGAATGTCCTCGTAGAATGTGGCCATGTGCCCTTTGTGGGCTTCTGAGAGTTTAAGAAAATAAATGTGGAAAGAGACTTGAGCTCCTGGACATGTAACCACAAATGACCCTAATTTTGGTGGTTGGTAATTTACGATCTTAAAAGTTAAATTAAAGCATGTCATAAGCATGAGGATGCATGAGGGAACCTTAGTTTCTGTGGCATTTCTTATGGCTGTAAGTTTTCATTCATTCTATTTTTTATTTTTTGTAATCCCAGAGACAATGCAAATCCTGCTTTTAAAAAGCTGCTATGAGACTCTGTATTTCAAAGCGGTAGATAATTTATTAAATCTTAAGAGTATTTTCTGGCAAAATACTCTAAGACAATCAGGGAGCTATATTTTGTGGATGTTGTAAAATTAGCAACTTAAAGGTGCTTAGTGTTATGTTTGGGAATAGATGGTTCCCAGGGCGGCATGACAGAAAGGTATTCTCGTATTTGCATAATTGTCATTTTACAAGCAATATAAAAATGTCATAAAATTATGCTGCAATTAAATTTTTATTAATTTAAAAACCTATAAGAAATGCTAGGGTTGCTGAAATGCCCAGGAGCATTACAAAAATTTCACTATTTCTAATTCTCATAAAATAAAGTTATCAACCCGTAGCCATCACCTACTTTTCTTTACAGAAGAGCTGTGGTAGCAAAGAATTTACAATCTCTTTCTTGTAAATTCCAGACATCTGCCTGACCTGAATATTTATTAAATCCTTCTGAAACTCCCTCAAAAGGAAATCAGAAAAAACACTCCAAACCAGGATAAAATTTCCTTTAAAAGCTTTTGAAAATGAATCATGACTTATAAATCAAAGCACACATTTTTTTTCAAGTTGGAACTGTTGACATTACTAATTTTTTAATCTCAGTTTTTGCAGGATATCATAAATAATCAGAACTCTATGGTCCCTCTTACATATTAATTCTGCCACGTTTCTTAGAAGCTTGGTCCAGCAATCAATTTCTTTTTAAATATTTGGGTTCATTTTGACAAAATAATGCATGCAAGGAGTCTGATTTCAATTTTCTTACCCCCTCCCCTTTCCCACTCTCTCCTTCCCTCTAACTCTCTCTCCTCTCCTCTATTAATCTTATACCTTTATTTATTTGTTTTTGCTTGATATTTTCTACATACAGGTAAAATTCTTTTTGGTGCATTTGTATATGTATGCAGTATGCTATCTTTTAATTCATTCCATGTTTCTATCCTTTTCCCTTCTTTCCTTCCTCACTCTGGTTCTCCTTCTTCTACTCTACGGATCTACCTTATATCTTTATGATATCCAATCTCTTTCCCTACCACCTTCTTTCCCTTATTTTGCCCTACCCTCCATATATAAGAGAAAACATTTGGCTTTTGATTTTTTGAGTGAGGCTTATTTCACTTAGCCTAGTGTTCTCCGTTTCCATTCACTTGCCAGCAAATGCCATTATGTCATTCTTTTTTATGACTGAGAAGAACTCCATTGTGCCATTGTGTGTGTGTGTGTGTGTGTGTGTGTGTGTGTGTGTGGCATTTTCTTTATCCATTCATCTGTTGATGGACATCCGGGTTGATTTCATAATCTTCCTATTGTGACTTGAAGTGGCTTTATCACTATAGTGTGCTGAATTTACTTCTTTTGGATAAATACCAGGGAATAGAATAGCTGGCTCATATGGTGTTTCCATTCCTAGTTTTCTGATGAGCTCCCACACTATTTTCAATAGAGGTTGTACTAATTTGCAGTCCCACCAACAATAGATGAGAGTACCTTTTCTCCCACATTCTCTCCAGCATTTATTATTATTTTTTTTTCAATAATTGCCATTCTGATTGGGGTGTGATGAAATCTCAGTGTAGTTTTGATTTGCATTTCACTACTCAAACAATAATTTCTTTGAATTTGATATCAATATTTATGAAAGGATGCATACAAGTTGTTTATAAATTATTTTAATCTTATTGAAAAGAAAAGAACATGGGAATTTAAAAAATAAAGGTACAGTGTAGCTTCATTAATGTCCTAACAACTGTCACACACTTAAATTAGGGAAGGTCCTGATTTAAATATTTTGATTTTTTTTCTACTACTATGTCAGTTGGTTAAATGTATAAATGAATGAGAGGCAATTTTTATTGGTGCATATTAATTATACAGAGTGGTGAGTTCTACTGTGGCATATTCATACATGCATATAACATAATTTCATCAATTTCGCTCATCAATACCTCCCCTTACCTTCTCCTCTTCCCTCCCACTTATCCCCTTCCTTTAGCCAAATGGTCTCCCTTCTACTTTTTTTTTAAAGAGAGAGAGAGAGAGAGAGAGAGAGAGAGAGAGAGAGAGAATTTTTTAATATTTATTTTTTAGTTTTCGGTGGACACAACATCTTTATTTTATTTTTATGTGGTGCTGGGGATCGAACCCAGCACCCCGCGCATGCCACGCAAGCGTGCTACCACTTGAGCCACCTCCCCAGCCCCTCCCTTCTACTTCTACAACTACCTTTCCCCCCCTCTAACTTCCAATATAAGAGAGAATGTACAATCCTTGCGTTATGGTTTAGATAGGAGGTGTCCCCCAAAGGCTCATGTGAGAGACAATAGTAGAACAGAGGTGAAATGATTGGGTTATGAGAGCCTTAACTTAATCAGTACATTAATCCACTGATAAGGATTAACTTCCTGGTAACTGTAGGCAGGTAGGATGTGACTGGAGGAGATGGATCGCCATCATTCTTTGGTGCATATTAATTTGGACCATATTTTGTCCCTGGTAAAGAATGCTCTCTCTCTGCTTCCTTAAGCAATGAGTCAGCCATCTTGGACTGAGACCTCTGAAAACATGAGCCCCAAATAAACTTTCCTCTTCTACATTTTTCCTGTGAGGTCTTTTGGTCACAGCAGCAAAAAACAAACAAACAAACAACAACAACAAAAAAAACTGACCAAAACACCTTGACTGTCTGAGTCTAGCTTATCTTGCTCAACTTGATACTCTTCAGATTCATCCATTATCCTGCAAATGACATCATTTCATTCTTCTTCATGACTGAATAAAACCCAATGGTATCTGTAAACCACATATTCTTTACCCATTCTCTTGTTGACAGACAACTACACTGATTTTATAATTTGGCTATTGTGCTGTGTACATATCTCTAAAGTATGCTGATTTTAATTCTTTCAGATAAATACCTAGGAGTTGTATGGCTGAATCATATGGTAGTTCAATTTTGATTTTTTTGAGGACTCTCTACATTGATTTCTTTAGTAGCTATACTGATTTACATTCCTTCCAACAGTATCTAAAAGTTCCTTTTCCCCACATCCTTACCAGCATTTGTTATTTGTATTCTTGATGATTGCCATTCTGACTGGAGTGAGAGAAAATTTCAATGAAGTTTTAATTTGCATTCCTTGATGGCCAAAGACATTTGAACATTTGTTTTCAATTGTTGGTCATTTGTACTTCTTTTGAAATGTGTGCACTCAGTTCATTTGTCCATTTATTGAATGGATTATTTGTTTGAGGGACATTGAGTATTTCTTTTTAATACTTTAGTTAAAAAATGAAGCTAGATCTTCTCCCTCACTCTGTTCAAAAGTCAACTCAAAATGGATCAAAAATCTAGGTGTAAGACAGAAACTTTGCAACTGCTAGAAGAAAGCATAGGGCAAACATCCCATGATATAGGTGCAGGCAACGACATCCTCAATAGTACTCCTATAGCTCAGGAAATAAAACCAAGAATTGATACATGACATTAAATGAAAATTTTCTGCACATCAATGGAAACAATTAAGAAACAGGTAACATTTGTGAACTTTCTTTCTCATAAAATCAAATTTAGAAATCATGAAGAATCCTTTATCAGACCACATATTATGTTTTAGTTAGAAAAATATTGTCACAGTAACTGTGAACTTTTGATTGAAAATTATTCTACTAGAACCAAGGTGATCTTTTTAATTTCTCCCAATTTTTCTGAGAGAACACCATTTAAAAGGAGTGTGTGGACTCTCCCTAACAAGATGGTGAATTTGCCTTCACCAGGACCACATTCCCAGATTACAGAGCTAAGCAACTGAGAGAACCTGAACCTCAGAGCTCAGGCACCCGTCCTAGGGGGCTCCAGCTGCCACTCGGGCTGACCAAAGTCCCCATTGTTCACGTCTTACAATGGGCTGGTTAATTCTCCCCCCTTATATCTTTCTGGGGTCAGATGAGAGGTTTGTGAGACTGCCTTGGGAAACACCAAGGACATCAATAGTGAACCATGATGGAGTCAGGGGACCTGGGCTGGATCCACGGGCCTGAGGAACCTATGTCACTGATTGGGGTTGAGGAACCTTGGCTACAGAAAAGCTAGGAGCTGCAGGGAACTAGGTGGAGGACGATCTGCCTCACACAGATCTGTGTACCTGGAGTGGGCATCATGAACCAGAAGATTGACCCCTGACTGTTGGAGGAGATGCCCAAGAGAACAGCCAGACCTGTGAACTATTAAGAAACACCGTTGTTATTTTGTAAATCCATTTAACCAAACCAAAAATAAATATGAATATTCATACTCCTTTTCCACCCTCCTTTTTTTCCTCACTCCTTCCTTATTGGCCAATTCTTTTACTCCTAAGGAGAAGGCAGGAGAACATTTCCTCTGATTCAGGGGAGGTCATATTAAACAATGCAAAGGGGACACAATGTTTCTAGTTACAACCCTGATTTCTAGTTATACAAACAAAAGAGAATCTCATGATCAAATCCAGATTTGGCATGCCACCTGTATACACCTGTGTACAATTAAAACCTCCTCTCATTGATCCAACCGTGGGCCCATATGTACAGGAAGCATGCCGCAGTTGTCTGAACACCGCGTAACCTTGGATACCAGGAAAACCAACTTTCTCAGTCTTGTTACTAAGGCAACAGGACAGAGGTTCATGTGGGGGAGCCTGGCATAGCTATCTACAAGCTATGCTGCCAGCAGACAAAAAAGAGGTGGAGGGATAGGGAAAGCCTGGGCTGTCCAACTCTCAAGGCCTTGACTGAAGAGATTCCAGGACAGTGCAATAACCTTGTGTCACCAATGGACAGGAAAATCTTATGGGACCCTATTATTCATTTATAAAGGAGGGCAGGACAAATAGGGCGGGATGGAAGGTAGAGGTAGACTGTGAGCAGAGGTAGGGTGAGAGAGAGGGGGATACTAGTGAGTTTAGGGGCCTAGGATTGGGGGACACAGCAGCTATGTAGAGATAAAAGTGGGATCCCGAATATTGCTGGCACAGAAGCAACATGAAAGAATCAGTGTGCAATGCCCATCACAAAATTCACACCAGTGCATCATGCATGTAAGACTGGCTAACTGTAACAAATCATGGTGAATGGCTGGAAAGTAAAGTTGAAGTTTCTAGAATATTCTAAAGGTCTAAAAGAGGAAAACAAAGATATTAAAACAAGTCATTGTCTGCTTCTACCCCTTCTACTTCGATCAAAGTTCCCATGTTTACTCTGTCCCCATAAGATGTGACCTTCAGAGCAAGCCCAAGGCCCTCTCAAAGCTTAGGAAGGTAACAGTCTTGATCTCCTCCAGAGCATGGAGGGCGAAGAGGCTCCTACTCCCTCCTGGGCCTAGAAGGAATCCCTTTCACATGCCTCCATCCAGGCAGGCCTTCTGGCCTTGAATCACCCATCTTCACCTATTCATATAGCATTTAAAACTTGTATTGTTGTTGTTATGATTTATAATATTAAGACATAGGGAGATCAAAGATACAGAGGCAATGGGCCATTAAAATCATCATTAGGTGAAAATTTATGAAAGTAGATGCAGGGGAAGACTGATTAAGGAGTAGATAAAAATGCTTGCATTAGAAAAAATCTAGGCAGCAAATAGTTGCTAAAAATTAAGCACAAAATTTGTCTCAGCTTTATGACAACCACGTCTAAACCAGCAACTTGGTGAGGTTCTAAAGACCTCATGGACACTTAGAGATGTCCATTGCTATTTCCATGCCTCCAGTCCTGTGGAGGGAGCTGCCTGAGCTCACAGTGCCTCCAGCCCCCTGAGCACAGTCTCAGTTATACCCCCAGCCGGCTGGCTGGATGTGATCCTCCCATAAACTGTCCATCTATTCATGCAGCAAATATCTTTTGAGGACTGACAAAATACCAAGCTCAGTGGCACCGACTGGATATACAAAGCCACAGTCTCTTCCCTTGGAAGTTCATCCTCAGTAGGGCCGAGGACAGGGGAGGACCCAGAACAATCACTCCCCTTTGGCCTTGAGGGCTGGAATAAATCAGATTCTTCTCTCAGAGCCTGAAAACGGGGCTCAGGAGCAGAGGAACCGGGGAGCTGAGAGATCCCATAGGTGAAGTGACTCAGGGCCATGGGAAAGCAGATGAGCCTGCAGAGGGTGCTGGTCTGCAGAGAGAGCAGCCGGGAGCAGAGGCTGGGACAAGCCAGAAGGAAAGGAAGCCCATAGCCTCATTGCCAAGAGCTTCAGGATTCCACAGGACCCACAATAAACGTCCCTTCTAACAGCTAGCCTGCGTGGTTTCTGTTGCTGGCAATCAGATTATAACCCTTGCAGCCCTTCAAGGATAACAAATGGTTTCATTACAGAGAACACCCAGAGGTCTTAAAGGACCTGTCTCTACATTCTGGTCTATTCAAATGTACTTCTCTGCTCCAGCAGATCAAACTTCACAGTCCTCACAAACACCCCTGGCATGCCCCCCCACTGCTCCCCTCTGTCTACACTTACATATCCTTCACTGCTTACTTCTAGATTCCCATCCTTTCTAAAGCCCTGTACCATCTCCTTTCATGGGGTCTTCTACCTTATCTGAGCTCAGGCCTGATCAGGCAGCCCCAAGGTTGTCCCAGGTGTTCATCTGGCTCCCCTAATTGCCCAGCAGCTACAGATTGTCAGTAAGTGCTTGGTGTGTGTGTGTGTGTGTGTGTGTGTGTGTGTGTGTGTAATGAGCTTAAAGACTCTTTTATCCCAGAGCTTGGGAGGCTGAAGCAGGAGGATCACAAGTTCAAAGCCAGCCTCATTAGTAAAGCCCTAAGCAACTTGGCAAGACTCTGTCTCTAAATAAAATATGAAAAAGGGCTGAGGATGTGGCTCAGTAATTCAGCACCCTGGGTTCAATTCCTGGCACCAGAAAAAAAAAAAAAAGACTCTATCGTTGTTTCCTCTAGGTCACCCCAACACCCAAATGGACTACCTAGAGCAACTGATGAGACAAAGGGCAGAGAAGTGAATGGCAGGCATTGGGTTCCAACTGGATATAGAGGCAGAAGGGGAGATGGCGCAGTGAGGAACCACAGTCTCAGATCACTCTGGAGGGCCCTGAAGATAAGGAAGATGGGAAATGTCAGAAAAATCCAAACACACATAATACATATTATCTCATGCTCTTAAGACTTCTGGTATGGTTTCACATCTACTATTTAGCTACTATTTGGCTATATGTAAAAAGTTTAATACATGGCTATTTGAAATCAATTATGATTTTTTTTACTCTATGCCCCATTTTGGATATTATATTATTTCCATTTTTTCACTATTCTAAAACCGATGAAGTCATATCCTTATCTTATCTATGATTATTTTCTTAAACTAAATTAGCCATAAGATTTGCTTTCCTCTGACAAGTCACTCCCCCCACACACATTTCCTTCCCTCAGCAGCGTGGACTTGCCTGCCACCTCACATGGGACTCATCCATCAATGGCCGCTGTCCCTTCCTCTCTCTTACCTTGTTGATATCTGGCAAGAGGGAGGGATTCTCTGGCTGTTTCCAAGTGTCATTTTGAGGCTCACTTCCACATTTGAATTTATAAAACAATCATGTTTTCTTCTTCCTTGGATTTATATCTGTTTTTCAGAGTGTGGTTAGAAGAACATGAGTCCTGGGAGATATTTCTCACAGAGCTTGAGAGTCAATTTGGAAAATACCGCACGCTATCGCCTGACTCCTTTAGAGACTTGCAGTACACACTTGAATTTCAAAGGCTCTGAGAGTTCCCGTGATTTAAATTTTGTGTTCCCCACCTTTTCTCATATTTTATGGCAAAGGATTATCTGTAATGCTGTGTTAACTCCTACTAATATTCGTCAGAAGAGGCATCTCGTAAAGATGTGTTGAGAGATGCAGATTTAAAATACAGTCGTATGCGAGCACTGAATTATGAGCAAATCTTTTTATGGATTCTATAAGGATGTCACTAAATAATTTGCAACAGATTAGGAACGTTTGTGTTCTTTTACTTTCTGCTTTTATGCAAGCAGTTTTCTTAACTCCTGCAGCTCTTAGTATTTGTGCAATAACCATGCAGGAAACCAAATGAGATGCAGACTGAGAGATGCCCCTGGATTGGCTCTAAGGGAATACAGATGATATAAACCAGCTCAGGGTAATGACAGAAAATACATAACTGAGAACAGAAAATAATGAGGTGGCAGTGAATCTACAACAATGTCAGTGAGTTGGCTCAACAGTGATTGCTTTCCTTTCCTCAGAGCACCGAACACAGAGCCAAGGGAATGGCAAAACAAAGCAGTTTGAACGTTCAAAACAGCCACAATGGGTATGTCTTCCCTTCTTGTTTCCAGTGTGAAGCTGCCTCATAATCACCATGTTTTGAATACTGTATGTCCCAGGTGTTGGGCTAATGGCTAAAATACCTTACCTCATTTATTCCCCCACAACAATTCTGAGAATATCTTTTATCATCACTTTGAAGATGAGAAACTGAGGTTTAGAAGCTGACCAGAGGCCACAAATCTAGTCAACTGGTAGAATGTCCGTGTCTTGTCACTAGGAAGCTGCTGGACACACACCACTTTAGTGGCATCACAGCGACTCACTTCACTTTGCCCCAAAGGGGTGATGTGGGAGTGTGACAGGTACATGCCAGCCCTCAGGTCCAAGACTAAGAGGACAGAGCTTGTACCTAGTGGCAGTCATAGTTTGAGACCTGGATACTGGAGTCCAGGACACTGGAAGTCGGCTCGTTGTCCCTAAAGACTCCTGAGTAATTTTCACAGGATCCTAAAAAAAATGCTAGGAGAGAAAAGCAACTTTCTCTGGTGTATTTGACTCACAGTTTGAGTTTTTAATAACAAAACAAATTGATTACTTTTTAAATAAATGAGGTTTTTATGTATTTGAATAAAAATACAAGGGCATAAAGGAGAAAAACTGATATTTATGAACAAAGAGCTGTGTGATAATTAACAACTGCTGAGAATAAAATGGAGCTTTAATGTCTCTTCAGATTTTATAAACTAGGGGCTAATCATGGGGATAAGATAAAGGGCATCCTGGACCCATCTCCAGCTCTGTCATTATCAAGGAATGTTGGGCTAGGTTGGAGGATGCCTGCCGAGTGGAAGAGGAAATGAGGGAAAAGCACCATGGAAACTAGTATCTCAGATGGCTTATTTCTTCCTCTTCAACTGCTGTCATGGAGCTAGGGCTGAGTCATCCTGGAAAGGGCACATTTACCTTAAATACCAGCTATTTAACGTGTCTATCATCTGGTAGTATTGTTAACTATTGTATAAGTCTGAAGCCCCCACAATTTCACACTTCCTCATTTCAACTTTATCCAGTAATGATAAAAGGGAGGATGCAAAACCAGACTGACCTGGTTTTCAAACAGTGACTCTGCATATGACCTTGGATAAATTACTTTAATTATACAAGCCTCAGCTTTTTCATCTGTAAAACGGGGATAACCATAATCCACTCTTCAAAGAGACATGGGGAAGTTTACTAAAAATAATGTATGTAAAGTTCTTGGTGCAATGCTAAGAACTCAAATAATACTTGTTCCCTTCTCAAGGGAAAAGTTCTGCTATATAATAAAGAAAAAAGCTAATAATTATCTGTAAAGTGATTTATGCATATTATTTTGATCCTACTACAGAGTCTGGCAAGTAGGAGTCAGTTTGCTGGGTAGAACTTAATATTCTTTTACTAGAATGATGGAAAAGTATTTGCTACATCTTTCTGGGAAGGAATATGTAACAATAAATCAAGATATAACCTTTGACCTTTCAGAACATGTTCACAAAAACCTATATGCAAAAAGTTCATTATAATCTTGTTACTAATAATAAAATTTCAGAAACAACCTGAAGGTCCAACATTATGAGATTAGTTAGTAAGTTCTTTTTTTTCTTTTTCCCTATGTTGGGGATTGAACCCAGAGCTTCACACATGCTAGGCAAGCCCTCTATTGCTGAGCAACATTGCAAGCCCTGGTTAATAAATTCTGGTACATCCATACAGCACATAGGAGGACTCTTCTAGCTGTAAATGACAGTAGCATAGCTCGTGTAGCTTAAATCAGAAGGGGGATTTGTGAACTTGACCAAAAAGGGTAACCTAATTCAAATGCCTTTGCCCTGTCACACCTTCTCGGACCTGCCAAGCAGGACAAATCACTCCTCTCTTTGAGCCATCAGCATTTGACATTTATTTATCCTTATTTCCCTAATGCCTAAAACAGTGCTCAATCCAAGCAATGAGCTTATCAAATTAATGAATAAATCAATCAGCCAATCAATCAATCCATGGTTTTATGTGAGTGCCAGACAGAAGCTATGAGATCTAGTAGGAAAAGACTTGGGGACAAAGTCAGGGTAGGACTTGCCTCTGCTGCTTACTAACTAATTACCTTAGGCAAATCATTCAACCAACCTGAGCCTCAGGCTCCACATTGTAAAATGATAGTCAAGGTAGCCGCCTATCCCAATAATTTCTGATTATTGAAGAAACCATTTATCTTTAATTAAAACAAAAAACACTTGAATGTTTATTTCTGTGATTACCCAAGTAATGGCATTAAAGACATTTTTTACTCCTGTATAACTTGAGGATTTTAACATACCTTTATACCCTGTTTTTCTCTTTTACTCACTTCTTTGTCCATATGACCACGAGTAGGGATTTTTAGATATTCCCTAAGGAGGTGGGGATGTAGCCTAGAGGTAAAGCACTTGCCTTGTATGCTTAAGGACCTGGGTTCAATCCCCAGCAGCAGAAAAATAATAATGATAAACTTCATGATGTATACCATAAACATAACTATTTCCTAAGGTACCATCTTTCTATGAATTTGCTTAACCAACATTTATTCCATACTTCAGGCATTACACAAGTTCTGTGAGCTCACAAAGATGGAGTTGGAGTTAAAACAATAATAGCAAGGCTATGGAGAGAATGCTTTCCAAAGAGGTGTGACTAAGAAGCAAGCTGTAGAAACACAGAGAAAGGAGCTCCAGCTCCAGGGCAGGTGGAGGAGAGTCAGTCTGCCCAACAATCCTTGGTATGTGAAGACTGAAGGTTACTTGAAAGTGGGGGTCTTTCA
This sequence comes from Urocitellus parryii, assembly GCF_045843805.1. Taxonomy (NCBI): domain Eukaryota; kingdom Metazoa; phylum Chordata; class Mammalia; order Rodentia; family Sciuridae; genus Urocitellus; species Urocitellus parryii. Next base: position 35,525,720 of record NC_135537.1, read on the forward strand.
TAAGTAGGCAAGAGCCTGCAGGGACACTAGACATCTAGTTAGAGCACTCAGAGGTAACAACAGCAGATAAGAAGTCTTTTTCTTGGAATGACTGGACTTCTGGTTTCATCCCATGAAGTAGGAGTGACAGTGCTGGCCTCTTGCCCTGGGGCAGCCCTTTGGGGCTCTGAGATATCTTGAAAGACAACCTGGTGAGGCAAAGTGTGGGATTCCTGCTGATGGGAGCTACAAGGGACCTCTAAGGGTGGATCTTAGTGCTCTAATGGTGCTCTTGGTGGGGTGGGGTAGGGGTCACTGTACCCAACCTGGTTGAGCAAGAGACCTTGGGTCACATTCGAAAATTTTTCATCTTCTGTGAGGGGGAGCTGGCATTACACTTTCCCATGTTCTGTCTCAAGGTCAAATTGCAAGCAAGAGAGAAGGCCGAGTGCACTGGCAGGTGTGTCTTGGATCTCTGTTCCAATTCCATTGTTTCTTCTGGGGTCTGTTTTGTTGTTGTTGTTTTAATTCTAGTGTCTTCAAGTTCCAAAGTCCCTAACTCCTGAAGTCCTGTCTTGGTGGCCACCATATGAGCATTCCAGCATCCTCAACCTCATCAGGTAAGTCAGGGAAGCAAGCCACACTTCAATAGATGACACCAGGCTCCAGGTGCCCATCCCATTATACCAGTGCATATCTTCTTTTCGGGTTTTCTCTGGAGCTACACTAGTTTTTCTTTTAATCTGCTAATACCATCCCATCTGGCATTCTATAAGCTTCCACTTAAAAATAAGGACCATACACTGCACACTGGCACTAGGGTCTGCTAATGAAGGGAGGAGCAGATGCCTTTTGAGCTGAATTCTACCTCTGCCCAATTACTCCCCAAACTTTTCCCATACCTGAGTTCCATTTGCCATTTCACCTCAACCCCTCAGCTTCTCATCAGGTAGTAGAGAAAGAGACATTTTGTGAATCTTGGGCCACTACTGCATTCCTATCATCTTGAGATTCTGCATGTCATCTCCTGCATGACGTTCTGAGGACACATCCCATAGAGAAACAAAACCAGAAAACAATCCACAGGATTATGTGGTGGCCACAAGGGAATTCTTTCCCTATAATATTAGAAATAACACTTTAATGCTAGTTAGCAAAGGCATTTTTGATTCCTGCCATGTCTCTCATACACTTAAAATCTATATCTTGAATTCAAAATAATAGAAAGATAAAGAACATACACATTCTCCTTAATTTCCAGCTTCATACTCTGAGTCTTAGTTATTGAAAGAAAATTAAAGATATGAGAAAAGATTTGGGTTTCATTTCCCTCCTCATCCCCTCTTCCAATAGGTTTTGTTTATTCTCCAAACCACCTGCCTTTGGTTTCCAAGTCTCCTTTCTATTTAGTTTTTCCTTTTGACACATCCTCTTTTAAAATTTTAGTTCACAAACAAAATGGAGGAGATAGCCTAATTGCAAAAGCAAGCACATACTGGTGGGGGTGTCACAGTGCTGCCCACGGATGAGTCATCCTTGTGATCATCTCCTAAACCAGACAGTGGATGAACATGTTTATGGATTTTCTTCCACTATGCACCAAAAGGCTGCCGGTGGAGTCGATGGAGTTGAAATTACAACCAATCACTTGTTATTCAAAGAATATCATTTTGGCAGCTTCCATCTTTCATCGGAAAAAAAAATGAAAGAATTGACAACAATGTCAGGTTTATGCCTCAGGATACAGCTTTGGCTGCTATGCAGGAAACAGCTTTGACTGCATACCACCTTGGGCAGTTAGAGAGATGGCATGGCCTACTGGTATCACAATGGCTCCTGAAGAAACTTACTTTTTTCACACTTTTTGCCATTTGTCTTAATCCATTTGTGCTGCTATAAAAAAAAAAATACCCAAGAATGGGTAACTTATAAAGAACAGGATCTTATTTCTCACTGTTCTAGAGGCCAGGAAGTCCAAGATCAAGGCACAGAGTTTGACATCTGGTGAGGGCTTCTGGCTATGACCACACACAGCAGAGGGGCAAAAAGGTTGAACACAGTGTCCTCAGATAGCAGAAGAACAGGGAGGCAAGAGGGGCAGACACACAGCTTTAAGCTCTTTTATACGGGGGCTAATCTCATCCTCAGGAAGAAGCCCTTATCATTTAATCCCCAGAGACACCACCTTCCCGTATCATCCCTTTGGCAGTTAGGTTTTAATGGGTGAAATGAAACATAGTACCTGGTACCACTGCTGTGTCTCCTTTCAAGAGGATGAGTCTATTTCTTCATGCCTTTGATTCTTTCCTAGCCTCATGACATGATTTTATCAGTAGAATGCAATGAATGGGAACCTATGTGTCTTCCAAGGCTGGTTCTTAAGGGCCCAGGAGGATTTATTGATTCAACAAATATTTTTTAAGTATCTATTATGTGGCAGGCTCTACTGTAGGAACCAGGGTTCCTACAAACATCTCTGTCCTCATGGAACTCATCATCTAGTAGGGGAATGGGCTGAAGAGATAGGATGAGTTTGAGAAATATTTAGAAGATATATTTGGAAATGTTGACTGGATATAGAGAGGCAGAGGAGTGAAGATGAATTCTTAGGCTACCAGTATGGGAGATCAGGGCAATCCAGACATATGTACACTAGACCAGGACTTGTTCAGTTTTGGATGCATAGACACATGTGAAACAAACAGGTGGCAGGTATACAAAGGCATCTGAAACTTAGGAAGGATGTTCAAGATAAATATTTTGGACTCATTCTGTCTTATACAATTCAGTAAATTGTATAACATTAATATTGTACAAAATAAGATTAATCATAGGCCAACCATTTGGAGACAAAAGTGCTTGTGACGTCTTTCAGGAAGCGTATGGTTGAGTGAATGGGGACAAAACCAGTTATCATTACTAGTTACTTAACAGAGAAAATGTAGGGTTCTGTTTAACACAGGTTTAGAGAAATCAGACAGGCTGGGATTGAAACCCCAGCACCAAATAAACTTTTCTTTGGTGTATAAAATGGGAGAAAAGTTGGTAGACCAAGGACAAAATCTTGGGAAACATCGAAGAAGGTGCATAACAGACAGGCAATAAGCCTAAGAGCGGGGGATTCAGGAATGAGGGAGGAGCGGGAGGAAAGGGAGAACCAGAGAGAGGAGTGGAGTTGCCTCTTGCCCTTGACCATGATTACAGGTACAAGGGGCTGGGGAGGAAGCCACTAGGAAACCATATTGAAGTTGCTTTGCGGTGGAGACAGTCTTAGCTGTTCGGGCTCTGTAGCTTAGTCAGAAATGTGTTGTGGCCTCCTGGGCAATGTACAGAGGGTGCCTGAAGAGTATTCTGGGAAAAGGCTACCTCCAAGAGTATCCAGGAGGGATATTCATCCAGCAAATCCCTAAGGATTCTACTTCCTGCTGCTACCATAATTTCTGGGGCTTTGTTTTCTCATGTGTAATCCTGGATTTTCTTTAGCCTGGGTGATTTTTATTAATTTTGCCCTTATTCTTTGTTTCTTAAAGAATATGCTAGAGCCCAATGTTACATAAAGCTATTGCCAGCCAGAGCCCATCATTCCATAAGTAGATACTTATCTAGGTTAATGAAAGCAGGACACAGAGAGATGACTCCATAACCAGCTCTTGCTGTCTGCTCTAAAGAGGAAACCATGGCCAAAATAACCCTGTTATGGGTTTAATTATGACTCCCTCTAAAATCTCAGTATGTGACCTTATTTGTCATATGGCTACAGGGTCTCTACAGAGGTAGGCAAGTTAAAATGAGGTCAGCATAGGCCCTGATCCAATATGGCTGGTGTTCTCAAAAATGGGAGAATTTGGACACAGAGACACACCCAAGGAGAACTTCATATGAAGATTAGCGTTATATTGGTACAAGCAAAGGGACTTTTGGAAGCTAACAGAGAGAGCTGGAGCAGATCATTTTCTAGCACCTTCATAGAGATTATGGCATAGCCCATCTTGATCTTGAACTTGATCTTGAACTTCTAGCCTCCATAGGGGAATGAATTTCTACTGCCATTCTGTAGCACTTTTTAATGGAAGCCCTATGAAATGAGTACAATTTCCAAATTTGAATACCTCAAAGTCACTTAAAATGTATCAGAAGAGAATTTTTATTCATTGAGACTCAACTAAATCAAGAACTATGATGAATTCAGAAGAGTGCCAAGCAAATTCTGCCACTGTATTATCTTTGCACTTGCTGAATAAAAGAGAAAGTATAAACTACTTAAGGGAACAAATTGTCTTCAAACTCTCACTTGGTTTAGAAGTACTATTTACACACAACTGAAGGGAAGTGCTAATTACAAGTGGTTCTTATTTACTCATTGAGGGGAGCCCCCAGGGAGTTCTCTGTTTCTAATGCTATTTGTAGTTAAGCATAATCAAGCTGCTATTCTCTTTGGTTAGTCTATAGTCTGAACGTTTAACTGGCATTGACCAGTCGATCCCTTCAGTTATTAGGAACAGATGAGATTTGATTACTAGTTCTACCAAGCAATTTCTGCTGGCCTCTTTCATCCTACTCTGAGCACTGGGAGGTTGAATCACATGAACTGCAAAAATAAGTTTCCTTCCAGTGGGTTTAGTTGGAAGAAGTTGTTGGCAGAAACTGAGGGAGGAAGGGAGAATACAAGAGAGGTGGGGGAGAGTTTATCCCTGGGGTAAGATGCTCCCCATCTACAGATGGACTGGTTGCATTCTTCCAAGAAGACCACAGCTTCTATGGGGGTTACTATTTCACACAGGTAACCTTTCTGGGTTCTGTGAATTGCTCCCTACCTGGCCTATTTAGTAGTCATACCATCAGTAAAGTTGTGTGTTGCTTAATGATAGGGGGATGTCCTGAGAAAATTATCATTAGGCAATTTCCTCATTGTGTGAACCTCATAAGGTGCACTTACACAGACTTTCACAGTATAGGTCAGTCAGTCCAAGTGGCTCCTGATGCAACAAGATGCTATAAACGGGGTTGGGATTTGTAGCTCAGTTGATAGAGCATTTGCCTTGCATGTGTGAGGTATTGGGTTCAATCCTCAGCACCACATAAAACAAATAAATAAAATAAAGGTATTGCATCTATCTACAACTAAAAAAAAATATTTAAAAAAAGATGCTCTCAATTTGAGATGTGAGGTTGCTTCCAGTGTCACACAGCATCCTGTTTTATAGGGTTTTTTTTTAAGTTCATAGTAACACATTCTGAAATAATGATTAAAAATATAGTGCAGGAAATACATAAACCAGTGACATAGTCATTTATTATTGTTCTCCAGTATCAAGTGCTGTGTATAATGGTATGTGCTATACTTTTATAAGACTGGCAGAGCACTTGGTTTGTTTACACCAGTGTCACCACAACACAAGTAATGTGTTTTGTTAAGACAGCAATTACGTCACTAGGCAATAGGAATTTTTCAGCTCCATGTATTATTATGGGACCACAGTGGTGTATGTGAAGCATCATTAACCAAAACATCATTGTGCAATGCATGATTGCCGCTGGCAGCACTTCAACATTCCTTATCCTCGATCCTAAAACCATAATCACTGTCCATGCCTTTGTAAATACCTACAGACCCTTTATTAATCTTACCTTAGACTACCCAGTTTGAATTGCTATCTGGCTCAGCTAGGGCCCAGGGTAAAGTGTATGCTGCCACCTGTAAAATCTATACTTCCCATACCCTGGCAGGTGTCCTGGGAACTTCTTATGTATTAGTTCATGTACTACAAACAACAACTTACGAGATAAGTAGTAGAATGAAAGTGTAGATTTTAGAGATTGAAAAAAAAAACAGATTTGGATTAACTTGCAAAAATAGCAGGTGGCTGAGCCATGGCTCCCATCCAGGTCTTTCTCACTCCAGAGTCTAACACCCTCTTCTCACCAATTTGGTGTCCAGCCTATCCAAAAGGCTTTGCAAAGAGAAAATGCACTTTGGCATTGTGTTTTACTCAGGGTAATATTTTAAAATACTTACATTTCCTGAGCAGTAGACAGACACCAGGAGAACAATCTTGAACAAGCTGTGGCACAAGAGACACCACACTTGGATTAAATATTTGTCATCAAGATGTAAAAGAAAATATTCAATCAGGAATAATCAAAATGCACCTTTTACAAAGACAAGAAGACAATAACTTCCCCAGCAAGAACACTGAAGAAGCAAAGAACACTGGACAAAACACAATATTATATAATAACCATGATTGAGTGGAGCAAGGGGGCAGTGTGCCTGAGACGACCGGGGAGATGTCATTCAGTGAAGTACAAGAACTCCTCTACAGCCAGGTGACAGCTGGTAGAACAGTGTGCACTCTGTTGTTTGTGCCCTGTGTTTTAATGCATTAGTGGTTCTTTATAAATATTGATGCCCTAGATGGCTTCATGAATATTTCCTTACCCCTACCACCATTCTTTTGTTCAGGTTTAAGAACTAAGCCATCAATTCAGTATTGTCAGGGATTTCGTGTGAGGGATTCCTTAGTAAGAACCCATCGGATGATCACCTCTAATCACTATCCTGAAATTCTTAAAGCTCCAATATTTGTTTGTAGGATCTTAATAATAATATTATATTGTCATGTTGCTTGATTCTTCTTTACATCCTTAAGTTAACAATTCTCCCTAACCTGCACCTGGTTGCTTTAAAGGTAGTTGAGTTGCAAAACCTGCATCTCAGGAGGTCTCTCATCTACCAAGGTAGAAACCATTCATGCTTTTCAATAGAAAAAAAAATTAAAAAGGCAAATTCAAGAACCATTTTTGGCCCATGGGCCTATGGGTGGGCAGAGTTACAAAAGCCTCACACACCCCAGCTCCACCCAGGAGTGACATTCTGAAATCAAAGCTAAATGTTCTTCCTGAAACAGTTGCAAAAACAGGCTTTCACAAGCAGTGATCCTGCAGGGCCAGTGTCCCAGATCCTGTTGGACAAAGAAGCCTTCTTTGATAAGCAAGTGTTCTTGCTGCGGAAGTTATTAGTAGTGCTGTATGATCATAAGTCTTATGGGACAATTTTTCTCCCTCTAGCTAATGAGTGTAAACTTTCAGAAGCCATGTGCAGATATATAAATAATAACCCTTATGAGACAAATATGTCAGAGAGTTAAAGGTCTTTGGAACTGAGTAGAACCAATATAAAATATCTGTTTTTATAGAGGAATGATATAAAGGGCTCAGAAAATGATATGCTAACGTGACACTGTGGCATGCTGAGCACTTTGAGCAGGAGAACATTGAAAGGACCTCAGAAGCATAGTTTCTTTCTAATCTTCTCCTGTCCTCCTGCTTCCAGCTACTAATTCTTCCTTAATGTGAGTCATAGAGACCAGAATTCCTCTTCCCCAAGGCAGGTCATAGAAACTGGAACCCCTTTCCTCCAAAGCAAGTCATAAAGCTGAAAAATATGCCTCTAACCTTTCCCGCCTGTCTGTGTAAGAGCTGCCATAAAAGAAGGTTTCTGTTCTACTTTTTTTTTTTTTTTTTTGTACACAATGCACTTTGGCATTGCATTTTACTCAGGGTAATATCTAAAAATACTTACATTTCCTGAGCAGTGGACACTTACCTACTAAGCGACATCCCTAGCCCTTTTTATTTTTTATTTTGAGACAGAATCTTGCTAAGTTGCTTAGAGCCTCTCTAAATTACTAAGGCTTAGTTTTGTATTCCCGATCTTCCTGCCTCAGCTTCCTGAGCTGCTGGGATTACAGGGGTGCACCACTGAGCCCAGCCTGGCCCACCTTTTTTGACAGCAGATCCCAAGACCTTCATCCAGAAGGGTCCTGCCCTACACCTGGGGAGGAAGGAATGCTGCATAGAGAGGCTGAGAGAGGAATCTGAACTGGCAGGTCTTGCTGGATTCCCCCCAGACCTGATAGCCCATCAGGTCTGGTCCATTTTTTCCAGTCACATTTCTATATGGCTGTCCTTTTCTGTCAAACCTAAGTATAAAAGTGGCCAGTTTTCTCCGGATCTTTGGGTCTTCAATCTGAGGGTTCCCGTGTCTTGTAATACTTCAATCAAATAAATCCATGTGCTTTTCTCTTTGGACTTGTCTTTTGTCACTGGTGTCTACAGTGACCTTATGAGTGAGGAAAGGTACCCTTTTAGCCCCTACAGGACAAAAGGCTTAATGATTTGTCACATGAGAGTAGAAACTAGAACTCATGATTTCAGATCTAGTGCTCTTTTCATGACATTCACCATCCAAATGACAAAGTAGTTGAGGAGTCCATCCGAAACACAGCCAGAAGTCCTAGAAGACAATAGAGAGTGAAGTACAGAACAAGGATTATTTGGGTGATATTAAATAGATTAGCATAAATAAAACAAAGTTTGTGAACAAGAAATAAGATAGAATATATGGATTAAGCCCACAAGGCTTTGGGGTGTGTGTGTGAGTGTGTGTGTGTGTGTGTGTTACTGGGGATTTGTGAATGCTAAGCAAATGCTCTACCATTGAGCTACATCCCTAGTCCTGCTTGAAGCCTTTGAATTCCATGAATTCATTAGCTATTGCTACATATCAAACCATAATAAAACCTGGTGATTTAAGATAATGAGTATTATCTTTCATTCTTGTAATCTAACTATAACTCATAATCTAACTGTGACCATCCTTTTAAAGCTACAAGTCTCTTTATCAAAGAACTTGACCATAAAAAAATACATAATGTCTATCAGTGTGTTTGCTGACTTACTAAAACATCCTGATTAAATTGATTGAATGCAATATGAACTACATTTTTGTGGTCCAGGTGTTTTGTTCTTATTGCTGTTAATGTTTAGGTGGAGTGATTGAGTTGTGAGGGCAGGGGACTTATGGGTTTTTAATATATTTGTCTCTCTCATGTTTTCCTTGGTGTCAAACACCAAGTGCCTAAGACATAGCTATACTCAATAAATATTTCTTGACTATGGGACTATCATGGCACAAAAACTAGAAATAAATGGGTCACTTTACACAAAGGATACTGGGATATTCTTAGGATGACATTATGAGGATCCTTTTTTCTTTTTTAATCTTCAAATGCCCTTATATATCATTGCTGACCTAGAGAAATGGTTTACCCTGGATTTTAATTATTATTGTTTTTATATTGTATTATAAATTCTAAAAGATTAAGGGTTCTTTCTGTGTTATTTACCTCTATGTTCTCATGACTGTACCCAAGGCTCAGCACCCAGTAAGCACTCCATAAATATTGGTGGTTGTGTTTCCTTTTTACAACCCAATGCAAGCATTTGCCAACTTGCTATTTTGTGATTGTCCACAAGATTTGCGACTTTTATTTCAGAACACTGGCTGGTTTCAAGTCTTTGTACCTGGCTTTAAGTCTTATACAAAAATGAAATGCGAGCTGCCTAACTTCTGGCCAGAGAAGCTCTTAGCATTTATAAATACAGTAATAATCAACGTGCCAGTGAGAATACCAGACAGCTTAGCATGAGGCCTGAAGAAATAAGAGTTCCAGAAGTGCTCAATCAATACACCTCCCTCTCACTAATAAAAAAAAAAGATAATAACTTTGGCAGCTCTCTGATCAACTCTTGTCTCTCATCTAAGAGGAGTGTTTTCTAAAAGTATTTGTTCTTTTGAGAGCTTGCAGATGGCAAGGACTTACAAGCCTGTTTAATTCTAGTAACACACTGCATGATCCTAACCAAATTCCAAATGGCATCAGCTCACTAGACTTGGAAACTTGGATGTTCACAAAATGCTTGCCAAATGCCTGTCAATTACATTCTGAAATAGTAGGCCAAGCTGTGAATGTAAAAGGCATCCCAGATCCAGGGATGATAGAGAGTGAAGTATAGAACAAGGATTATTTGGGGGATATTAAATAGATGAGCATAAATAAAACAAAGTTTGTGAACAAGAAATAAGATAGAATATATGGATTAAGCACAAGGCTTTGGTGTGTGTGTGTGTGTGTGTGTGTGTGTGTATGTTACTGGGGATTTGTGAATGCTAAGCAAATGCTCTACCATTGAGCTACATCCCCAGTCCTGCTTGAAGCCTTTGAATTCCATGAATTCATTAGCTATTGCTACATATCAAACCATAATAAAACCTGGTGGTTTAAGATAATGAGCATGTATTGTTATCCACAATGATAGTATTTCCCAAGATAATAATATCACTGACCACAACACTGAAGTTCTTTTGGCTTAGACTCAGCTCACTCATGCTTCTGCAGTCTGCTGTGGGTTGGGCAGACAGTTCTGCTGATCTTGGCTGCTCCAGCTCACATATTTGGCAATTAGTTAGCTATAGGGTTAAGAAGTAGATAATTAACATCCTGGACCTGATGTGGCCTGATATTGATGATGTTTGCTTACAGAGATGACCCTTGGATGCTGTTTGGGAACATGACTTTTAGAATGTTCCCTGTTACTAATTGTATCCGTTTTCTATTTCTGATGTTTATGTTTATGATATCTATATCTAGATATAGATATAGATATCATAAACTTTGTGGCTTAACAAGCAAATTATCATATAGCTCTGGAGATCAAAGATTTAAAATTTAAACTGCATATCTTCTGGAGACTCTACAGAATAATCTGTTTCTTTGGCTTTTTATACTTCAAGAGGTCAACTACATTCCCTTGGCTCATGACTCTTTCCTCTGTCTTCAAAACCAACAGCACAGCATTTTCAAATTCCACCCCCCTTGGCCTAAACCCTGGATAATCCAGAAAAATCCTCCCATCTCAAGATCCTCAACTTAAATCACATGTGCAATGTCAATTTTGGGGCCGGGGAGTTCTGGGGATTGAACTCAGGGGCACTCAACGACTGAGCCACATCCCCAGCACTATTTTGTATTTTATTTAGAGACAAGGTTTCTCTGAGTTGCTTAGCACCTTGCCATTGCTGAGGCTGGCTTTGAACTCACAATCCTCCTCCTTTGAACTCCCAAGCCTCCCAAGCCACTGGGATTACAGGCGCGCACTGTCACGCCCACCTGCAATGTTCCTTTTGTCATGTAACATACTAATAGATTCTGGGTATTAGGACTTAGAAATTTTCAGGAGGGCATTGTTCACTCATTCTGTTTACCACACCAACCAAGGAGGCAGTTTTGCATACCTGGGCACTGAACCCCTCTGCACCAGCTTACCTAGATTGTGCAAACAATGGGATTTGCAGTAGGATGAACTTTCCATAATTGTAGCTGGTTATCTAAGCATCCTCTGCTTATGTGACCAGTCCTCAGTAAAAGACCCTGGACTCTGAGTCTCAAGTAAGCTTCCCCACATAGAAGCACATAGAAACACAGTGACACGTTACTAAATATCATTGCTGGAGGAAGAAGTATGCAGACCTCCATCATTAGCTCATAAACCTGAAGCACTGGTTTTGTTGTCTTATTCTTCTGTTTGAAAAACAGAATAAGAAGTGTGTCCTCCTGCACTGAAGGGAAAATTTGGAAGCCTGCACTTGGGCTCTTCCATCTCTGCCTCATGTGTCATTTTCATTTGCTGATCCTGCAATGTGTCTTTTTTCTGTAGTAAGCCATAACCATGAGCACAATTTCTGAGACTTAGGAGTGCTTATAGTGAGTGATCAAATATGTGGGTGGTCTTAAACTTCTCTCCCCAACCCCAAACAAGGCTGATCAAAAATTAGCTTCAACCAGGACAATTTGCCCCATTCCTACCTCATCATGAGCTCCCTCATCTTCCACAGGTCAGTCCAGGCTGGCATTCTCATGGGAAGTCCTGAAACCAAGTGGAGGCTGCAAGGCCTCTTGAGCCTTAGGCCTAAAACTGGTACCCTGTCATTTTCAGTGCGTTCTGTCGGCCAAAGCAAATCACAAGACAAACCCATATTTGAGGGATGGAGAAATTAAACTCTACTTTTGATGGGAATCTTTTAAAAATCTGGCTGTATTGGGCATGCACAGTGTAAGAATATTAGTTGGGACCATCAGCGTGAATGAAATCTCTTAAGTGCTTGGACACTATTCAGAAGTAATGGGGAGTAAGAATTTTCATTTTTAAAACAGAAGAATAAGACAACAAAAACAGTTCTTTGGGTTCATGAGCTAATGGTGAATAAGATTAATAAGCAAGCATGAAATCCTAAAGTTAGAAAGTTGAAGGTAATTATTTTGGAATGTGACAATCAGTGATTGGAGTACAAATGAGAAAATTGAGTTATCTAATTGAAACTGGTGAAAAACTATGTTAATCAAGACAAGTGAGGGTAGCGTTTGTGGTATTTATCCTTATTCATTCAAATATTTGTGAGTGTGTACTCTATGCTGGGATTACAACAGTAAACAAAATAGATATGTTTCTTTCTCCATGTGTTTATTTTCTACTTGGACTAAGAAGTAAACATTTGAGCTGAGCCCTAAAGATTTAGAAGAAGTCAGCCTCATCCAAAAGAGTCCTGAGCAGAAGTAATGGCAAACACCCCGACCTAGTGTTGATGGACAAGAATGGAAGTGGGAAGATTAGTTAGACCACAGACAGGCAGCATCAGATTCACAGGGGAGCTTGTAGGATAAACAGAGCTGTGGTCCTCTCTACCTACTTGGAATCAGAATATGTATTTGAATAAGATCCTCAAGTGATTCTTTTGCACATCAGAGTTTGAAAAGCACTAAGTTGGAAGTAGCTTGTCCTGAAGTAGTGGCTGAGGAGATGGAAACAGAGGGAATATGTTAAAGATCGTCCTCTGGATTTGGGTTGGAATTAAAAGCTGACCTCAGAAGGACAGTATTCAAGACACATGGAGGTAGCGGTTGGATGCAGACATGGAGCACTGATGTCTGCTGTCAGAGATACTTCAGGCAGAAGTCCAGTACCCTGGAGAGCTCCCATAAACCCGGGATTGAAGATGAGTGTCCCAGAATCTACAGAGAGACATGTTTTAGCTTGAAAACCTTCAAGTCATCTTTTGGAGGAAGCTCTAGATTCTTAATAACTAGATTAAGTTCTATGATCCCTGGGAATCCTCTTTATTGCCCTAAGTGCTTTCTGTTCCAAACAATTGAAGAGCCTGGGAGTCTGATCTGATCTGATTTGCATACTTCAGTGAATTATAATCCTGATGGAAGGCCAGAAGGCCATCATGAAGTGGAGGTGAGAGGAAAGCACCTTTCTTGAGGTGCGTAAGGACCCCTCCACTTCTAGAACAGCAATTGGCCCAGGTTCAAGGGTTCAACTCCAAAATAGAAACTGCCTGGATATTAACTATAGCAATAATTCTAAAACTGGAAAAGGTCATATTTCCTTCACATTGTGAAGGACATGCTATTAGAACTTGGTGAAGGATGCAGAGAGAAGGGGAAGGAATACCAGAATCCTTAATTGCTACCAGGGTCTTCCTATTGCTTTCACCTGTCCTGCCTAAGCTATGGGCAGCAAACAAATATTCCATTAAAATTCCATGGATGCTCTGAGATATTAATCATGTCACTCCCATTAAAATCATTTAAAAAAAGGACAGGTGTAAGTAAGGGTATGGAAAAATTGGAGCTTTACACATTGTTGGTGACATACAACCATTATGAAACATATAACCATTAAGAAAAAATGTCTGAAAGTTTCTTATAAAGTTAAGAATATGCCTGCCACATGATCCAGAAATTCCACTACTAGGTAAAATATATCTTCATTAAAATACTTTTACAGAAATTCTTATAGCAGCTTTACTCATAATAGACAAAAAAAAAATGGAAACAACTCAAATACCCCTCAACTAAAAATATATGTAAACAAATTGTGGTATATTTATATAAATGGAATATTACACAGCGATTTAAAAAAGATAATGAAGCCAGGTATGGTGGTGCATGCCTGGACTCCCAGCAGCTCTGGAAGCTGAGGCAAGAGGATCATGAGTTCAAAGACAGCCTCAGCAACAGTGAGGCACTAAGCAATTCAGACCCTATCTGTAAATAAAATGCAAAAAAATAGAGCTGAAGATGTGGCTCAGTGGTCAAGTGCCCCTGAGTTCAATCCCCAGTACCCAATAAAATAAAATAATGAATGCTGATACATGCAACAACAAAGATGAATATAAAACATTATGAATAAACAAATTGTGGCATATTTATAAATGACACATTAATTGTCAATGTAAAATAATAAACTATGGATATATGCAACTACAAGGCTTAATATCAAAAGCAAGAATCTAGATGCAAAAAAAGTAGGAAACGAGTACATTTGATTCCATTTATATAAAATTCTAGACAAGGCAAAACTCACTGATGGTGCTGGAAATCACCACTATTGTTGTCTACTAGATGGAGCAGAAATTGAAAAGAAAGAAATAGAACACAGCTTTCTGGGGTGACAGAGATGTTCTACATCTTGATTGGGGAGCTGGTGACTTAGGTATATGCATTTAATAGAATTCATACAATTATACACTTAAGATCCACAATTGTTATCATATATAAATTTTACCTCAATAAAATTTTAAAATTTTGATTAACTAAAAAATAAAATCCTTCCCAGTCTTTGTCTCATTCCAAGGATACATGCCTATATCTGCTGGGTAGTTTCAAACTAGAAAAATCTGTGAGGGCTACTCAGCAATCCTTCCGGTCTGGAAAGAATGTGACAGAGGACTGGCAGTTTGCCCAGGCCGTTGGTGGAAACCTAGAGGCAGCTGGGCTTAGCAAAAGCTCTCCTGCAAGCTTAGAACAATGCCTGTAACGTGTGACCATGAAATTGTAACATCCCCCCTGGAGCCTGTGTGTCATTGGAAATCTCATTTAGAGTGAAGTTGCATCTCCATCTAAGCCACAGAGAGACGGATGAATTGCTCAGCTGCCCTTTCATGCAGTTCCGGTTTCAGTAGCAACTGGGGGAGGAAAAAAAAAACAACAAAAACAGATTTTTCAGTGTGATTAAATGTTCAGTCCAGAATAAAGGAACCTAAAAGAGCAGCCAAAGAACAAGATTACAGAACAATGAGGCTACATGCTCCCAGATCTGTTCTTCTTTTTTTCCCATGACCATCTTACTCCAAGTTCTAGTTGAGTTTTGAAACATCTCCCTCCCAAGGTAGATTCATTCAACCAACATGGTGCATTTTCTGTGAGCCAGGTGCCATGCCAAATACTTGGAATGCAAAAAAAAAAAAAAAAAGCCGGATCCTACTCCTTGAGAATCACAATTGGGTGGAAGCTAGGCTGCTGTCACAGCCGTCAACTAATTTGATCCTTACAACCTCTCTGAGAGATAGGTGAAGCAGGGACCATCACAACTCTCATCTCTCAAACTGGAAACTGGGATTCAGGAGAAGCTGAAAGAGATTCCCAAGGCCAAATTGCCGGTAGGAAAGCTAAGATTTGAGTTCAGGTGTTATTTTGAGTTTCGTGCTCTTTCCAATATATGTTAAAGATGTATGGAAAATAGATATGATCCTTTCTCCACTGTCAATTCATTAAGGTCTTGGGTCTGAAGAATGTTGGGAACTTGTAAACACAGAACTGACATGGAAAGGAAAGAACCAGGACCAGGCTGTACCTAGTCCTCAGGAAGATAAGTAGGCTTGTTCACTCTGCATAGACATGGAGAGCTCAGGCTTGGCTCATCAGGTGTTCCATGTCCATAGACAAGTGACCAGATGAATGGAAGGTGCAGGTATTCACCCACTCACACAAGCCCTTTGTATAGCATTGACTCGTTCACAAGGGCAGAATCTCATGACCTTAAAAACATCCTCAGGACCCATGTCCCAACAATGTTGCATGGGGAATTATATTTTAAATACATGAATTTTGGGAAGGCACATTCAGATAACAGTACCAGGTATGTTAGCCAAGTTAATTAATCCCATGTATTATTGTCCATCAACAATGTCATCCTTAAGTCCCTGTGGGAGGCACATGAGGTTTGGCATGACAAGAAAAGCATCAGACTCCCAGTCATGTGGGAGGGCACTCAGGCTGGTTTCCATATCTATCTATCCAAGGCCTTGGTTAAAAGCAACAGAATCAGACTCTGGCTCCATTAAGCAAATAATAATTTAAGAAGGACATAGATGGCTCATAGATCTAATGAGAAGTTAAACAACCAGAAGGGGCAGGAACTAGGACAATTCTGAAGATTCCTAAAACAAGGACACATGAAAAATCTCTTCCCAGGATCAGCTTCAACATTTTCTATCCTTTCCTCTTTCAACCAAGGTTTAGTTTCCAAGGGAAGAGAGAACCTGGTTGGCTGAGCTTGATCCTCTTGCCTTCACTTTGGCAGGTAATGGAGAAGGTACCTGCAATAATAGTCACCAGAAAACTGCACTGAGTGAAGGCTTGGTTCCTCAAAGGACAATCAGAATGCCGTCAATGCTGCTTCCAGAAGAAGCAGTATGAATACTTTGCCAGCAAAAAACTTGCAGGTCTAAGACAGGATCCAGAGGAAACTGAAAGCTCAGCCAGAGAAACAACCAGGAGGGGTGGTCAAAGAATGAACAAGAGAAACAGTTCCTCATATCCTGGAACTCCCCACCATACTGCATACTCCAGGCAAGTGACAGCAAATGCCTTCCTAAACTGTCATACGGTGCTGGGGGAAATGGAAAATGGTCCTGCTGCTTTCAAAAATAGTTTGGCAGTTCCTCAAAACATTAAGCATAATTACCACGTGACCTCGCAGTTCCATTTCTAGGAATGTAATCAAAAGAACCAAGAACAGGTGTTCAAACAAAAACTTGCACATGAATGTCCATGACAGAACTATTCACAACAGCAGAAGGTAGAAACAATTCAAATGTCCATCAATGAATGAACAGGTAAAAAGGAGTGTGGTGTCTCTATGTAATGGAATATTATCCAGTCTTAAAGGGAATGAAGTACTGATACATGTCCCTGTATAAAATGAACCTTGAAAACATGATGGTAAGTGAAAGAAACAGATTCAAAGGATCACTTACTGTATGCTACCACTTACATGAAATGTCCAGAATGGGCAAATTCATAAAGGCAAGCAGATTAGTAGTTGTTGGTCCTGGGGAAGGGGGAATGGGGAGTGACTGCTTAACGGGGACAGGGTGTTTTTTTAAGATGATGAAAATAGCCTAGAACTGGATAGTGGTGATGGTCTCAGAGCACTGTGAATGTACAAAAAGCTTTTGAATTGTATGTTTTAAAACAGTAAATGTTATTTTATGTAATTTTCACCACTATTCAAAATAAAAACAAGGGCTGGGGATATAGCTCAGTTGATAGAGTGCTTGCTTTGCATGCACAAGGTCCTGGGTTCAATCCCCAGCACCAAAAAAAAAAAAAAACAAACAAACAGCAACAAAAAAAAAACCCTGGAGTGGTGGTGCATGCCTGCATGCCTGTAATCCCAGTGACTTGGGAAGCTGAGGCAGGAGGATCAAAAATTCAAGGCCAGCCTTCTCAATTTAGTGAGGCCCTAAGCAACTTAGTGAGACCCTGTCTCAAAACAAAAATAGAAAGGATTGGGGATGGGCTCTGAGGTAAAGTGCCTCTGGTACCAAAAAACAAAAACCAAGAAGACTACTTCAGTTTGTTTGACAACAAATCTTGGCACATGAACTGTCACAGTGGTGAAAGTCTAAACTCTGCAACTACTTTAGAGAGCAACCATCACACCGGACAGCAGATTCCAACAAAATAGGCAAGCAATACTCTGTCCCAGAGGTAAGGATTTTACTTTATCAACTGATAAAGCTTTTGGACTACCTGATTTAGCTGCCTCCATGGTAACATGCAAAAATAATTACTGACTAAATGAGAAAATATGCCACTCTGGAAAAGGAGACAGTGGATCAAAGTATCTTCAGCCCTGGTTGTCACAATTGGACAACATCTGTAATTTTTTTTTATTATTTTTATTTAGTTGTAGTTGGACACAATACCTTTATTTTATATGGTGATGAGAATCGAACCCAGGGCCTCGCACGTCCTAAGTGAGCACTCTACCACTGAGCCACAACCCCAGCCCAGAAAGACATCTTTAAAGTATTCTTATTTCAGGGTCTTCAACAATAGGAAATTCCAGAAAAGTCATGATTTGCTTAAAGTCACAAAACTAGTTAGTGGCAGAACATGTCCCAGAAGAGTCAATGTTGTGTCTCTTTTCACCACACCATGTTCGTAGTCAAGGCAATCCCATAAATATCTTTCAGGGCAGTTGAAACCTGAACATTAGCTAATTCAGGGAAGATTATCTTTCCCCTGCCTATCCCCTAGGCTGTTCAAACACATGTACCGGAGAAACCTGCTACCTTCACTTTTAAAATCGCTTCTTCTGTATGCTCCAAATCTTGGTTTGTGTCACCACCCAAATTAGAAAGCTGGATTCTCAGGCACTATCTCTCTACTTCACCCTCTGTGTTCCAGAAACCAGTGCGCCAACACACCAATCCTAACTTGGGGACAGTGAGCAAATTTGTCTTCACTGGTGTTCTCATTGTGGCTTCCTAATCTTGAATTTGGATTCTATAGATAATTTGGAAATATAGATAATTCTACATCCTGGGAGGGCCACTGTCCCCTTCAAGGATATGTTCACAGAGACCAGAAGACCTTCCAATAGGCTTTACCCCTTAAAAGTTTCACGACCTCCTGAGAGCGCCCCCTAAAGACCAAACCCTGAGCACGTGGACTCTTCTGGGACATGGAAGATCTGAACTGTAACAGGGAACACAGCTCTGGGTAATTTCCAGATGGCCTGCCAACCTCCATCTAAGATTAGCCATCACACAGGTGAAGTGAAGTCTGCCAAGCAAACACACTTCTAGGTGGTGGCCTCTCACTGGTCCCAATGAAGATTGAAGAAAGACAAAAACAACCCTGCCTCATTCATGCTGAGGACATGGTGGATATCCACTTCACTCATTTAGGCTATATCTTTATCAGAGGGACAAAATCTGGGGGTAATAGCATTCTCTTCCTAGGGTCCAGATTCAGATTAACAGTAGAAGTAAAAAATGAGCTATAAAGGGTGAAAAGATTTATAGGCTCTGAAGAGCAAGCAGAATATAAAATAAACTATAAATAAGTTTAAAATACTCTTGACCTCCGCCACAGCAACTACAACCAAGTCTTGACCTGGTTTCTTCATATGCACAAAAAGCACTTTTGACTTAGTATTACAAATAACATTGGACTATTTGGTTTCCTTGGTAACCTGAAGTTCTGCCCTGTAGGTGACAATCTGAGACTGCAGAGGCACCAATTTCTTTCCAGCTCTAACAATTCTCATTGTATGAATATCCGGAGCCGTAGAAAGCCTACTAAAGGGATATTGGTACAAAAAGTAAAACTATTGAACTATCAAACTTTAAGAAATAGAAGCAGAGTAAAAATGGATGTCAGGCTGGCAATGTTGCAGATCTCAGGGGAAAAAGACAGGTCAAGTTTTTTCCATGGGCAGAATGAGCTCTCAGAAGTCCAAATTAATACTGTAAGAAGTCTAAGTGACGGTCGGGCCCACCTCTGTTAACCAAGGCAGAGTCATAAGAACATTTTGTTGAAAGCCTTTTTTTAAGGTGACTATGACCTATACATTTCAAGGATGATCCACTTGTCATGTTTCTAAGAGCACATTCTTATCTAGAATTATTCTCTGATAAAGCATGATGAACTATTTTGCTGTACTGTTCAGGGCTTTAAGCACAGATATTGAGATGACAGGGCAGACATTTATGTCTGATCAATCCATCACCAACTGAAAGGACAGGAGAGAAATAAGAAAAGTATTCAATTGGGCCTGAATGCCCTAGAAACTGCCATGTCAGAGGTTGTTCTTCATGAAGAACAAAGTGCACAGTAACTGTGACAAATGTTCTTGGGCAAGATAGGTTAAATGGTTGCTCCTATTTCAATAAGATGTGTGCAGTTTCTTGCTATGAACGAATAAATGACATCCACCACCTCCTTGCTCACCTTTTTGTCCCTGTTAGTTTCTCTTTTGATACAAATGTCTCTATAAAGGATTTTGGAGAGATTTGTCCATCTATATCACAAATAAACCAAGAGACATTTGGGGTATATCTCTGCATGTTCCTGGGTCAGGACATTGTCTTCCTTTGCTAGAGACCGAACCTTGTCTATGGAGGGTTGGCCACACACAGCATTGCACAGGGATTCCCATAAAGAGCAAACCTCCAAATTTTGAATAGAGAAGATACCAGACAGCTTTCTAAAAGTTACCTTTACTGCTGATGAAAGCTGTTAATGTGTTAGCTTTTCATTATTGTAACAAATGCCTGAGGTTGTCAACTGACAAAGTGAAAAGGTTTATTTTGGCTCAGAGTTTTAGAGGTTTCCTTCCATAATTGGGTGTTGGTCCCATTGCTGGTGGTGAGGCAGCACATCATGGTGGGAGTGTATGGTATAGCAAAGAGGCTCAGCTCATGACTGGGAAGAGAAAGAAAGCAAGAGGAAGGAGCTGGAGTTCCACTGTCCCCTTCAAGAACATATCCACAGAGACCAGAAGACCTCCCACTAGGCTCCACTTCTTAAAAGTTCCACGACCTCCTGAGAGCACCCCCTAAGGACCAAATCCTGAGAATGTGGCCTCTTCTGGGACATGGAAGATCTGAACTGTAACAGGAACACAGCTCTGGGTAATTTCCAGATGGTCTGCCAACCTCCATCTAAGATTAGCCATCACACAGGTGAAGTGAAATCTGCCAAGTAAACACACTTCTAGGTGGTGGCCTCTCACTGGTCCCAATGAAGAATGAAGAAAGACAAAAACAAACCCTGCCTCATCCATGCTGAGGATATGTTGGAGATCCAATGCACCCAATAAATGAGCATAGACCACAAATGTTACCCACCATCCAAGGACTCGGTCCCCTTTACACCACAGAGGAAGGATTGGAGTGGGAGGTGGCTGTATGTAGGGGAATCCCTCACAACACTGCCTGGCTCACAGAGGAGAGGCAGCCCCTGGTTTTCCTAATCCTAAAACAAATGATGGTCATGAATCCTCATTAAATCTTGCCAGTTTAGAAAATAGGAATGTCTCAAATATTGGTAACCTGCCTGGCACATTTCAAGTTCTAAAGAATATTCACTTGCAAGATCCACTTCATCAAGACCCTAATCCCAAAAGTATGATGGGGGTGGTAGTGCTAGAAACAAGGGTTAGCTCCCACACCTGGAGCACAGCGTGTGCTTGGGTTTGGCTAGCTGCGTCATTCCTTGTTTGTGCCTGTGTCCACTACAGCCTTGAGCGGTGGGCATTCTATTAAACACCACTCATTGTGCCAGGGACAATGGTCTTCTTCCCAGTTTCCTGGCACTTGCTCCCATTCCAGCTCTTTCTGGAAGAGCGTTGGTTCCTGAATCATTTCCCAGTGGGCTGGAGGTTCCCCCTCCCACAGCCTGACTCCTTTCTGATCTTTTCCTGTCTATATTTCACCTCCCCTGCATTGTCCAGTACTCCTTAAATACCCAAAGACCCTGAGAACTACTGTTGCTGACCTTCCCTGCATCCCTCCCTTCCTCCTTGGATCTGTTCTTGAGACCAGGGTTCTCCCCCTGGAGTGCTGTTGGCACATTGCCCGTTGAGGCAAAGAAAACTGGCAGGAAATGGGCAAACCCCTTTCAGCAGGCATTGGCTTGGCATGGCTAGTTAGAATCAGTGGTGAAAACCTTTCAGGCCCTTTGTGCTCCGTCCCCTCTCTGTCAGTATTCCTCAGCATCCTCCTCCTTTAGACATCTTCCTTCATCTTCCTCTGACTCATTGCTTTTCTTTGTTCTCTCTCACTGTCTGCTTTCCTTCCTGTTTTTCTAGTTGGATCCCCCCTGCCTTTAGTTTTCTTCCACTTGTAGTTTCTTACCCTTTCCCACACACAGGGATAATCTAGTTGCATCAATTTGTAAAATAGCCTCCCCCAAATCTCTCTGCAGATGCAACTACCCCCTCTACTTCTTCCTCCCTGCTTTAGGCAGAGTAACCTCTTTATGTCCCTTTCTGATCAAAGACCTTGCACTTAGTTCCAAGCACCCATAGAATAAAGCGCAGACTCCAATATGGTGGACAGTACTCTTCATTGTTGGCTTGATGCCTGCCTTTCTTTCTTCCACTTAATATTGGTATCTTGATTCAACAAACAAGTGAATTTATTTATTGTTTGTTTACCATGAGAAGGTATTACAACAGGAATAAAGATAAAATAAATGGAGAATGAATGCAAAAAAAAATTACTTTTGAAATGACAAAATATCCAGGATTTGTTCCCAAATAATCCAGGGGGTGAGGGCAGGGGAGTTGGCACAATGGTAGAAATGTAGACAAAACATGACCATGAGTTGATGATTTTGGGATCTGGGTGACAGGTATGGGGGTTCATTATATTAATTTCTCCCGTCAGTATGTTTGAAATTTTCCTGTTGAAAACATGATGGACGAACAGAACAACATGCCTCTGGATCGCCTTCTCTTCACTGCTCTCCATGCCCTCTATGCCTCAGCCACATATGCTTTAGGTTCCTCTAACAGTTCAGCATTTGACCCTCCAGGCTTTGTATACTCCTACTGCTAAGAACGCTATTTCTTCCACTCTACCTACTCCTTCCTGCTCCTCCTTCCCCACCCCTCCACCCCCCCACCCCCGTGCCTACCCCACTTCACCACCTCATCCCACCTCAGCCTCTCAGCCCAGTTCAAACAAACAGCATTTTCTCTTGGAAACCCTTCCTGGCACCTACAGACCAAGTGAAGGGTCCCTGCTTTGTGTCCCCACTGCGCCTTTACATAACACTGCTGTAATTTTCTGCAGTTGCTGGCATTTATAGTCTGCCTTTCCCACTAGGCTGTAAGCACACTGCAATCTCCAGAGCCTAGCCCATGGCAGGAGCTCAGGAAATTATTGCCAAATGAATGAATAGAATGAACTATGTGGTCTCTAGCAGAGCAGCCACCACCTTGCTCTATGGTCTGGTGCAGGATGGTGAGGAAGGGCAGGCACCACCTTGGCAGTAGCTAGGTGAGTACTGATGACATGGCCCATCACTCCTGGGGGTGTCAGGCACCCCCCATTCCTGCCAGGGCAGCAAGTTTGAGACTCAGTTCACTTAGAGAACAATTCTAGAACTTTCCTGAGCATAGAAATTTTGAAGAAATTTATAAAATAGAAATTTATAAAATCTAAACTGATGACCTGATAATATTTTTTTTCTGGGTTTTCAGTAATGCAGGTACCAGAGTCAAGAATAACATTTATTGAAAGTTCCTTCTAAATAATACAACACCTGCATCCCTCCGTACTTAACACAGAGCATATAATTATAAACTGTATGACTAGCATGGTTTATTATTTAACAGGAGAATGAAGGATAAGATTGGACCCTGTATCTCCTCTTTGTCTGGTGAACATGTGTGGCTGGTCATACACAATTGTCAGAGAGCATCCTTTCCTGGCCATTCTACCTTTAGTAGCCACATCCATCCAGTTTTGCTCTCTCCTGTTCAATTTTTGATTAACACTTATTATTACCTACAATCATGTATGGTTTACTTATGGATGGTCTGCCCCACCTTTATTCTTTAAAATATAGGCTTGTCTAATGTTAGCTTACCAACACAGAAAGCAAAGCTGAATTGCATGGTAGGTGGTCAGTGGATGGATGGATGGATGGATGGATGGATGGATGCAGAATTTAGTACTGTATAGCCCCCTCTGCAATAATAAAAGCAAACACTTCTTCTTTTTTTAAATTTTGCAGTACTAGGGTGCTGAGGGCCATTGCCAAGTAGGAATGACGCATCGAAATTTCCTTGCCAGCGTACCCCATGTTGCTTAGAGGAAGGACTTGTCTTGGACATTTGCAGTGACATTGCATGTATGCTTGAGAAAGGTGACCCTGCTCAAGGACCAGGGTGGATCCGGGTTTAAGGAGGATCCTACTGGACTAGGGTGTATCCTGCAGGTTTTAGGGAGTATCCCGCTCCTTGGATTTAGGGGGTTCCCGGTTTAGGACAATCTGGGTTTAGGGCAGTTCCAGGTTTAAGGTTATTCCTGCTGGGAATAAGCATATCCTGCTGCCTGAGTTCCCGTTGAGTTCTCGTGGGATTCAGAAAGTATTTGGGAAAAAAAGCCTGGTGAAGTATGTGAATTTGGGCGGGCAGAACTTGGATTTCCCCAGAACGTGTTTGTAGAGGGCCCGTGTGAGTTCCGGAATAAAGAATTGCTATTTGAATCTACAAAGCTGTGAGTGGCTCGTGATCTTGTGCCCAGCCAGACTGCGGCACTAGGGATTGAACCCAGGGGTACTGTACTACTGAGTCACATCTCAACCCTTCTTATCTTTTATTTTGAGACAGCCTATTGTTACATTTCTGAGGCTGACCTCAAATTTATAATCCTCCTGCCTCAACCTCTCAATTCACGGGAATTATAGGTAAACACCACCATGTCCAGCTAAAAGCAAAAATTTAAAAAAACAGTCTTGACCTCTCAATTCAGGCAATAAAGAATCCTTTCTGTAAAATATCTAAAGGTAATAAAACACTTCAGCAACATGAGATGAAATAAGAAAGAAAAAGACCTGTGTTACCCCACAATTTCACTCTGCAACCAAAAGAAGTTCTGAGTAACCTAGATAGCTTTAGACAGAAAATGTTGACCATGAAATCTCCTTTTATTTTTTAGTAGAGTATTTACATAAGCAGGAATAAGACTCAAGTACTGTCAAACCAAGGAATAGTCTATACTATTTGTAAAAACAGAAATATCTTTGTATGCCTTTCCAAATCCTCCACAACATATTTAATTACTTTGTTATGTTACTGTAGGAATTTTTTTATTGTTGAACATTTATCACAATGTTGCATTATTTTAAGGACTCTTGCTATAAAAAAAATATTTGTATTAAGTTACATCTTCATGCTAGATGATGATGTCTATAGAACAAATCCCTTGAAAACATCTTGTTAGATTGGAGGATATGAATATCCTTTTGTCACAGATTTATTTATCTGGAGAAGTTTATTTAGGAAAAGCAGATACACATTCAAGGGAGAATGCAGGCTGTCTCCAGTGACACATCTTTTGGGTTAAAGTAATAAATACACGTTCAGGTGAGCATGTAGGTATCTTGACAGTGAGAAGCTTTTAGGGTAAAGCAAGGAATGTACACATTCAGGGGAAAATACAGCCCTCAATCAGATGGAGAGACAGCAGCCCCTTGACACCGGCATTAATATATATAAAGGGACAGTAGTTAGGGGCTGGGCTACAGGTGGAGCCAGAGCAGAGAAATTCAATTTTGTGCAAGTTTTTCTAGCATTTGCACACAAGGGCTTGGATCCCGAGGGCTAAGGATCAGGGCGAAGGACGCGGGCTAGGTTGCTCACGTAATGCTTGCTTTGCATTTCAAAGGTTCATGGGTGTTTCCTGCATTCCAATGGCTTGTGGGTACTTCTCTTTTCAGACTGAATCTTCCCTTTTCAATATCCCCAAATGCCTAACTCATTTCAGATGTGAATATTTGTAGGGGACTGATAACTTCCCCCAGACGTCCTATTTCTGAGTCCTTGACCTATGAAATGGCCATGATCTTCAACTTCACCCTGCCTGGAGTGCTGTCCTTTGCCCTGCCCAGTGGGTGGGGCTCTGACTCGGCAGAGCCTCCCATCCACCCACTTCCTCCCTGCCTCTGGACCTGGCTTCCTCCACAGATTCCCTGTGCCACTGTTCTGCTCCTGAGATGGACTATTTCACGGCATTGTTCAGCACTTTGCACAATAGACAGGTTCACTCCTGCCTATCCAGTGTCCAGAGTCCAGTCCTTCCTTTCCCTACTGCCTTCTGGTTTTGTGATTGTTGTGGGACACACACAGAGTAATTTTTGTAATGACTCAGTTATTATGGGCTATTTTTGGTCACCTCTGCAATTTACATAATATTGCTTCCTTGGCCAAATACTCTTAAATGTGACTCCCAATTCTAACATGTCCTTTAACATGATCTTCTTTATAATAATCAACTATATAGTATGGGTTCTAGGATGTCCTCTGAAAAAAACTAAAACAGGATCTTCTTTATAATAATCAACTATATAGCATGGGTTCTAGGATGTCCTCTGAAAAAAACTAAAGAGACAACTACTACAAGTCATTAAGACTAGCAATTCTAATTATCCAAATCACAAAAGAATGGCATTTAACTTGTTTTTAATTTTTTTTATTGTGCAAAAATATGCATAACTGGAAATTTGCCGTCTTTAACTAATTTTTACTGAAAATTGAGTAGCATAAAGAAAATTTACAATGTCGTATAACCATCATTGCTGTTCATTTCCAAAACTCTTTCAACCTCAAACAGAAATTATAACCGTTAAGCAATAACTTAATCTCTCAAATGTGGTAATGTCTATTTTGCTTTCTGTCTCTATGAACTCATGTATTCTAAATACCTCATATAAGTGGAATTATACAATATCATCTTTTCGTGACTGGCTTATTTTACTTAACATAATGTTTTTAATGTTCATCCATGTTGTAGTATGTATCAAAATTTCATTTCTCTTTATGGCTGAATAATACTCCATTATAGGTATATGCCACCATTTATTTATCCATTCATTCATTGATGGACATTTGGCTTATTTCCTCCTTTTGGCTATTGTGAATAATGTTGCTTTTATTAAATGACTAGCGATTCTAATTACCCTAATTATAAAAGAATGGTATGTAACCTGTTCTTATGATTCATCTATTCTAAACATTTCCATTCTGAATAATCAGTGCTTTAAACAGCATACCAAACTAGTCAAATTTTTATTTGTAAGCTAGTCTCAGTGTGAGAATCATTTGAGGAGGTTTATAAAATACAAGATAATCAAAATAGGTAAAGAGAGGGAAATGAAGAGAAAAACCAAGAATAGCATTGTAGAACAAAGCCAAAGGTAACATATACAATAATGTTTAATGTACCAGAAATTCTTGAAAAGGAAGTAGGTCACAATTTCTAGGCCTCCTAGTGATTGAATGGGGAGAAGATTAACCACAAGTCACAGGGTTTATAAGACAAGCAAACAAGAAACTTTCAGTAGCTCAGGAGAAATAAGCAAAGATGATCCCCACACTGAATTACAAGAGACTGGAAGAACCATTTACAACTTTATTAGCTTTCTTACATGAATACAAACTAAGTTTCCTATGGCTATTTCTGACAGTGCTGCTCATGGGAAGGTAAAAGTGTAACATGAAGTAGAGTTCAAAAGAAACAATTACCAAAAAGTGGCAAATGAAAGCTTTTCAGAAATTCAGCTCTCTATCCAGGGATAGAATCTGGATCTTAACAGAAATGAATAGGCTACATATTATCAAGGATGATTTCTTATTTATTTCTGGGGTTTTTTTTTGTTGTTGTTGTTATTGTTTTGTACCATAAACCCCCATCCCACCCCTGCCTTTTGAGACAGGGTGTCATTAAGTTGCTTAAGGCCTTGCTAAATTGCTGAGGTGGCTTTGAACTTGCCATTGTCCTGCCTCCTCAGCCTCCCAAGCTGCTGGGATTACAGGTGTGCACCACTGCACCCTGTTCTTAAATATTTCTTAAAACAAAAATTTTTATGGGGGCTGGGGATGTGGCTCAAGTGGTAGCGCGCTCGCCTAGCGTGCGGGCGTGCGGCCCAGGTTCTATCCTCAGCACCACATGCCAACGGGGATGTTGTGTCCGCCGAGAACTAAGAAAAAATGGGTATCAAAATTCTCTCTCCCTCTCTCTTAAAAAAAAAAAAAAAAAAAAAAAAAAATTTTATGAATTGAGTAGTAGTGAGATTTAGATTTAGATTTCCTGAGAAGAACCTAGAAACCTTTTGCCCATGATATTTTTTACGGAAAAACTGATACATGGAGAAATCCTGTAAGTAGAAAATAGGCCTGTTACTCCTTTATTAAAATTAAAAGGACTAGACAATATCAAATGTAGGTAAGAATGAGGAGCAACAGGAATTTTCACACACTGGTATTAGGATGTACAACCACTCTGAAAAAAAAGTTAGGGCATTTCTCAGAAACTAGACATTCATAAACCATATGACCTATGTATTTCACTCTTATTTATTTACCCAAGATAAATAAATATAGATACTCAAAAATGGACTCGCACAAAAAGTGCATAGCATCATTATCGTAGTAATTAAAAAATGGAAAAAGTTTGTTTTCCATCAATAGGATCCTAGGTAAATAAACTATGGTATAGCTATACAACAGAATTCTATTTAACAATAAAAAGACTAACCAACACAACCTCAAAATGTAAATATGAATCTCAAAAACATTATGCTGATAAAAAAATTGGTAGAGTAGGGAAATAACATGAAAATTTAAAAGCTGGAGTTAAGTCAAGATGTGTATTCTTGTCCAGTTTCATAGCCCAAGACATGCTACCTCAGCTTTGCCTCAAGGAAAATGAGAATAATAATCCTTGCTGTGAGAGTCAAAAATGCATAGATGTGATTTTATTTAGAATTTTTCATCTAGATTTTCATGTATGTCTTTCTGTAACTTTTATTGGTTTGAGAGCGTTTGGTAAAGATCACTGTGGAACAAATACTATCATTTGTCAAAACAAAAAAGATATCAGTTGGCAAAAGGTGAGAAAAAAGAAAATATAATTTAAAGAGGGTATTGTGTAAAAAATGTTTTGTTGTTCAAAAAAAAAAAAAAGAGATATTGCTGAGTGAAAGAAGCCTTACCAAAGAGTTCATGTTATAGGATTTCATGTAGAGACATTTCAAGGAGAGACAAAGCCAATCAACAAAGAATAAACTAGAATGATGGGTCCCTTTGGTGGGGGTGGGGTAAAGATGAATTGTGACAGGGAAAGGCAAGCTTGCTGGGATAATGCTAACATACTATATTTCATAGGCTGTTAAAAGGGACCAAAATTCATCAAATGGTACTTAAGATCTGAGCATCTCACTATATGAATATTTTAGCTCAAAAGATAGTATAAATAAATATCAAGCTCTTATTACTGAAGGGCATTTAGAAGGAAGTACACTAATGTCTATAAATTTAAAATTCATTAAAAAAATAAAGGTGTGGGCTGGGGATGTGGCTCAAGTGGTAGCATGCTCACCTGGCATGCATGCAGACTGGGTTCATGCTCAGCCCCACATACAAACAAAGATGTTGTGTCTGCCAAGAACTAAAAAATAAATATTAAAAAATTTTCTCTCTTTCTCTCTCTGTCTGTCTCTGTCTCTCTTCTCTCTTTAAAAAAAAAGGCGAACAGAGGGATAAGTATGTGGGTAAATGATAAAGCAAGTAAAGTGCAATGCTAATAGTAGAATCTAGGGGTGAATTTATGGCCACATACTCTAAAATTCTTCCAACTTTCCTGTATGCTTCAAAGTCTTTGCATTTAACAAATCCAAAAGAAATTAGAAGTCTTAATCAAAATTTCTGTCCAAAATATAGAAATGGACATAAGTATGCCCATAGATATGTACATAGAAATGGGTATAAATTTAAAAAATAATTTAATAATAAAAACTGTTTTTGAAAAATTGTAAAAGTGACCTAGATGTCCTTGATAATAATAATAATGTCCTAATAATAATTTTTATTATTAACCTATGGTGGATTTTAAAAGTGTTTGTTAATAGTGTGTGCCAATTCTTTGAAAAAATTCAAAAGAGGTAATTCCAAACCATACAAACATCGGCTGATCTATTCAACTCAGGACATCACTACTGCAATTTTAAGTAAAATCCACAGGGTGGCAGAGAAAAGGAATCACAGAAGATGTGCACATTTCTAAAATGAATAGAAGATATTTTATTGATTCTGTTAACAGATTTTCAGACTTTAACATGAAATTCACTATACAGAACACAGAACAAAATTTGCCATCGAAGTCTCAACTCCAATTTTAATCTAGGATTTTTGTTTATATGAAAAATGATGAAGGGCTTGGTATGTTACAGCTCAGTTGGTAGAGTGCTTGCCTTGCATGCACAAAGCCCTGGGTTCAAACCCCAGTACCACCCCAAAAAAAAAGAAAGAAAAAAAAACGAGGAGGATGACGACCTGCTATGCTTGTCCACTCAATTCTATTCCTTTTTGAAGGTTAGATGAGTGACTGACTTGCAGTGACCCCTCTCATTGCTCACAAGATGAATCAGGTGCATCTATCACCCTCCATAGTTCTCAGTGATCCCAGTCTCCCCAGCTCCTATGGGAACCAGAAGCCACCAAGCTTCTAAACCCTTGGTCAAGCACTTGCTTCACACTGTTAACAGATATAGTAGCACCCTTCCTCTCACTTTAAGCAAATGCTTTTCTGACTGTGATAAAGATTGAAAGCATCAGTAGAAGTAAATGATGTAAAGAAAAAAAATCCCTACAATGTAATTACAAAGAGGCTAGCTAATAAATGATTAGACTAGACATATTTGAGTTATTCATAGAAATCAACATATGTTTTATACATAAGATTAACCTCATGATTATTCTGTTTGAGCAGGCCTTGATTTGTCTCCTCTCATCAGAATTAAAGACAGGTAATCAGAACAGAGGCCAATTTGGGTCTGGGAAGTTAGAGAGGGATGCAATGCTAATGCCTTCAGAGCCCTTCTTCCACCCTTATCAAGATAACCTGTCCCTGCTCCAACATGTGTCCCAGGGATTGTCCCTCCCTACAGGGAGTTATAAAAGTTGTTAATTATGTCCCCTTCTTCCCCAGATCACTCTACCATGGCCCCTCCAGCCCATCTGCTTCTCACCTTTTGGCCATCCCACTGAGCATCCCCTTTTTAAATAAACCCAGCTTTATATTCTTGCCTCTACCTGATTCTCTAATGTTATACTCAACATGTGAGGGAGCAGAACTTGTCACTGGTAACCAGTGGTATCATCATTTTCCAAAGTGATTCCTAAATTGAGCCAGTCCCTCTCTAATTCCCTTCTTTGATATGTGCTTTGGGATGGCAATCAAAGCAATGATGATTTAAGAAAATATCAGTAGTTATCTGGTTTATTTTGTTTGGAAGGAGGAAGAAGATGAATGAGAAAATAAATATCAAATCTTTGAAGGCAGAGTTTCTCTTGCCAATAGAGGGTATATTTTTGGACCATTGGAAATGACTGTCCATGTAGTAATTCTCCAGGTTCATCATACTATTGGAACTCTCCAGAGATGATTAATGCAAAGGAATCAGGGACATGACACATACAGCATTCAGGTATAAGAGAGAGAGAGAGAGAGAGAGAGAGAGAGAGAGAGAGAGAGAGAGAGAGAGAGAGAGAGAAAGCAGATGGCTGCTCTCAGACACTAACCACTGAAAATACCAACACCTGATTTAACATGAAGATCCCATGGTCTGTGTTACATTGTGCTGAAAAGCAAATTCCTTGACGATTCCCTTCCTTCCTCCCTTCTTCCTTCCTTGCTTCTCTTCTTTCTCCCCTTAACCTGACAAATGCCACCCTATGGGAACATGACATGAGAACTCTCACAATTTCAGACTCTTCATGTTTGTCTCTGTTGGACTTGTCTAGCAAGTCGACTCACCCTTTTTCTACTAGGCAGACAGATAAACTGGTGTCATTTAGGAGCACACCCTTCTCTAAATGCTTATTCAGCTGCATTTCCAATAATTTGGACCTGCTGCCTTCATTACATTTCAATACCTATTTATGACCTGAAGTTTTCATTTTGCCACTTTGTGATCACAATTCAAGTAAGCACTTTGTATTATGAAAGCAGGAAATGCTGTGCCAGCTGAAAGATACACTCTCTTAATTGTAATAATAATAAAACCAGATAGTTTGTCTGAAAGAACTCAGGATCCATCATGTTATACCAAATATGTGTTTTACTGAATAGCAAGAAAAATCATAATAAAATATGTGTTTCCCCAAAATCTTTTTGGTCAAAAATAGGGAAAAATCTCTATTTCTCTTTCTTTTCCCCATGTTAAATTGTTCCTCAAAGTGAAACATTTTTTAAAAATACAATTTTTCAATTAATTATAGTTACTTTGTAGTTGATATCATAGTTCTTAATTTTGTATACAGTCTTTCCCTCCAATTAATTGGGTTATTTCAGAAATAAGTCAACTACTTGTAGGCAGTCCTCTACATGGTAAAATATACTATTGGGCAAAATGTTGTCTTAGATTATCCCCGTGGGTAAATGTCAAAGCTGAGACACCGTAAAATAGCATGACTTGCCCAGATGATGCAAAAATTTCACATCTCCTGGACTGAATGGTTGGTTAGGATAGCTGAGGAGATTCTAGGGCTAATTGGTCAAGTGCTTGGGGTCTAACTCCCAATGGAACAGATAATAACACATTATTATGGTCACAGATTCTAGCAAGTCAAACATCTGATGCATTTAAGCCAGGGGTCAAAAGATGGATCTGTTGAGAGGACCTGTGTATATCTATTCATCCCCACAAACAGACTTGGCTGAAGCACAAGTCCAGCAGAGGCCAGTCAATGGTGAAATTAACCACTCAGATTGGCATACATACACACATCTATCTTGGGAATTTTAACTATACCAAGTATGTAGGAACATCCTGATGGCTATATTGGATGAATCCATACGTCATGCTACATTTCCCCCAAATGACACATCACCTGTTTATTAAAGACATCCTTCATTTATTCATACTTTAAATTCCAAGCCACTAAAAATAGTTCTCTTTAAGGTTAAACAATTCATGTTTACTGTTGACTTTCTGAAATCATATTAAAAAAAGATAAAATGTCAGTTAAATAAAACTCACATTTAGGTATTTGAGGACTCTGGTTAAGAAGAAATAAGAAGAGTATAAACAATAAATTTCTCATTCATTATACTTAGCAAAGTTAAAATCATGTTTTAAGATAATCCAAATTGTTGTAAAAGAAATCTACTGCAAAACCTTAATTTTATGATTAAGAAACAAGAGCCAGAGGTAATGAGATTTCCTTGTGCAGCCCAGAAAGGTAGCTGGGTGTGTTTATGACAATAAAAAGAAATTTGGCATCCATGGTTGATCATCTTAAGTCTGATACATAGTATCAGCCATTCACAGCCAAAGACTGTGAAGACTCCACATTGGCATTCATTTCCAGGCAGCATGCCATGGGGGGAAAGAAATCAGGATTTAGAATCAGACAGTTCTGAATTCTCAATCCTGGCTCCTTTACTTACTGGCCATCTATCTTGTAGTTATATGACAAGAAAACTCTTGTAATTGTAGTTTCTTTATCAATAAATTGGGAATCATCAGACCTGTTCTGATGTAAGGGTTAGAGATACCAACAAGTGTACCAATAAATTGTAGTTGTTACTATTATCCTAAAGAGGCTTTTATATAGAAAGAGGCTATTAAGGACTTAGCCTCAGAAAAGCATGTTCTATGACTAATTATTTTAGAAGAAACAAGTAATAGCTACAGTGGCTCTCATTCTCCATCTTTATTCCCAGATACCTTTGGCACCTTATACTTTAGGACTAAAGTCATTTATTTTGAGGCATCTGGCCTAGTCTAGAGGTTTCATGGGTGATCATGAAATATTGGAAAGCTGCATGGCCCTCACAGGGCCTGAGTTGAATGATTGGGATATCAGAAGATGTCCTGAGCAAGAGAACCAACCCTCTGTAACTGTAAAAATAATAGGAAACAGTCTACACAGATAACTGAAACTGAGCTCAGGTCATTGTTCCATTGTACTCATGGGATTTTATATTGTGGAGGTGACTGAGTGATGACATAAGAAGGCCAATGCCATTGAAAGAATTTATTGCTAGTATTTCCTAGAGAAGGAGGCATGCCAAGCCACACAGGGCCATATGGGGAGCACTAAGTCTGGTCAGGAGGCAGAAGCAGGAAAGAGAAGCCTAGGCCAGAGCCTTTACCAGGGCTTCCCAGAGAAGGCCAGGGAAGTCCAGTAAACAGCTTAGGGCTGGCCAGTGTGAATAACTTCAGGAGGCTTGGGGCAATCAGAGTGGTCTCTATTGCTGGACATCTGGCCCTGGGATGACTTAGCAGGTTAGAAATATTGACATGGGTGCTTTGGCTCTCTGGGTAAAGATGTCAGAGCACGGTTATAGCTTTTCACTGACTATATTCAGTTGAGGTGAAACATCGTACCCAATGTAAGAAAATCATCACTGAAGATTTTTTTTTAATTATTAAAAAAAAATAAGGGAAGAATTCTGGTTTGGCCACTTTCTTAAGGATCAGTAATACCCCATTTAGTTGTCCTATCTGACTACTGAGGGGAGCCCATCTGATAAACTTGTCCAGATTGAATATGCTTTGGCTACTGTAACTGGAGGAGCCCCTTCAGTGGGAATTAAAGCTGCAAATTGTGTGGTATTAGCAACTGAGAAGAAATAGAAATCCATTCTGTATAATAAGTGAAGTGTTTACAAGCTGGAACCAATTACCAAACATAGAGCTTTGGTCTATAGTGCCATAGGCCCAGATTACAGAGTGTTTGTGCACAGAGCTCGAAAATTTGCTCAGCAATATTATCTTGCTTTCTAAGAACCCATTCCCACAGTTAGCTGGTACAGTAAGCAGCTTCTGTGATGCAAGAAAATACCCAGACATGTGGTGTTTGTCCATTTGGAGTTTCTTATTTGTGGATGGAAGGAGGGACAACCATATTTATTTCAGTCAGATCCATCTAGAGCTCACTTTTCCTAAAAAGAAAGAACTATGTGAATGGGAAAATATTGCTTAAGAAAAGATATAATGAAGATTTGGAAGTTGAAGATGCCATTCATACAGCCATCTTAACCCTAAAGGAAAGTCTTGAAGGGCAGATGACAGAAGATAACATAAAAGTTAGAATCTGCAATGAAGCTGGATTTAGGCCGTTTACTCCAACTGAAGTTAAGGATTACTTGGTCGCCATAGCAGAATAATGAAATGACTGAACAATCCATAATTTCAGATAATCTATCTACCAAAACATGTTTAAAAAATGTTTTGTTTTGCAGACTTTTTGCATACTTATTTCTACATGGTTTACTAGACTGATGTTTTTAAAATGACACTTATAAATCATAAAAACTATTATATAAAAATGTTGACATGCATATGATAGTTAGATATAGGAGGTGGTTGTGAGTAGACTTTGACTTGGTTGATTGGGATATGAAAGTTATCCTTAAGTAATTTGTTTTATCTTTAGGAATTAGCTAGCCCCAGGAGCGAGAGTCTCTCTTGAGGACTATAAGCACCAACCCCCATGGCAGATCATAAGATATAGAAAAAAATGTCATGATTAGCATCAGAGTTCCAATAAGTATTTCCCCTTAGTTCATGTTATTTTCTATTTATCCCTCAACTATCTAGTCCTCCTTTATGGAATACAGAAATTTCTTTCTTTTTAACTATGTAAAAATAAGCAGCTTTGTTTTAAATTTTCATTCAGATGGAGTTTGGAGTGACTTCTACTCTGCCTAAATAAGGTTCACTTAAAATCTGTGAGTTCTGTTGAGTCATCAAGTCACAGAACTTCAAGGACTAAAGGGGTCTTGGAAGTCACTCAGTTCAACTCTTTCATTTTCCATTGGGGGAATCAGTCATTAAACATTCTTTTGAGGTTTAATGGCTTAAGTACTATTAAAAATCAAACTTAGAATATAATTAAGCATGTGATTAAAAGAACTAATAACCACACCCTGCCAAAAAGTGGTTTAAATTTCAGAGTGCAACTAAAGTTTTTTTCTTTTATTGCCTTCCCTTCTCCAAAGTTATACTTCAAAGTGGAGATATTTTTGTCAAGTCTTTGCAGATCAGTGGAAGTGAGGAAAAACTACAGGAGCCATTCTCAGGTCATACTTCTGTATATGGTTTCATCCTGCTGTCAATGATGCAATCAACCGACCTCAAACAGTCAAGACCACCCATCAGACCAAGATAGCTGCATGGCTAAAAGGTACAAGCCCTCTCCTAGTAGACACCTATTTGAATTCTTGCCTGGAGAAGAATGAATAACACCAATCATTATTTTCTTGTTTACTTCTGTTCCCTATCTGCCTGTTTCAAAGTAATAATGGAAAGAAAGCAAGAATGGCTATGTTAAATTTGTACTCCCTTCTTAGAGCATTCAGCTGCCTGAAAGTCTAATAATAAAGGATCATATGCAGGGAACTAGAAAAACAGAATGAAGGAACATGAAGTATGTCTTTCTGGAATGAAAAATAGAAACTCTAATTGAAGGGAGATGCCAAGGGTACCAATAATACCTGGACTGATTACAATACCTGAACTTAGATACCCTTCTGAAGTCCAGAGTACTGTGAAGACATACATACTACCAAAAACAAAACAAAACAAAAACATGGTGAGAAGTCTATTAAAAATAAAACTCATGTCTTTAGTTTTTGTTTTATCAAAGTAAAAATGTACACAGGTTAAAAATTCAAGTAGTCCTAATAATGTTATGAAAAAAAAAAAAAAGCAGTTTCCCACCTGCCAAATTTCTTCTCAGCAGCAGCTACTTACAATTTCGGTCTTTAGATATTTACGTGTCTAAATCTATATTTCTTGAATTCCACCCCATCCCCAATTTTAGTCATTTTCTATGAACTTCCCACTACAACAAATGAACAATGTAGCTCTCTTTCAGCTCCTCCCCACTAAGACACATGCTAGGCCCCATCACATGTAGAGACTTTATATTCCTTTATACTCTCAATAAACTTTTATTTATAGGTAGAAATGTGGCTAGATCTGTATTTACATTATTCTCACTATGTTAATGCTATTCATTGCTGAGCCATGGGATACACTATGATGAACTTGTCTTTCTTGCATAACTTTTAATCTTCCAAGTAGATGATCATTGTCTTGCTTATTCTTGGCTTTTTTGCCCAATGTGCTTATTACAATTAAATCCAAGTTGTGCAATCTCTCTATAAGTTCACACTCATAAGGCAATCTATTAATTTCATTTGCTTAAAGTTTCTCCTGCATTGAACTATACTGGTTGGTCTGTAGGATTCTGCAGGCTGCCATATTGAGCTCTTCATTCTCTTCTTGCATGTTTCCTTCATCTCACCAGTGAGCTGGACTCCTATTTCCTGGATCCTATATCACTTGCTTTCCTTGTTTACTCCCTTACTTTGGTTGAACTCACCTGCTTATAAACTCAGCAAGGAAACATGCATACAAGGGAAATATGTTGTATTTCTTTCTCTATTGTCTCTAATGTTCAATATGACTGTTAAGAAGTCCAATACCTTTCTGTTTTGTTTTGTTTTGTTTTGGCAGTGCTGGGGACTGAATCCAGGGCTTTGTTTAGGCTAGACAAGCACTCTACCACTGAGCTATGTCCCCAGCTCACCATTCTTGTTCTTAATCCTTTGAAAAAAGTATTTTACTTTTCTCTTTCTGGAATTTTAGAGACTTTTCTCTTTGTTCCCAGTGTTGTGAAATTTCATTTTATGTGCCTTGGTGTGGGTTTTCCCCATCCATTGTGCCAGCACTTGTTGTAAAGATTTTGGTCATGCAGATTTATTACTATATTTTCCTCTAAGGATTTTTAGTTTTAGGTCTTTGACCCATTTTGAGCTTTTTTTTTTTTTTTAACATGACATACAGTTGGGATCCGACTTCATTTTTTTTTTTTTTAACATGTGGATATACAGTTGTCCCAGCACCATTTACTGAAAATATTATTCCTTACCCTTATTGAAATTTTTGATGCTTATATACAAAACCAGCTGTCTAGATGTGAAGATTTGTAGATTCTCAATTCTATTCCACTAATGTATATGTCTATTCTTATGCCAACACCCACAGTCTTAATTACTTACTGTAGTTTTGTAGTAGTTTTGAAATTTGAAAGTGTCTTTCAACGTTGTTCTTCATTTCAAGACTATTTTTGGCTATTCTGAGTTCCTTGAATTTCCATATGAATTTTAGAATAGGTTTGTTGATTTGTATAAAGATGCCATCTGGAATTCTGATGGGATTTCACAAAATCTATAGGTAAATTTGGGGATTGTTTTCATCTTTATAATAGTAAGTCTTCTGGTCCTTTGAAGTTAGGATGTCTTTTCATTTACATAAGTCTTCTTTAATATTTTCCAGGAATGTTGTTTAGTGTTCAGAATAAAAATTTTGCACCTCTCTGGTAAAGCCATATCTAATTATTTTATTCTTATGGATGCTATTCCAATAAATCACATCAGTTTTTAAACCTACGTTGACTTCTCTGAAACCTACAGTGTTTTAGTATTATAGTTTAGTTTTTTTAATTTTAATGGACATACATGTGACTTACAATCAGCATCTTCTTAGATTCAATACAATGTGGTATTAGATGTGAAATGTCTATAAAACATCAAAGTGGAGATGAGCACTAGGCACTTGGATATATCAATAGGGAACCCAGAAGAACTACAGGCAGAAATGTTGGGAGTCATCTTAAGTTTGGTATTTAAAGCCACAACAATTAAGATTCTTTGAGGGAAAAGAGCACAGAGAAGACAAGAGGACCCAGCCCCACGGTTGCAGCCCAAGAAATTTATCTCAGCAAACAGAAGCTTAGTAGAAGAGAAGTAACTAACAAAGGAAATGTTTTTGAGCTTATTGTACTTATTGACAGAAGGCTCTATAGGGACAGGACCTTGTCCCTTTTGCTCTCTAATAAACCCTCAAGTTGAATAGCTCACTACATTTAGATATTAACCTACATGCCAAAGATAAATTAGAAAAAGTCATTCAGAATATGTTTACTTGGAAAATGATATATTGATTCCTCACCAGCTCTTTTACCTCAGAAAATTCTACATGAATACAAATAAATAAAGCAATCTTTCAGGTCTTTAGAGAAGCATTTTAATCTGATTTTGATTATGGACAGAAACTAAGCAAGTGCTTATTGCTCAATAACTTAGAGTAATTATATAAAGGCAGAAGAGAAAAACCAGTTAGAAGTACTGTGGCACTCACAATTAAAACCAGAAACGTGTACAAAAATCTCCTAAGGCATTCATATTCCATTTGCTATCACATTTCTATAACATAAGCAGGACAACATAAGCAGGAAGGACATCAACTTGTAGTAATGCTAATTCATCTGCCTTTCATTTACCATTCATCACTTCACAGATGTCAAATCTTACCCATTTCTATCCATCATATAAAGTACCATATCCTCTAGGCAGTGGTTCTCAACCAGGGGAAATTCTAACCCTAGAGAACATTTGAAAACATCTAAAGACATATTTTTAGTCACAACTGAAGATGGGATGATACCAGCATCCAGTGGGTAGAAAGTAGGGATGTTGCTAAACATGCAACCATACCCAGAACAGACTCCCAAAACAAAGCATCATCCAACCCAAGTATCTGAAACCCCACCTATAGGGGTAAGTTTTAATGTATATTTACATGTACATGAACTTTCTGGAGGCAAAGTCTATAACTTGTACTAAGTTCTCAAAGGAGATATAACTTAAACACTAACTTTTCTGACTACTTCATCTTGGCCATGGTTTAAAAAAAATGACATATTAATCCCACTTTAAAACAGGAGTCATCTAATTAACAGAATTGTCCCTTTTGCTCTCTAATAAACCCTCAAGTTGAATAGTTCACTACATTTAGATATTAACCTACATGCCAGAGATAAATTAGAAATTAAGGCATATATGCCAGCCAGATTTCACTGTCCCTTTCCACTGTCCACTGTTATTCATGATTTCCTATCTCTAGGTCCTCCAAGTAACCCATCCCTCAATTAGTAGGATCAAAACAAAGATTGAGATTATGGTGACTAATGACTAAGCTATAGCTTCATGATATGACATAATCCATTCAATTAAAATCCATTTATTCAATGCCTACATGTTTAACCACACTGCTAGTCACTGGGCATATGGTGATGAAAATGGATTTACAACTTAGAAACAGAAAGATATTAACAAAACTAAAACGAATAATTTACAGCCAATAACGGGAGAGTGTGAAAAGTGAGGGAGAGAGGCTGAAAGGATGAGCAGAGAGGACTGCACATTCAAGATCACTGCATACCTTATTTCATTCAGTATTTTATCCACTTAAAATTCAATAGGCAACTAATTCCTTCCTGGCTAGTTTAAACAAGTCTGTGGCATCTATATCCCATTCCAGGTAATTTATAATATATTGTTATTCAACTAACATTTCCTAATCACTGACATATTTGGGAGACTCAAGACTAGGGACCAAGTGAGAACATCAAAAGCAAAAGCTTCCTTTGGGGGGAGGCTTATTAATGAATCTAATTAGAAACCAAAATGGTAAAGGGTTAAGACTAACGCAACATTTCAAAAATGCCATTTCTGATCATCAGCAGATGTAAATAATTACAATTGCTACCAATAAGATATTCGAAATGTACTGTCATTGCTTGTAAATCAGGGCGGGGGCGGGTGAACTTTCCTCTCTACTCTCCCCCCACTCCAAATTAGCTACTCAGTAAATTTTAGGAATCAGTCTAAATCGGCCAAGGAGGCCTGGCTAGCAATTTTTAACGCGGCAGTCAGTCTTAAATCTCGAACTCACTAAAAGCCCCAGGTTGGTAAAAATACTGGGGGTTTCCATGGGAATGAGGTAAAAGGCGACTGTGAGAGAACAAAGGCGGCGCGTACCCGTAAAAGGCCGTCCGGCCCCGGCCTTACGAAAGACGGGGGCCGCGGGTGGAGGGTGTCCGGGTGGGTGCCCTATGCGGCGCGGCCCCGGCGCTCTTCTGCGGGGCCCGCCCCGGGCAGGCACCTCAACTGGTGCACGGAAGGGTGCAACCGAGTCGGGCACGCCAGACGGGAAGGCGCGTGAGAAGGGACGCGGGGGCCGAGGCCGGGCTGCTGGCCGAGTGAGTGAGCGGGTGGGAGACTTGCGAAACACGCCGCGGCCCCGTCCCAGGACAGGACCCAAATCACGTGGCTGCCAGGGCCAGGAGTAGAAGCCGCCCAGAAAGAGCACGCGGGAAGAGAGGAGCGCCTAGGGACAGCAGGCGACATCCCCTGCAGTTAGCTTCCGCGAGGCCCCGCCCCTCGCGCTTATGTAATAGGGGCGCGCTGCCATTGGCCCTCGCGACCGGAAGGGTGCAGGCGTGCGAGAGGGGTGGAGCGGGAGGCCGCCGCAGGAAGGCGAGGGGGCGGGGCCGCGAGGCGCTGGCGGCGCTGGGGTGACTGGGAGCGCGGCGCGGCGTGCGCGGGCACGAGGCCGAGTGGCCTGCCTAAGGCTCAGGCGGCTTCGGGCGCGCGCGGCGGCGGGTGTGCGAGGCGCGGGCTGTTGTGTTCCCGGCTCTCCTCTTTCCCCTCTTTGGCGGGTGGAGGAGGCCGAAGCGGTGCTGGGCGCGCTCCCCCTTCCTTCCCTCCGCGACTTTCCCTGGCCCTCTCGCGCTGCGCGGTCTCTCCGACGCAAGACTGTCCCGGCCCGGGTGAGCGGCGGCAGGGGCGGCGCTGACGCCGCAGGACGCCCGGGAATCAGGGTGGGGGAAGCCGGCGAGGGGCGGCTGGGACCGTGGGTCGCGGGGGCACCGGCCTCCCGGGAGGCGGCGGGGCCCGTCCCGGCGCGGGCCCCGGAAAGGAGGGGAAGCTCGGGTGCCTGCCAGGCCCTGCAGGTGGCCGGGTCGCAGGCCGGCCGCGGGAGCAGCGGTAACTTTACCCGCTGGCGACAGCAGCTGGTCGGTATCTCGAGGCCGGGCTCTCGGCGACCCTAGGGGCCGGGTTTCGTACAACCAAGGCCTCCAGCTGACAAATCTCGGGCCAGGGTCCTTGAGGACTGGCGGGTAGGTGAGGGTTATGTGGTCTTTGGTGGCTGGAAGGAGGAGGGGGCTCACTGAGGCGGGAGAAGACCTGTGAAAGGTGCTGCAGGCTGCAGCTGGGTTGTTGGAGTGTTGAGTGAAGGCGCCCTTACTCTGGTGATTTCTCCCGCCCTTCTCCCCAGATGGATGTAGTTTAAAAAGCTAGGGTCAGGATGTTGAGCACTACTGCCTGGGCCTCTTCCTTTCAGATGGTTACGGATAATCAGCCTACTTCCTGAATCCAAAATCTTTTTCATAGTTCTTGGTTTGCTTTTAAAAGGATCTTTGGAACAGGGCTTACTTGTTGCCTCCTGCGAAAGCTCCTCATTTTGAAAGAACTCGTCCGTTCTACACTTCCCTTTTTGCAGTCCCCTCGGAAAAGCACACTAAATAAGAGTTACATTAAAAACCAGCTTTTAGGTTATTTGTAAACGATTTCTTGCCCTTCCATTTGTCTTATTTAATCAGGGAGAAGTTATGCATAGATTTTGCAGAAAATTCGATTGGTTTGAGAACAAATCTTAAGTTGAGCTTTCCAAAAGCAGGTGGTTTGTTCGTTTGCATTTTGGCTTTCAGAAAGGAAATCAATGCAGTGTGCTGTCAGAAGTTAGGGGCCTACCCCATGCTGTTAGCCTGTTTGATAAAATTTCTTTTGCCTAGTTTTCTGTCTCAAAAATAAGAACAAACGACAACTACCTTTTTTGTTAAAGTTCTTATGACTTTTTGTTACTGTTGCTAGGTGGCAATGAAAAATGGGTTAATCTGTCATATAATGTTTTATTTTGTTCATCTTATGATATTGTACAGATCACTGCATGAACATGTCATCAAAATAGTTAATAGCTTCTAGATAGCAAGGAAACTTATGGAATTAGTGGTCTGCCATTGTGTAAGATTTTTCTTCAGTGTTAACGATTAGGATTTTAATTGTTAAGAATTGTTTAAAACAATTTTATCCACAGAAGCAGTGTATTAACATACATAAAATACATTATGTGTAAGAGTTAAGATTAAGATAAAAGAGATAACTGGAGTATTCTAACATAGGTTCTGATACTGAGACATTAAGAATGTTACAAAACATTGGTGTACATAAAGATTGAACACCTTACTGCTCTCATCTGAATATACTTTAAGTATTCTTTTGAAAAAATAATGCATTTGGCTTAAAATTAATAAGGTTTAATAAACAATTGAAGCATAGTTGTAGGGACTAACAGCTGGAAGTAGTCACCATTATTTGGTAGGAATTGGGTTCTGGTATTAAGCTAGCATACTAAACATTTTTATAATTAGTAAGATCTTCAGCTGGCTTTGAAGAAGAAAAAAAGAAAAGCATTGATCCTCTTCTGAAATTATGACTTTAAATTCACAATGCTAGTGGGAACTTGCCCAATCAGTATATTTACTTATTGTGTCCCTACATCCCCTTTTTTGGAGGCGGGGAGGGGAGTTAGTTGTTTCTATGAAATGCTTAGACCTTACAATCATTATCTAATAGGGTTCCCATCAGGAAAACCAACACTCTTGAACATTTTTAACTTGTTTAAAAGAAGTGTTTAATTTTAATGAGAAAGTAAAAGTAACTTTTCTCAATGACAATTATTTTTAATTAACTCACATATGTTCACTTTTGACCACCAATAACAAAAAAAAAAAGTGGTACCTTTCAACTTTGTAAGGGTGTCCCTACCCTTAAACCAGGTTCATTCTCTCAACTGGGAACTAATTAAATCTCATAATGACCATTTAGGAAAAATTAGAATGGCACAGTAATTTCATGAAACCTAGGTATTTAAGAGAATAATTCCTCTTTGGAAGCATAGTCTCCTTTAGAAGGACTAGTTAACAGCTCTTATTTGTCTTAAACAGTTAAGAATTGCAAATTACAACTGTAAATACCAGAAAGGGAAAGTTACTTTGCAAAGTAACCAAATAAATGTTAAGGGGAAGCTAAACTTTTTGGGAAAGCTTTGAAGATTATATAAAGTGAACAATCTTAGGTATATAGCTCAATAAATTTTTACAAAAAACATACTGTGTAACCATTACCTGGTTCAAGATACAGAACTTTTTTTTTTTTTAGAGAGAGAGAATTTTTTAATATTTATTTTTTAGTTATCGGCAGACACAACATCTTTGTTTGTATGTGGTGCTGAGGATCGAACCCGGGCCGCTCGCATGCCAGGCGAGCGCGCTACCGCTTGAGCCACATCCCCAGCCCCACAGAACATTTTTAGCA
This sequence comes from Urocitellus parryii, assembly GCF_045843805.1. Classification (NCBI taxonomy): domain Eukaryota; kingdom Metazoa; phylum Chordata; class Mammalia; order Rodentia; family Sciuridae; genus Urocitellus; species Urocitellus parryii. Next base: position 35,569,710 of record NC_135537.1, read on the forward strand.
CCTCATCATTTCCTCTCTTGTCCTCTCTTCCCAAATCATTGCTCCATAAACCCCAATGTCACCTCTTTCACTTTAAAGCCTGCTCTGGCCCCAACAGTGCTAGGTTTGGAACCCAGGACCTCGCACAGGTTAGGGTGATGCTCAAGCACAGCTTCATATCCCAGCCTCCTTTGCCTCTTTTGAATTTTATATAATGTATATTCTTTGTAACTGATTTATTTAACATTCAGATACAAACTTGGTGTAACTTGAAACAATAATTATTTTAGAATGCTGCTTAGTATTTCATTGTATGTATTGTGTTTGTGTGCACATCGATGTATCCATTTTACAATTGTTGAGCAGTTGGATTGTTCCTAGTTTTGAAACAGATTTTCTGAACTTTCTTGTATTTATCTTGTGTGTATATATTTTTATTTTTGTTGAATATATACCAACATAGGTCTTAGACAACTGCCAACCAGTTTTATTTCCTCCTCAGTGGTTGATTCTACCAGTTTATAATCCAGTAGCATTGTCTGTGAGAGTTTAAAACCCATACATTTTGATTGCTTAAAGTTTCTATAAAATTTAAGGCTTTAACTCTGAGATGGCTATTTAGATTACTCAATAATTAGAATAATTAAGTCACTCTAATGCCTTAACTTCTGTTTTTAGATATGGCTCGCGGACAGCAGAAGATTCAGTCTCAGCAAAAAAATGCCAAAAAGCAGGCTGGACAAAAGAAGAAACAAGGACATGACCAAAAGGCTGCTGCCAAAGCTGCCTTAATATATACCTGCACTGTCTGTAGGGTAAGAGGGCTTGAAAGACATTGCTTGGTGGACAATTCTTTCATTGTAAATTGATTTGTATAGGTTAAAATTTTGTAACGCTAGCAAAATAGATGGTTTGTTTGAAATAGATTTGACAGCTGGTTGTTTTAGGAATTTATCTTCATGTACCCATTTACAAAGCTTTGTGCTTGGCTTCTTGGCCAGATGCAGGTTTCTATGATCTGAGGAACAAAGAATGAAACAAGACTTTTTCTTTATGTAGGATAAAGATGTTTTTATGAGGTAATGTAATATACCTTGAACTTTGTAAGAAACTTAGGTCTATATTCTTTTTTTTTTAAAGAGAGAGAGAGAATTTTTAATATTTATTTTTTAGTTCTCGGTGGACACAACATCTTTGTTGGTATGTGGTGCTGAGGTTCGAACCCGGGCCGAACACATGCCAGGCGAGCGCGCTACCGCTTGAGCCACACCCCCAGCCCCTAGGTCTATATTCTTGATATAGATTTGACTAAACTTTGTTACTATGCTAGTAAAAATACTTCTGATTATGAATATGGCTTTTAATTTGTTTTCTTTCACTAAAATCCAGAGTTAGAGTGTATGGTAAAACCATATAGAATGTGTTCATGTTGAAGGCTATTATTAGAATTAATTTGTTTTTATAAATTTAAAGAATTGAGCAACAAACAGCATCTTTGGCGTGCTTACCATGTGTCAGACATACAGTCACACCTTTAGCCCACATAGCAATCCTAACGTAATCACATACCTAGCTCTCCAGCCCCCTTACAAGCTGAGTGGAATTGATGGTATGGACGGCAAAGTTTTTTTTTTTTCACTATTATTATTATTATTGTAGATGGACAAATACTGTTATTTATTTTTATGTGGTGCTGAAGATCCAACCCAGGGCCTCATGTGTGAGGCAAGCACTCTACCACTGAGCCACAACCCTAGCCCATGGCAGAGGATCTTGATAAGACATGATTCCTGGACTGAAGTTTGTCATCTATTTGAGTTATAACAAAAAAGAAGTTTATAACTACGTAAGAATTCTTATTAGTAGCGGGCATGGCAGAGCTTGCCTATAATCCTACTGGGCTCAGGAGATTGAGGCAGGAAGATCACAAGTTCAAAGCCAGCCTCAAGAACTCAGCAAGACACTGTCTCAAAATAAAAAGAAAGGGCAGGGGGCATGGCTCAGGGGTTAAGTATCTCTCGAGTTCAATCCTTGGTAAACACCCCCCCCCCCCCGAAAAAAAAAAATTTAGAGGGAACCTATTACGTTAAATACCTTGTTCACATTGAGCTTTGATACACTCAAAATGATGGAATTGAGCAGCTTCTGATTCTGTTTGAAAAGAAGGTGAAAATAAATTTTACTAAGTTAATGATGAAGAAATACCTTGACCTAAAAGTACAAGAATTAGTTCACATATTTAAAAACTCAAAACCTTTTATTTTATGTTTTATATATTTGAGCATGTTAAAGAGTAAATGAATTAAGGTCTTTGCCAAAGGAATTCATTGTTATGTAGTGTGTTATTTGAGAGCTGAAATGCCTACCATTGGGTTAAAAACATAGGTCTTAGGCAAAGTAAATTCTGGGGTTTAGTTTCCTTAGCATGTAGAACAAGAATGATAATAGTAGAAGCTAGAGATTACTGTGGAAGTTTGTGAAAATTAAGGTAATATATTTGGCACAATAAGATGTCAATAAACATTAACTGTTGTTTGCTATTAATGAGATAAACAAATACTTTTCTCTGTGACTTTCCCCTTTTTTGTTAAATGTAAGAATGAGGATTTTTTTTTTTTTTGGCAAGGTTCCTCTTCATATGTTAGCTGCTAAGTTGTTGGAGCTTAAAGGCAATTTATGATAACTGTTTATTATAAACAAGTTCAGGGTTTTAAAAGGTAACATGGTTTTTATTTCATACATGAAGTCCATTTCTTCTTTTTTGTATAATTTCTAAATTAGACACAAATGCCAGACCCTAAGACCTTCAAGCAGCACTTTGAAAGCAAGCATCCCAAGACTCCACTTCCTCCAGAATTAGCTGATGTTCAGGCATAAAGTTGTTTACAGGTAATTGACCTTTTTTTTTTTTTTGTCTGTTAATGTCAGACTTAAATACAAGAGCAAAACTAACTTCTTTAACTGTGAAGTTAATTTCTGATTTCTGAGTCTTTATTAGTACTTCTTTTTAATGTTTAACTTCGTTACTAGAACCTAACAATTGTTACTTATAGTTTACTAGAATGCTTTATAATTATCAAAAGTTTTTTTCCTCAGATCACTTCCTTTGAAACATCCCAAGTTTTTACTACTGTACCAAAATGGGGTCGGGGGTGGGGGGGATGAGTGAATATTGGCCATCTCTAGCTCAAGAATGAAAGACTTATCAGCTGCAAGAAAATAGTTATTTCTAAGGTTTTTAAGGGCCTTCCTCCCAAAAATGATGCAAACAAATTTCCTGAGCACATTTTTACAGTTATTTTATTTAATAGTGCTTAGCAGAGCTTCTAAATATTAAATATAGTATAAAATGTAGGCATACACTAAAAACTTTTTTGAAAATAATCAGTTTACACTTTTTATGTGCTTGGATACCCCTAAATGGTATGTGTGGTCTTTCATTTTAGACATTTGAAATGCATTGTTAACTTGGATTTGTACAATGGATATGTTCACTGAAATTTTCCTTATGTTTTATAGGTGAATTCATGACACCTTTGACTCTTCTACTGTCTCAGACCTTAGGTAACAAACCTGCAGCTGCTTTTCTAACAAACTGTTGATCAGCAAAAATAAAGGGGCTACAGAAACACTCATTTTTATGCTGTTCCCTTTTGGGCTTCATGCAAAGACAATTCTGTGTAAATGTACAGTTGACTCTGATTTGGAAATCTGAAAATCAGTCCATCCTTGTTATAAAAATTTTTTTACAATTGTAATTATATTGATGTTCATATTGTGTAAAATAACTCATTTAATAAAGTAGTACTTTGATTTTACAACATCACAGGATAAATGGTTCTACAGATTCTGTTCTAACTTTCCTTATTTGCCTTATAAAAATCTAATGAATTCAGCAGCTAGAATTACAAACGCAACTTTTATCTCCCTTTCTCAGCTCAGTGCAGGTTCCTTAAACTAAAGCAGACTCATTCATTTAAATTGTGCATGTAATTTTATTGGCAGCTGATGATTTAGGTGAAGAATGACTTTATCTGCTGCCTTAGAATATTGCAGTTAAGTATCATGTCCCCAATGATCATTTCACATGTTTAGAATTGACAAATTTAAATTTCCTGTATGAATTGATTGGGTGTAGCTACCAGTCAGGGGTACCCTGTAGAAAACTAACACATTTGTAAAAACAATTGGATTATCAGTGAGCCCTTCTAAAAAAAAAAGTTTCTGAAGTATATGTCAAAACAAAAATAATCATTAGTCCTATTGTTTAATAGAAAATATGATGGAACAAATGTGAACTGGTAAAAAGATTTTTTATAAATTATAGTGGATTTATTTGCAGATTGTTCTAGCTCTTTAATTTTAAAATTGAAGCATAATTTTTGAAGGAGTTTTAGGAAGTTATTAATTATTTGGCCAATTTTATGAATGAATTTTTGCATTAACAGCAATTGGAATTATTTGTGATTGGTTAATTCCCAGAATCTTCTCTGTTGAAACGTTGAATTTAGGAATTGGCATTCTGGTGGTTCCTAAAATCAGACCATATATTATAGTATGACTTCCATTCAAACTATAAAAGTATTAAAATCAACCAGTATGCTCAATCTTTGGGGACTAAGGATGGGAGGTGCTTTTGTTCAGTTGGATAAAGTAAATGCTACCCAGTTAAGGAAAACTCAACTTTAGTGTTCTTTTGATTTGCTTTTGTCAACTATTAACTTGTACAAATGAAACTGCTGTAACTCAGTTTAAATTTTAAAATTAACATAATAGGAAGAACACTAAAATATTTACTGCTAACTGCTTAGAGCCACATATCTGATCCTGTGGATTACAAAATGCATTCCCTCCTTCTGCTGTAACTCATTGCTGCATTTGTTTTGTAGCTCCACATACTCTGCCCACCTTGTTTGTCTTCATTGTAAGTTTAAAATAAGATGTTTGCAAGGAAAAGCTTCAGTGCTGATAGTTTCTTAGCAACTCCTATTCTTAGACCCTTATTTTTAAAATCAGTTCTTTTGTTTCATGTATTTAATTCCCTAAGTTTCAGACTTAATGTTGTTTCCTAATATGTCAATTGCCAGAACATTAGTTCTACCTAATTTCTTGTGGTGGTTATTGTAGAAGTTCTGGTTAAATTTCAGTTTATAAGTTTTTGAAAGTGCTTTGAGCATATGTGTGTTTATTTTTAGTAACAAATCATTTAAAACCCATTCACAAATTTTGGTTTAAATTTTTTTTCATTTGTTTTACTGACTGTAATTCAGAATAAAATTTTTTGTTCTTGTATTTAACCCTTTTTTTATAAGCAGCTGAAGACACCATATTTAACTCTGTATCTCAGTGATAGGGAAATAGTCTGATTGATCTTATAAGACATTAATTCTCAATATGGGGATTATTAGTACAATCCCCTTTTTGTGTTTTGAGTTAAATCTGCTATAAGAAAAAAAATTCCAAGTCTTAAATATCTTTGTTTATTTAATTTGAAGATTCTTTAACAGATAACAGCAAAGTTTATTTAAAAACTGTTATGGTGTCTTCAAAGACTTGATAAAATACACTGAGAGAATTGCCATTCTGTATTTACATTAGTTGCCAAAAGAAACGGGGTTAAGATTAAACTTGTTTCCATTCTCTTCAAATGGATATCCCCATGTTTAATTGACACACTGGGGCCTCAGTTGTGTGCTGTAATGTCTTATTAAAGAAGATATTAAAGAAAACTAAACTAGTCTAATTTCTTTTACATTTTAAGAGGTTTTGATATTGCCTCTTTTTTTTCTTCCTTTCTAAACTTAGAAGAATTGTCTCTTGAGTGTAGCATGAGTTCTAAGAACGACAAGAGATTTCTTTCATTTTTCATTGTTTTTCTTACATTCTTTTGTGTATTTGGGGTCTGTAGAATACTTCTTAAGAATGAACAGAAAGAGTTTATCATTCTGAAACCTTGCAAGTTAGAATGAGTGAGTTGTTGGAAGGGGGACGTAATTACTGTTAACATAAATACAAAACAAAAAATACTTAGATCAATTAATTGAACTAGATGGATAAATCCTTTTTTAATTATTATTATTGTTGGTTGTTCAAAACATTACATAGTTCTTGACATATCATATTTCACACTTTGATTCAAGCGGGTTATGAACTCCCATTTTACCCCGTATACAGCTTGCAGAATCCCATCAGTTACACTTCCATTGATTTACATATTGATATACTCATGTCTGTTGTATTCTGCTGCCTTTCTGGATAAATCCTTGATGACCTTGATTTCCATTTTAAGATAATACTTTTGGTTTTGTATTAAAGACACTACATAGATAATAATCACATCATAATTCAAACCTGAGATGTAGCATGAATAAGGTAGAATTTACAAACATTACTGCCCCCCCCCAGTTCCTTATTTTTCATTCTTGTAATACTTGGAACATACTTGGCCTATAATTCCAGGGACTTTGGAGGCTGAGGCAAGAAATTGCAAGTTCAAAACAACTTAGGCCCTAAGCAGCTTAGTGAGACCATGTCTCAAGAAAGGGATGTGGGTATGTGGCTCAGTGGTTAAGTGCCCCTGGGTTCAATTCCTGGTACCAAATAATAATGTGGGTGGTGTAAAGGACTTTTCCCTAATACGTGATCAACCACACTCCAAACTATAATTGAAATGTTGTATTTAAACTATTCAGTCTGAAATGATTTGTACTAGATTTCTAGTTTGGGGGTTTGTTTAAGAGTGTATGGTAATAAAGATCAACACTAGGGGATTGTGTTTACTGTGACTTTACACTCTGAAATTGTTCAAAGTAGCTTAATTTTCAAAGAAATTTTAAAAATATAAGACCATTCATTGTGCAGATTTGATAAAACATCTCTTTGAAAGAATAGATGTTTTATTAAGAAAAGTTCATCCTGTCATTAATTGTGGATTACCATGTTAAACTAAAAATATCTTTTTCATTTTAAATGTTCTTTTGGTAAGTTGTTTACTGAATTACTTTTTTTTTTTTTTTTTAAACCACCAGTCTTTAGTTTCAATTCTTTGCATGGAGTATAATAGTATGGTTCCAAATTTAAAATTTTGTATCTACAGAGACAGATTTCAGTCATTTATTATTTGTATTCATATGGGTATGTTTTCAGTATGAATTATATTAAAATCATACTACTTTTTAGTCATTTTTATGTACATAGCATCATTATCTCTAATGGCTTAGTTTTTGTAGACCAAATAAGTATCGCACTTTATCACTACCTTCTGTATTATAAATTTCAAATGGGACTTGCACTTTGGATTCTACTTATTAAAATCCTAATTACTGGGAAGGACACCATCATATTTCCAGTGTCATCCAGTTTCTGGGTCACATGTGTCAAACAACTGAGGTATTTTTTCAGATATAGAATCTTTTTTAAGCTCCTTTCCAGAATTTTTTACTCATTAAATGGGAACATGGCAAGCTTTGTTTATTAATACGCTACTTTAAAAATAAATAAATAATCCTATTGAGACTTCAATATCTTGTGAAATGAATTAGATTATGAAAATTTGAAATACCTTTGTTCAGAGGCATTCATATAAACTTTATATTATAGTTTGTACCAAGTTCAGACTATTGTTCCCTCATAATCCTTTTGCCAGGAAGAGTTACAGACAGTGGCCTTTTGGGTTGAGAATACTGCTTGTTGATGCAGGACACTTTTGCAGAGAAATCAGCTGTAATTTAGATGACCTTTGAACTAAAGGTTTTGAAAATTATGTCAAGTCTTTTATTCTTGACATAGAAGACATATGTATTTTTTAAATCTGGATCTCTTCAACTTTTTTTTTTTTTTTGAAAAAATAACCTAGTGTGGGGATAATTTAGACTTACAGAAAAATTGTAGTATGAGAGCATTCTCGTACACTGCTCACCCAATTTTAGTTTCCCCTAATATAATAACATTACTGTGGTATGTTTGTCAAAACTAAGAAAACAGCATTGGTATGTTTCTTTTAACCAGTTTTTGTGTTATTGACCTTTTTCTGTTCCAGGATTCAATTCAGGGCACTCTTTTCTCCTTAGTCTCTGATCTGTGACAGTTTCTGTCTCCCCTGGGGATTCATGACATTGATAGTTTTCTACATGAGTTAATTATGATGTAGAAGGTTCCACATTTTGGATTTGCCTGACATTTGCCTCTTGGTTTCCCTGGGATAACAGATTATTGGAAAGAAAGCACAGAGGTACAGTGCCCTTCTCATCACATCATCTTAGGTATACAATGTTAGCAAAGGTGATGTTACCCTTCATTACTTGATTAAAGTAGTGTCCGCCAGGTTTCTCTATTAGGAACTTATTACATTTTCCTTTCCATGGACAACTTTTGGGAAGTCCAGCCCTTCCTGAAAGGGAATGGGGATTTAGTTCTCACCTGTTGGAGGGATAGTGTGTGTGTGTGTGTGTGTGTTTGTTTATTTGGAGTCCTGATCTTACATTTCTGTATGTGGGAGAGAAAGATGGGAATCAAACCCAGGGCCATGTTCTTGTTAGGTAAGTACTCTACCACTGAACTACATTCCCAATCCTAAAGGTCTTATAGAATTCTATATTTGTTTCTTTTCCCCATTTACTTGTTCAGTCACTTATTTATATTTATGTCCATAAATATGGACTCATAATCCAATGTATTATTTATTTTGTTATTCACATTTTTTAAGCTTTGGGTTTGGGGAGCTTTTTCAGTTGGCTTCTGTTTCTTTTGATATGCTTCATCTTTGTGGTGTGGTGGTGGTGGTTTTGTTTTTTGGTTTCAAGAATGTCCTTAACTATTAATAGTATAAGATGCTTCAGGCTCATCTAGTACTTTCCCAACCTTAGAATGAGCCATTTCTCTAAGAAAACTTGAGTTTTTGATTGGAGAATGATATTTAGAAACCCAGATCTGGGTGCTAAGTGTGAATTGATCTTTTGGTGTTTTGTTTGTTTTAATTATGAAATGTTGATCTTTTTTCTATCATTAGGTAATATTTGAAGATGATTGGAAGAATATCCTTATCACAGATTTTTTGAGCGATAAGTTACTTTGAGTTTTCTATACACATTACTGAGTCACCAAATATAGTTATAAATAATATATGTGAAGTTGCTTTCTGAGTTATAAAGCTTTATAGAAGCAAATGTATTGTATAAAGAAATAGAGTAAAAGTTCTTAATCTTTAGAAATTAAAATACCTTTTGGAGATAATGCATATATTTATTTTTGTATAATTTTAGGCTAGATGGTTAGGTGCTTGGTGTCTTCGGTAACTGATAGCATCTTTAGGGATATGGAGGAGGGACAGTAGATACTGGGGGAGATGGCTTGTGAGTTAAAGAAGTCAGTGTCTGCCTGGGAAGATGGACAGAGGGTGGGGCAGGGGGATGGTAGGGAAAGCAGGGTGTGGGTGGCTGAGTGAGCAAAAGCTTGGGCAAATACATAATGTTTCTTTGAGAGAAAGTGAGTGGGCCAGTCAGAGCTTACAGTCTTGTGAATGAAATCCTTTGAGCCCATGGATGAGAGTGGGGAGAAATTATGAGAATGGGACCAGATTGTGCAATGTGTGCACACTACAGTAAATTGTTCAAATTACTCTTGACACTGGGAACCCATTCAGGTTGTGGGTATATGAGAATGGTTTGATGCAAGTATGTTAGATTTATCAGTGTAAAACAGTTGGTACTGCTTTAATAGGGGTCTTTTTACATTCTTCTATACCTTTCTTTGTTTATTAACAGAATATAGTGTCCAAAATTTAATTTTATTTTTAATGTAATTATGAATATAGATTAACAGGCAAGAATTGTCTACTTCATTATAAAAGTAATACATTTTGAAATACATTTCATTTTTTTTAGAAATTTGGAGAATGTAGTAAGGTAGAATTTTTTAAATTCTTAAGTATAAAGCCTTTTGGAATAGTAGAATATCTCTGTCTCACATGGGTCCACACATGTGTGCATACATACTTTTAAAGTTAAGGCATACTTACAAATGTTGTAATCATTTTTGTATATTTTGTCTTTGTGCTTTACTCTAGTTTAACATTATAGCAAATGGAGTTTTCTTTATGCTATAAATTTTGTGTAAGTAGAATATTTGTGGCTACCTTATGAACCATAGGTTATGAGGCAATAGACTTTTTTCCAACCACTTTTATTATACTTGTTAGCCAGATATAGTTCCTATTTTGTGAATTGTCCAATTTAAATTGCTCACTTATTCGTTGGGGTCTTCTAACTACCCAATCTGTTATTCACAACAAACTAACAAGAACTGAATGTTGCTAGGGAACATTAAATAACCAGGGTTGTGAAATCCCATAACCCATTTTACACAAAGTACAGAATTGTAGGTTCTGTCTGCTCTGCTTGCTGGAAATCTTAACTGCCAGGTGACTGAAGTATAAAACTGCCATTCACATTTAAGGCATAATTTTTATTTAAGACTAATAAAATTTTCATTGATACCTGCCTACTGTGAAGAAACAGGAAAAGTAATTTGAATTACATTGTTAATTTAGCAAGTTACAGTAAGAAAATAACTTTGGGGTTTCTAGATCTTATTTCTAATCTTTTTGTTAGGTCCTGTTATTTCATATTTATGTATATGAGTTTCCATAGTAACAAAATAGATGTATTTAAGCTTTGTTTTGAAGAGGCATAAATATTTCTGGTAGGAACAGTGTTCCTCACTGAAGTAGGGTGGAAGATTGTAAAACAAGAGAATTTAAAGCTGTGATTGAGTGATCCATTGAGAACACTAGAAAACATCCAAGTTCAAATCTGATTCTGCGTCTTCCTAGGTGAGCTTGAATAGTTTACCTCACCTTTCTGCAGTTTCTTTATTCACCTTTTAAAATGTAGAAACAAATACCTGCCTCCAAGTCTTCTAATAACTTAATAAATAAGTGAAATGAGCAGAAGCGCCTATGCAGTCATTGGTGCTCAGTAACTGTTAGCTTTCTTCCCCTTGTCTTCATTTTCCTTCTTCTCCTACTGAAATTTAGTATGTGTCTTCATGCATATCTTTCTAATTTTTGTTTAAGCTTTTCCTTAGGATTAAAGTGTATTCTTTTCTCACCACCCAGTCCAACTTCTTTCTATAGAAATGCTGCCCATTCTTTAGGGCTTAACTCAAATAGTGATGTTTTTCATGAAGCTCAGCACTTTAAAAAGTTGTTCTAAATGTGGGGAATATAAGTAAGGATGAAACAAGACAGCAAACTCTACCTTCATAGTATTCAGAGACTAAATTTTAGAAGGTTCCTAACAAATAATGAATGTTAGGTAGCACTGACATAGTAACTCCTTTTGGTGTTAACCGTAGGATTGAACTCAGGGACGTCAACCATTGAGGCCACATCCCCCAGCCTTATTTTGTATTTTATTTAGAGACAGGGTCTCACTGAGTTGCTTAGTGCGTTACTTTACTCGTGACCCTCTTGTCTCAGTGCCCGGCTATAACGCCTTTTTATTTGCCTTGTATTTTATAAAACTCTTATCATAAAAATGAAACAAACCCAGTTTGATGAAATACTAAGAGGATTTGATTTTATTAGGTTTTTAACTTGGCCTTAAATTAATTACAACTCAAACCACCATACAAGTTGGAGAATTTGACATTAAGTCTGCACCAAAGACAGGAAGGTATCCAGAAGAGTAGATAAGTAATTTGTGTCATGTTTATTAAAAGCACAAGAGAAAATACTGAAAAAAGTACAGAATAAATCTGCTCTTGATCTCTAGGTAAATACATATTTTATTGTAAACCATTTTTAAACTTCTGTACTGAGATGTTTAATAGATTTGTATTAACTTGATGAGTTCCACTTAGGTCTGTCCTATCTGCTTAAGTGTGTGTGTATGTGTGGGGTGTGTGTGTGTGTGTGTTATCAGTTTGTAGATGACACAAAGTTTGAAGAGAAAACTAATAAAGAATTACAGCTCAAAGATTTCAGGAATGCCATAGTAAAACCAACAAGAAGTAGTTGAAGTGGAATAAATGTAAACCCATTTAAAATTTATGAAAATTGCATTGCATGAGTCCAAAATATGGACAGCAATCTGTCTTGGCATTTTTTCCACATAAGAACCAATGTGTTTATTGCAGGCTTACTATATGAGCCAAGCATAACTTCTCTTGCTTTAAAAGATGGGAATGTAACCTTAGTTTAGAAGAACATATATCTTAATCACACAAAGTCATCTTTATTATTTGATAAATAGCTTTCTCCTGAAATTGTTTAATGCTGGGGGTCTTGATTTTGGATTTCTTTTTCTTTTTTTCTTTTTTTTCAGTGAAACATTGTTTGGCAGGATTCCATGCAGAGGTCAACAATGGTGAATACAGTAAACTATGCTTACAAGAGAGACACTTGGAAAATTGCTGTCTTATTGTTCCTGGGGCACTTTAATGTAAGAAATACTGTTACAGTGCCTAGATCTGTCCAGTATCGGAATGGCTTGCCTTAGGGAATGAGTGTCCCTTCCCTAAGTTCTAAAAATCATTGGGAAGTCAGCTAGATAGGCACTGAGATCCCTTCTCCTTTGGGATCCTTAAGGAATCCTTTGACATCAAGTCACTATTCATTCATCCATAGTTAGTTCTGTACTTTAAACAAGTTTTGTCAACTAAGAAAAATTACTCTTATATGGACTTATTTTAACATACAAACTGCTTGATCTTTTTTTGTTCTCATCTTTCTCTGATGCTTATAAATTTTAAATGGGAAGAATATTGTATCAGAATAGGAGTCAGGTTATCTTTATCATTCTTGGACTTGAGGTATACTTCTGACTAGATATTTGTGTTCTACATTTTTTAAAGCTCCTTGATGTTACACTTAGTTTATAACAGCTTCTTATACTTAGCAAGTGGTATTGTAATAATATAGTGTAGATCAAGATCATTCTTCGTGTCAATAAACTCCATAATTAAACCACAAAATTCCATCAATTAATTTTTTTTTTTACTGTAGACTACCAATTAAATTGTGTGTGTGTGCTTCTGTTGTAGTTATAGAGCATTCATTGGATGGTATGAAATAATATTGTAATAATTTCTATATCCCAGTAGATCATCTTATATTGCCTCCTGGGATACACATGTATCGTTTTGAAAACCATTGTTTTTTTTGGTCATAGAACTGGGAACCTTTTTTCCCCATTTGTTTTTAAAGAGTTTTTAGCAGCTCACAGAGATCTTTATAAATCAATAAAAGCAAATATAATAAGGCTTCATACTGTATATAAAATATTCTGCAAATCATTTTAAAAAATGCAGGGCACAGTAAGCTCTTGAAAAAGTACATTTGTAAAGGGTACATGGCAATATTTGGGGGGGCCGTGTACTGGGACTCAAACCTAGGGCCTTGTGCACGCTAGGGCCTTGTCCACTGAGCCACATTGTCAGCCCATGGCATTATTTTTTGAGCATTTAACATGTGTAGTTTGAACATGATACTGGGACTTAATTTAGGACTGAAGAGAGGTTTGCATAAATATGCATAAAGATGAAGACTTTAGAAACAGATGACATCTTTAAGGCAAAATGTAGTCAAAAGAACAAACAAAGCCAAGATTAAAACTTTGGAAAGCTCTCACTTTTAGGGGATGGGTTGAAAAGGAGTGAGGAAGTAACTGAAAGAGCATTCGGGAGTGAAGAGGACTAAAATAATACAGGTTCAAAGAGAAAATTTGAGATGAGTTTGGGCAAAAACAGGGTAGGAACCAAGGGCCAGAATAGTGGCTGTGCATGGGTGAAATGCACTCTCAGCCACAGTGCTCAGCAATCCCAGCACTTTGCTGAGGTGGAGAGAGCATGGCTTCAAGGAAGGAGGAGAGGATGTCCAGCCATGCCTCCAAATGCAGGTAGCTCCACACAAAAAGGGCCACATATATGGGATCAGGGCTTCTGAACTGGGGGCTGCAGCACTGATAACCAACCACACCTGCCTGCCATCTGGCAGAAGGACTCAGAACTCAAAATATAGTGTGACCTGCCCACTTCTTTAAGCACAGTAAGCTTAATTAATATTCAAAATGTTGGCAAAATATTTAGCCATAACTATGCATATTTAAATATAACATCTTAACCTATGTTCTTTGGTGTTTTTTCCCTTAAATGATTATTTTTTCTATGTACATATGATATACTGGTCTTTAATAGTAGCTTGAAACCAGAACTTCCCAGAGCTATTCACTGTGGTTTGAATAGAGAAATAAATACCATTGACCTCATGATATCCTTTTCCACCAACAGTTTAAGCCCTGAGGTTCATCTTATTCTCTTAAGTAAAAAACAAAACAAAAAAAAAAAGTAATAGTGGTTATTTTTTGAAAAGATTCCTGGAAGTAAAATTTCTGGATGAGAAGTATGCATAGAGCTTTCATACTGGCCGTCCTTTGACCTAGGTTAGAAAGCCAGGTTTGGTATGGATAAAGTGGTGGAGGGCCATTCAAAAAGCCTGTTTGATAGGCAGCAAGAAACTGCAGTTGTGTCTGAGGCCTAGCTTCCTCACCTCTAAATCCATCTTTTCTTACAACTCACAGCACTGTGAGGAGTATTCTTCCTAAGGATGTGGAAGTCCTTTATGTTAAATGAGGTATGGTGGTTCTCCAAGGCAGTGTGTTGGTATGTGGGTTCCAGCTATGGAAAGCAAGGTGTCAGCTAGCAATGAGAATGGATTCAGGATTTTCCCCATAAGAAAATTATTCCATAGCAATTCAGGGTACTTTTTGAGAAAAAGGACAAGAGCTCAAGTTACAGCCAGCTGGTCAAGAGTCATGTCTGACTCTAGATATTCCTATTTGTGTGTCAAACATGTAAAATGTCACATGTGTCATAGAAGGAAGAATATATTTTAGAATCATTGCAATAGAGGAAATAGCAAAGACTTTCCTAGCCAGGTAAACCTAAGTTCAAATAATCACTGCCACTTAGAATCTGACCTTGAGTAATAGCAACTTCAAGTCCCTGAACCTTACTGTCCTCAGCTCTAAAGTGAGGACAGTTGCTTGCTTTATTGAATCATGAGAATTTAGCTCTGTAGCTGCATGACAGAAGATGAAGCAGGTCCTTGTTAGCCATCTCAAGGGCAGCCCTCCATGGATACAGTGGTGGTAGAAATATATTACTGGGTATCTAGTCTGGGTAGATAAAAGTGTTCAAGATATTTTAGTTTAAGTTCCTTACTTTTCTATATCCGTACCATAAAACTGGATCTCCTTTTGTTTTAGTTTTGATTGGTTTGTTGGCTAATATGTTAATTAATTTGGGATTTGTTTTTCAGATTTAAAATAATGCTTCCCTTATTTTCCTTCCCCTTTTTTTTTCAGTTATTGCCTGTATTTTTTTTTTTTTTTTTTTTTTTTTTGGAACCAGGGATTGAACTTTGGGGCACTCAACCACTGAGCCATATGGCATCCCCAACCATATTTTATACTTTATTTAGAGACAGTGTCTCACTGAGTTGCTTAGCACCTTGCAGTTGCTGAGGCTGGCTTTGAACTCTAGATCTTCCTGTCTCAGCCTTCCAAGTTGCTCGGATTACAGGTGTGCACCTTGGTACCCAGTGCCTGTATTGTCTAAAGCGAAAAAACAACCCTGTGATCAGTGGTCAACACTGCTCTTGAACCAAGCTGGGCCTCTGTGGTTTAGAACACCTCAGCAGCTCCAACTACAGAGCTCACCAACTCTATAAAACCAGAATTTAATTGAGCTGTGTTATGAAAGGCTCTAATAATAGAGCATGACACTTGAAGGAGATGCCACAGCCCACTGGTACTGCAGAAGCTCCCTGTGTGAGGGAGGCCTGCAGCTTGATGTCACAGCTCAACACTTCATTTACGTAAGGCATGTTTGATCGCATGATTATGTAATGAGGTTTGCTAGTGTTTTCTTGTTTGTTCTTGAAAGTCCGTAGGCCTAAAAATAAATGTTTTTTGTGATTGTTTCGATGACCCTCAGAGTCCATGGCAAAGAGAGATTAAAAGGAAAAAAAATGAGTTTCAAATAAAATTACTTTAAATGCCCCAGGACAGTGAAGTGAACTTTATGTCAAAATATAGAGGTTAGTCTCTTTTATGCTAAGATGGTTATTTAGTTTCATCTTAATTAAAATAAATAAAAAGCTGAGTGTCAAACATTTTCACATAAAGTGTTGAAATTAGTACCCAGCTGACCTGTATTTAGAGCTGATTTAAAGTTGTAACAGCCTACATGGCCTCTGCTAGTGACCATGTTGAAATACTTGTAGTCTGCCAGGAATATCACCAGCTTGCACACCCTTCAGCCACCCATTCCCCACCCAACAACTAAAGAGGCAACCCCACAGAGTAAGGTCTTGCTGGACTCTGCCAAGCAGGGTAGCCCAAGGTCTAGTCTGATTAGGTAGAGCCCTGCTAGTTGTTAAATTTCTTAATTTGAGCGTTCATCCTTATCTGCAGCTAAAGTGGCCAAATGGCACAGTAATAGATCATCTAAAATCCACATTGGATATTTTTTCTTTTACTTAATACCAAATTTAGGATAGATGAATTAAAATGGCCAAATGTAAAACTGTTGAGAGCACCAAACCTGGGAAAAGCATCCCCTGCTTGCCTAACTCTCCTAACACTATGATCCCCCATCGCTCTTTCTTGTACACACAAATTTTCTTTTATTGCATTCTGAGAAGACACAGCCCCATTTATTTTGTCCTTATGTCTTTAACAGAACATTGTCAATGTTGTTCTCCTTCCTGCAGTACTGTCTTAACACCAAGGTCCTTGTTCTTTTTTCTTTTAAAACAATGGAATTCTGCCTGTGGCTTACTACTACTATCAGATTTGTTTTATTGAGCTTTTACTAGGCTCTTGAAGGTATAACAACATTCTGTAAAAAAGTTCTGGTGGTTTAAGAGCATGCTTGTTTCATTTTAAATGAGGCAACCTATTTGTCTTGACCCTAGTAGATATGCTTCTTTAATATTTGATGGCTGAATTATTGGAGAGCACGAAGTGACCTTGGAAAAGTCACTTGTTCTGAATTCCAGGATAATGAAAGTACCTACCTCCCATGGTTGTTTTGAAGCTTAAATGAATCATTTGACAGCACCTGTGTGTAGCACAATTTGCTCAACACAAAATTATTTGATACCTTCTGTGGGGTATAACAGTGGACAAAATAGACGATTTTGGTATTCGTGGAGTAGGAATAAATACATATTGATTTCGATGGGAGAAGAGAAGGAAATGCTACACTGCACAATTAAAATCAGAATGCAGACCTCCCTCTGCACAGAACAGGTGTTGTCCACAAAATTAATGAAGACTTTTAGCTACCAGAAGCTTCAAAGATTATCTCACTAGTACCAAGAGGAATAGTAGCAGTTGCTGGCTGGTTACTAAAGGACCCCAAGTATGAATTTAAGGTTGTATTTTTGTGAAACCCTGAAATATGCTAAAATCTGTGTTTGCCAATGGCTGCCCATTCTGTTAACTACTGTGAGGACAAATGTTTAATGAAGTCTGGGTCATAGGTGGCAAACCAAAGGCTCTGGACACAGGTGGGTTTTTTGTTTTTTTGTTTTTAATCTTTTCCACTTAACGACCAAGTCTGGAAGAGGTATGGGAACTAAAGAGATGGTTTTATCCATTGTATCTGATGAGAGTTATAGTATGAATATTTCAAGGTTCCAAAGAGGACCCTGAGGAACTGATGCCACACACAACTGGATTAGAAGCTTAACAGGTGAGATGCCTATAAAAAGGGAGAGGGACAAAGCAGGAGTAGGCTAGGGCAACCTCCATACCACCATGCAGTTCTGTCACCTGTGAAGAGACAAGGGTGACAAGGAAGCGTTGGGTAGTAAAGGCCTAAGATTGTGGCACAGTTCTGAGAGAGCTGCTGACAGATCAGGGATCCCACACAAGCAGAAGTTGCCCAGGAGAAAAATTTCCAGGGAGGGCAGGGACAGGCCAGCACTGGACCTGCTATGCTAGGTCACTGACTGGAAGCACCCTGGGAGGGCACAGGGACCCTAATTTGCATACCTTCTAGCTCACCTTTCTGTATTGATCTAGGTGAGTGGCACCTGGCTTCGACCCTAAGCATGATTTACAAAGAACCCTTCATGTCATTCCTTCTCTATGGAGGCAGACTGGAGGGTACTGTGAGAGTAGACAGGGTGCTCATCAAATGCTCCTCTAGGGATCAGAGTACCTGGGCTTGCAGGCTGTAGGAACAGCAGTACTGAGGCCCAGAGGCCGGAAAGCACTTCATCCATTGTAGCAGTGGGAAGAGCACCCATGTGCTGGAGCAAAGGGTACACTCCAGGGGACAAAAGAGATAGGGTGAAATCTAGAGATTAACAGAGAACCAGATGGTGCAAGGTTTTGTCAGCCATGGCCAGGCTTTTGGACTTTGTTTCAGCACAATGGGAGAAACTGGAAATGCTCAGGCGGGGAGGAGGGAGATGGCTGATCTGATGTATGTTTGGCAAAGAGCACTCTACCTGCTGTGTACAGGATCATTTGAAAAGGAGTGAGTGTAATTGTAGGAGACAGATCAGGAATAATCTGTAATGACAGTAATCCAAGCAAAGTCATGGATCTGGCTGGAAATACCTAGAGGTGGAGCCATCAGCTCTACTGTATAGAAGGAGGGAAGAGGAAGAACCAAGCTACTCAGGTTTCTGGCTTAATCAGCTGGGTGGATGGTGATGCCCTGTGCTGACATGATGGGGAAGATGAGGAAGGAACAGATTGGGAGCAGTGTGTGAGGAAATGAGAAGAGCACAGTTTTGGACATGAATTAGGGATGCCCCTTAGCCAAGTGGCAGTGCCAAATATGCTGTACTTGCAGGATGTTTGTCAGAGACACTTGATTCTGGGAAAGATATTGCCTGGAGGTACAAATTCCAGAGTTTTCCACATGTAGAATGTTTTTAAAGCCATAGAATTAGCAGAAGTTACTCAGGATCGTAGATGAAAAAGAGAAGATCAAACCAAAGAGAGGATCAAACCCTGAGGAACTCCAACATTCAGAGATGCAGTCGAGGAATAGGAGGCAGGTTCTTACAGAAGAACTAGGGAGAGACAGGGCCCAGAAGCTCAGGGAAGGGCAGTCATCTTGGAGAGGAGTAAGGAGGAGAGAGAAGTCTCAGCAACCTAAGGACATGGTGGTCATTTTTAATAGATGTGAAGGATGGAAGCCAAATTAGTGGGTTGAAGACATGGGATGTGGGAAAGTAGAAACAGCATGTGTAGGCTCTTTTCAAGAGTTCTTTTGTGAAAGAGAACTGAGAGGTGGTTTCATCACAGGAAGAGGATGTGGATTTAAAGGAGTAGAATATTTTTATTCATTTGTTTTAGAATAGAAGTTGTAAAAAACAATGGGACTAATAGTTTTCATCCCACTGGCTAGGAGAACAAGAAGGGAAGGCACAAGCTTCCCTGTGGTCAGGGTGGACAGCACCCAGGTGAGCAGGGACCTCCCTGGTCAGCAAGGTTGGTGACTGAGAGACAGGCTTCCTGCAGGCAGGTGGGAATTGTGGGAGGTTGGTCCTGGGTGGGGACACTCCTATGTCTTTGACATAGCCCTCTGGTAATGAGTCTGCAACTCCTGTAAGAAAACTGAATGACAACAGAAACCAGGCTGGCCCCAGGGCTCAGTAACAGAGCCATAGGAGGAAGAGGCTTCTCCCACCCCAAGGATAGCAGCCACAGGAAGGACAAGGACAGCCTTTGGGCCTTAGGCACATTAAGACTAACCCTGAGATAAGTAAAGGTATGATTCTGAGGTACAGCAGCACCACTTACTCCCAATTCAGGAGGTGGGACAGAAAGCATCACTGTGTACCAGCAGCACAAAAAGGCCCAAAAAGCATTGATTGGCATTAATTTTGTAAGGGTTTCCCAAACTCTTGATTGCAAACAGATGACCTGGGAGACAAATGGTATGAAAGAATGATGGACTCCTAACAAGGGCCCAAGTTTGCCCTATGAAGTCTGGAAAGAATGTGCTTGTAGAGATTCAGTAACCTCACCTAGAAGACTCATATTTGAGAGATTGGAAAAATGGCTCCTGTGAAAACGTCAACATTGGTTATTTATAAGAAAACATGTCATATGGACACAGAGCAATTGGAGAATCCCTGAATTTGCATGGAAGAACAGCAGGAGGAAAAGGTGAGGAATGAACTGGCCAATTTCAAGTTAGGAGAGTGAACATGAAACCAAGGGAACTTGAGATGTTAGCATCTAGAAGAAATAACATTTCCTTTACGCACAGGCTTCTGACTAGAATTCAGAAGACCTGTCAAAAGGGGCAGCAGAGAAGCAGTATGTGTCAAATGCTATCAAGTACACAGCCAGAAATCTGTGTGAAGAAACATGATGGAGAATATTTTGGGTGGAAATGAAAGGCAGAAGAGTCAAGTGATTTTACCATGGGGGCATTTTCAAATTTACCAGCAGCTGTAGCCCATGGTCTCCTAATTCCACTTCCAAACCAAGTAGGACAAATGTAGTACAAACCTAGGTCCTGCCAGCTTTTGCTAGAATGTTTGATCTGCCCAATGAGTGCATTCAGTAAATTTCTGAATTGTCATAGCTGAGAAGACAAATGAAAATGTGAAGCTCAACAATCTGGATCTAATTTTTACCAAGAAGGAAAATTGTGTCATTGTAGATTTCTCAATTATAAGTAGAAAAAATATTGAGATTATCAGAAGAAAAGTGGTGTGAAAATTTAAACAAAAAAGAACAAAAACTTTCCCCATGTGGTGGTACGGAGACTCTGTGGTCTAGGAGACCTAGTTAATGAGATATAGATTGTAAAAAGTGTAGACAACTTTTGGTATTCCATGACCAGAAGACAAAAGAGATTGTGGTACAAGAGGAATAGAGCCCTAAAAGGTTCTATCACACCATCACATGATTGACAGGAGAAGATTGCCCAGGTATACCCGAAGAGGCCCTGGGCTACCGTACCCAGCTCTAATGGAAGTGACGTGTCAGCAGAGCATTGCAAAACACAAGCCAGGAAGATCAGACCAGAACTCCATTGTGTTGGAGAAAGATTGGTTAAAAAAAAAAAAAACAGAAATGGCAAAACCTTCTAGAAAACAGCTTTGTCAGCATCTGATTCTCTGGTCTAAGATTTTCTATTTATTTATTTATTTGATATCAGGGATTGAACCCAGGGAGCTTATCCACTGAGCTTCATCCCCCAGCCCTTTTCTAATTCTGAGACAGGGTCTCTATGTTGTTTGCAGCCTTGCTAAGTTGCTGAGGCTAGCTTTGAACCTGTGATCCTCTTGCCTCAGCCTCCCAAGCTGATGGGATTACAGGTGTGTACCACCATGCTCATCAAAGGTTTCCTTTTAGATCTGATAGTCAAGAGGTAGAGCTGAGCTCTTAGCCAGCCTGGTCAGTGAGGATCTTGCCCATTAACACATAAGACTGAAAAGCTCTACTCTGAACACACCAAGCCTTGATCAAGGTATTGTTTCCAGGGTTGCTTAAGGCAACATGCTGTAGTCTCCGTCTGTGGTCTGGGAGTGGGGCAGCAGCTCAGAATCACCAGGCCTCATGTTAGGACTGCAGGTTCCATCTCCCTCCTCTGCCTTGTGTTCCCCAAAAATTTGGAATTCAAGGAGGGTTAAGGAGTTGGCTCCAGGAATCTGCATTTTAAATACTTTCCTCAGGTGACTATGCAAAAATAGCATTTCAGCACCACCTACCTAGGTCAGCCAGAGCCTCTGGTTGCTCAGGCCCCATGGGTAAATGGGCTACAGCCCCAAAATTCATTTTATCAAGGCTTGACTGCAGCCTGACTTATGGGACAATAAACAAATTTCCTATGGAAGCAAGCCTTTAAAAAAAAAAAGAAGAAAGAAAGAAATGCTCTACTTTTTTGTGGTTAGGTTTGTTTGCAGTGATTCATAGCTCTGCATGTTAGACTCACCTAGAAACGTCTAAAAATACAGATGCCTGTGCCTACTCCAGACCAATGAAATCAGGGTTTCTAGAGTGGGGACCAGGCATGGTTGATTGGTTGCTTTAAAATTTACAGGTGGCTTTGATGTGTGACTAGGGTCAAGAAATTTTGGAACCTTTTAAAAAGGCTCTGTTTATTCTATATGATACCTATTTTCTTTTCATACCATGTAAGACTTTTTTTTTTTCATTTCTTCTCTATCAAAGGCTATCTTATAAAATTAAAAAGGATGAAACAAACATGGTTAAAAGAAAACATTCTATAGAGTAGGTGTACAAAACATATTTATGTCTCTAGGCCCTAAAATCTTCCTTTGAGCACACTGAAAGCATATATTTGCAGATATAACTGAATAAGTAAATTCTTAAAGCTTATGGTAAATGACAATGGCCATAAGACAGAAATCAAGGACATATCCAAAAGGCAATTCATGGACAAAACAAGCCAATAATTTTGAGTCTGTTTCCTGGAAAAATTACAGAATACTTAATTAAAAAGATAATTCACAAGACTTGACAAAGGAATCAGCAAAAAAGAGTAGCCCATCCCTGTCTGGGTCCCTCAGGGAATGCTGGCCATAGAGGTACCAAATCACTCAAAATACCTTCAAATTATATGATGGGGAAATGTAGGCCAAGTTATTGCCCAGTTTAGGTGAATTTATAGCTATTTGAATAACCATATCCAAACCCCACTGATAATGGAATAATGTTTAACCTAGAAGAAGGGGGAGACTCTAGACTTCTGTCTAGTTCTGAGACTCTTTGAAAGCTGTAGTTGTGAACCTTTTATTTATGGAAGCAAATTTTAATATGAAGGATCTTGTACAAAGTGAGGTTATATTCCAGTCCAGGAGCAGATCTATGTATAGGCTTGGAACTGCCCAACACAGATCCTGCTACACTGTTCCTCTCCAAAATCTCTCCCTCTCCCCATAGTACATGAAAAAATACACAACAGCCTTGGCTTTGGCTATTGGTCTCTCAGTCCACCCTCAGCTGTTGTTTTCCAGCTTTCACTTTGGTGACTCACTGATGCTCAGTTCTGATCCAGACAATAGAGAACCATTTTAGCAAGAAAGCTAAACTGACTTTTTATTACCCTGTAGCCGTCCCAAGCCCAACCCACTGTCACACCATGCGCATCCACATTCTCTGTATCGGCAAGCTTTGCTGGCCAAGTCCATCACCTCCAAATGAATAAGACATGCACTATGTGCATTCTGCCCACATAGCTGAAGACTAAGTTTTGGAGGTGTTTGCTTTTCAAAGAGCCTCATTTTTATCCTTTTAGTACAGTTTTCCAATCACATGAATTTTCTGGAATATTTTTGGAGAGAACCAGATTTTTTAAAATGCTGCTGAGTCCTTTAAACTGTCTTTGCTGCAGATGTAGACAAAGTTAAATTTATTCTTTGAATATAAATCATCAGTGTAAGAAGGTACAATTTAGATAAGAAGGTACATTTGTAGGTCCACGGGTTCATCTGTGTGCAACAGACACCTAAAGTATGAATGACTTAACGAATATGGATGTTTGTTTCTCTTGCTTAATAGTTTGAGGGTCTGTAGCCCAGGCCTGGTACAAGGGTTGTATGGTGTCAGGGACCAATGCTCTTGTCTTATTGCTTTATCAACTCTCATTGATGGCCCTTTCTGCAGAGTCCAGATGGCCCACAGCCTCTACATCCTCAGTCCAGCTAGAAGAGAGGAGAAAGGGAATGCCCCTCCCCAGAGGCTGCACCCAGTACTTACCCCTTACACACACACACACACACACACACACACACACACACACACACCACACACACACACACACACACACACACACACACCACACACACCAGCTGCAAAGAAGTCTGGGAAATGCCTTTATTTTGGGCAACTAATAAAAACAGATTCTATGGAGACAGAAGAGGACAGACATTTATGAACAATGAGTAGTTTTTCCAGCATATTCCTGGAAAATATAAAATCTCAGAAGGAGCAGTGGGTGGTCCAGGGAGGGAAGAGTATTATTTCATCCAAAGAATGACATCGGGCTTCTAGCAGCTAAGCACCATCAAAAGAGGCTTGTATTCCTTTGGTATTGCTTTAGAGGGCCATCGGTCAGGCTGGAGGGAAGGCACCTGGATCCTGGAAGTGGCCTTGAGCCGGAGTTCCCCGCCCCCACCAGAGCTGGCCCCAGCCTCATTAGCACATCACACGCACTGCACACGGGATTCTGGGCCGAAGAGCTAGTCAGAGAGTGGAGAGAATGGGTCCTGCCCACCCGCAGCAGAGCTAATTAAAAGGAGAAACCTGTTTTCCACATGTGCCTCTTCAATATGCACACATAGTGCTTTCTTGTCATTACATGCCTCACTTGTCACCAAAGCATTTTCAATCATTTCTGGCGTTTTTTTCTTATACCTTTCGATTTAGCACATTCTTTCCTTAATGCTCCTCCCCTTTATTCCTTCAGCTGCTTCAAACAATTTTCTCCAGCATTCGAACAAACCCACATACATTCCCCTTCCCTTATTTTTCTTTTTTAAACAAAGAGAATGCTGCTTTCTGTTGGCGGGGGGAGGGGAAAGCACCAGAGACAATTTCGTTCTTGGGGTCCACATGGCGGATCTTGAGTCCAATGTTCTTTTTTCACCTGTGTAGAACTTTAATTCGTGCAAGTGAGAGGTCCATGCCAAGAAACGGGGCACCGCATCACAGTTGCTACTGCAGAGCAGATTCCTTCCCTTAATAATGCCGTTTCCAACTGAATCCTGCTTGCAGCCCTGATACATTAGACACTGGTTCCTGATGATTTCAGGTTGCCTTGGCCCTGAGCTTCCCGACAGCCAGTACAGTGCAACCCCAGGTTTCCTGTGCAACCCCAGGTTTCCTGTGCAGTACGATCCACAAAGCATTTCACATGTATCTGTCTCATATCAGCCACACGCGTACCCTGTTAGGAAACAAGTAACGTCACCCCCATTTTGGTGATGAAAAAATTGAGGCTCAGAATGAGTAAATAATAGAGAATGAACTAAAACTGGGCCAAATCTGTCTTTGTGTTGCTAATGTAAGATGTCCAAGAGCTGTCTATGGTTAAAGAGAATATCTATTTTTAACAATGTGCTAAAATGTTCCTTTCTTCTTTCCATAGTCCAAGATTGTCCTAAACTTTGATTTGATAGAATTATTTTCTACAATCCTCTAAGTCAGGCTCTGCCATTCTTTTCTATCCCTGGGTCTCGCTTTGTTTGAGGTCAGTGTGGCAGGCAAAGATGCTACTTTCTTCATTTCCAGTTCTGATATTTTAGTTCTTTACCTGAAGATTTGTGGAGTCATTGGAATGTGGCCCAGTAAGGAAAACAATTCTCCTCCATTATATCTAAGTTAAGATAGATGGTTAAGATTAAAGGAACTATCTACAAATTATTGTGTTGCAGAAGCCTTCTGAATATTTCATTTCTAATGGAAGTGCTGGGTGGTTTTAAGCAACATTATCCATCATAAAACAATTTGAAAAGGCGGGGGGAATCCCATGGGGTAACAAAAACTGTTTTTCATCAGAAGTAGCCAGTTTTCACAAAAAGTGCTAGAAATTTTTATATTAAAAATAGCTAAGCACACAGTCATGGTTACAAAGATGCTTTGGAATGAGAGTAAATGTTGAATCTTTTAAACATCTATCCGTGTGTGTATCTGGATGAGCTTTTTTGAAGAAAAATTACAAGTTTAAGAAAATCTCAGAAACTTTAAAACGGTGTCATTTATAATGTAAAATTAAAGCAATTGAAATTCAGTGGCTGACTCATAGTTCCCACATCCATCGTCAGCTCTCCCGAGCTCAGATGGTTTTCTTTAAAAATTAGTGATATCAGCTAAGTGGGACTATTTCCCACTCCTACCCACAGAGAAAAGTGCTTTTGTGAACATGTCAACTCTGTTCCATTATATGCCATCATGGAGTGAGGCAGAAGCAAGCTGGCTGTTCCTACTTGATCACCAATACAATATAGGAGCCAAGTCCAAATAAGAAAACCCTAAAATGTCCATCCCCTTATTTTATGTGCATAAGCTACTTGATTAGAACAGAAGGATTTTATATCTAGATGAGATCTTTGAAGGCTTTTCAATCCAGCGTCTTTATTTTGTACATGTAGAAACTAAAGCACAGAGAGGTTCAGCAATTTGCCCAGCCAGGTCACACAGCTGGTAAAATAAAATAGTAGGCTGAGACTAGAACCCAGAACCGTGTGACCCTGTCTGTGCTCCTTTAACTCCATCGTTTCATAGAGAGGAGATGATTTGCCCTGAATCACTCCACATTGCTCTTTCCACAGCTCCACACCACTGTCACTCAGCAGTGCTTTCCATTGGTATCATGCTAAAGTTAACTGGGAGGCAATTTGTCCCTCCAGCAATGTGAAGCCAGCCATCTGTCTCCCTCAAATCTGATCTTCACTCTGCAATCAATCAGTTCAGATTGCTCTAGACTCAGCAGTTCATTCATTTCTTCCTGTGATTTACTTTTTAGTTTCCTCCTTCTGGACACATTTCATTTTCAACAAAAACCACCCAAGACGGCGCTCCACCAGCTTCTTCCTCGTCCTTAGATTCCCATATGTATTAATCCCACTGCTGTCCTTCTTGTCTCCCAGCCCTAAAATTCTGGTCATTGTTGGTCTCCTCCTTCCCTGAACTCTGTGCTTATCCATAACCAATCCTCTCTGAATTCCACTGTTGGGTAATTTTTTTTCTTAACTGTGGGAAGGGCCACTTAATGGGATTCCTTGAATCAAGTCTGTCTTGAGATGCTTTCCTAATAGTTTCAGAAAGTCTAACTGGACCTAGAAGCACCATCCTAGCTCCTGGGTTGGTTGGACCACATCATCTCTGTGGGTTTATTACATCACTTAAACCTGAGAAACTGATGTGACTCCATTTTTGTGAAACCAGCTTCCACCTCAGAGCAAAGCCTGACCAAGGAAAGGGGCGTGACCCTTGCCCTTGGAAAAACCCACAGAGCACTCCTAAATACATTCCCACCCTGCTGAGTTGTTTGTGTACAAATAACAAGAGCGATCTGCAGTGCCAGGTGTCCCTGACTCAGTTAGGCTAGGTGAGGACCCATGGCAACCCCCTAGCAACCACCAATCAGCATGAGTCAAGGAAAATACCTGAGATGCTAGATGACCCCCCATTAGTTTATGGTGGTTGATAACATGTTGGGAAACCATGTAGTTCAGCACATACTCCCCTCATGGCTTAAACCAATCAGTTCAAAGGAATCCCCCTCTTGTACTAACCAATCACCCCTACCCAACTTGTTCCCACCAGTGAATGTGCTAATCAATGTTAAGAGTTGTTGTTTGATTTTCCCATGGTGCGGAATGATTTGTTATGTGATGTTGTGACGCATAGAGTATCCCCCAAAAACCTATAAAATCTTACTGAACAAAGGACCAGGACTCACTCCTGGGACCGCTGCATCTGGAAGGGTTGTGAGTCCAGGCTTGAACTTGCAATAAAGACTCTTGTGTGATTGCATCGGATTCGTCTCCTGGAGGTCTATTGGGGTCCCACGAATCTGGCATTACAAACCTTCAGCTGCAGCTTATCCACTTATGAAATAAAGTGGAGTACAAGGACCATCGATCTCTAAAAAGTTGCTTCAAAGTTAACAATTCTCATTCTCTGTCTCTCATTCCACTCTGTTCCACAGATTGCTTCCAGAGAAACCTTCCTAAATCACTGACCATTCTCCTCTCCCCCACTGCAAAATCCTTCAGTTCCTGCTCCTTTCACATGAATTCCAATCTCCTTAGCCTGGCACTAGAGACCCACTACAGATTGGCACCAAATGCTTTTTTCTGGCTCCTCCTGCCTGCTCTTCTCCACAAGCCCACTCTCCAGCTAACACTGACTACTCTCTTCTCAAAACACACATGCCAAGTTTCACATCGTTTTGCTCTAAGAGCACCAAATGCTTTCCGCCTTGTGCTATAGGTGGAGCATATGCCACATCTGTGTAAGCTGCTTGCAAGCAGGGGACACACCTTCTTCATACACCCAGCACCCAGGAGGTCCCCAGTAAATAATTCTTGAATCCATGTATTTAGCCCAGAATCCCACTGGAATTTTTCAGCAAGCATATCCCATTCTTGATTCATACTGGGCTTCCCAACCAAATCCCTACACCTTTTTAATATAATCTTTAGCTAAGCAAGTTCTCTTTCATTCTTGCCTTTTGCCTATTTTTGAACCAATATTTAGAACATTATGATTAGAGTTCAATTTTTACCCATTTTTCTTATCTGTATAGGTCTTTTTGGATTCCTAAGTCTCTTATCTAGTTTATTGACTTCTCATTGTGTTATTCACAAGGAAATGTGTATATTGACCATGTTTCATTGACATTATTGATGCAGAAGAAAAAACAGATGTTTGCCATCTTGGCACTTCATCCTTGACAATGATCTCTTACCTATTAGTCTTCTGATACAGTTGTTTAGCCATCTATGACTAGTCCCTTTTTCTGGTAATTCATTGTGCACACAGAGAACAAAGACTAATCTTACTAACTCATTCAGTCCCTTTACTGAGAACAAATTATGTTCAGAGCAGTATGAAAATCATATCAAACAATGATTAAGATTTGGTCCCCATCCTTCTTTGAACTTTAAAGAGCAAACAGAACAAATTCACAGACAAATGGAGTGCTGTGACAAAGACAGTCCAAATTCAGAGCTTTGCCACGATGGCAGTTCATTTTTTTTCTCCTCCAGGTCAAGATAGGCCGGTAGTCCAAGTCCAGTGGCACTGCCCTCCTCAATAGGAGGCTGACACATAGGTGTTCAAAGTGACTGCTTCACCATCTCCCAGTCAGAAGGAAGGGAGACACCAAGAGGGGAGTCATTTTAAGAATATTCAGAAAACTGCATCCATGGCTTCCCTTCTTAATCACACTGGCCTGAGGGTGGTCAAGTGACTAAGCCCAGACGAAAGGGAATCTGGGAAATGTAGTCTTACCCTGGATAGCTCCCAGCCTAGCTAAAACTGGATGGCATTGGAAGAAGAGGGAAACAGAACAGGCCACTGGGAAGACAACTGGCAGCCCGCCACGAGGAGAAGGAGAACTCCACGTGAGGAGAAAAGCTGCAGGAGAGGGAGCTGATTAATTATATCTCAGCTGAGTGGATGTTACCAGGAACATAGATTTGGATTTCATAGGAAAAAAAATTAGAATCCTGAAAGAAGGAATAGGCTATCTTGAGCGTCAGCCTTCTTGGCTTCCAAAAAACGATCTAGAAAAAAATGGTCAGAAGAACTGATGCTTGGAGGGATGTTGGAGAAGTGTACCTGGGTGGTCGGCCTTGAGGGTGGGATGGGAAGAAAGGCCCTGGAAATGCACCACAGCCCCAGCTCTGATGGAAGCCAGGAGGACCGACCAGGAGGAATGGGTGAGGTGAGACCTCAGGATCAGAGAATAAGCCATGCGGCTTGGGTGTGTCTGTCAGAAAGCAGCAGGGCACAGGGGAAGGCAGATCTGGGAAGTGCATTTGATGGGCCAGGGCAGAGATGATGAAGGTCAATCCAGGGAGCCTCCTTCTCTGGGGTCAGGAGTGGGTGGTGCAGCATCTTCCCAAGCCCAGGAAACAGAGCTGGTTCTTTCTCTATAGAACAAGGAGCATCACAGTCGGTTCTGCTCATGAGAAGGCGTTTTGTTCATGCAAAAGTGTTTTTTTCTCACTCTGTCCTGATTTTCGTCTCTGTTCAAAATTCAGTAAAAGCATTACGGAATTTTAAAATAATGCAGCTCATTCTCCCCCACTCTTAAGTTCAACGAAGGTATTTCATCTGTTTGTTCTTAAAGTGCAACTCTTCTCTGGATTTATATGTGCTCTGATAGGAAATGCTTTGTGTATAAAAAACTATTCCCTTTGGAGGATGCTGTTGTTGCTTTGTGTCTCGTCCAAGAATATATTTCACATCTGCTAAATAGTAGCATTTTCCCCACTAAGCAAATTCCAAACCAAGAGAGTCAAAGCCTGCAACTCTTACCAGCCGTCACATTTAAAGAATGAACTGTCAATGGACATTCTCGTCAAGTGGCCCCTGTGGATCCCTTCTTCCCATTCTGTTGTCTGGAATGTGGATGTGATCTCTGGCATTCTAGCTGCCCTTTTGGATCAGGAGGATGAGTGGAGTGGACACTCTAAGCATAATGGAGCTGTGGGGGATGGAGAAGTAAATGGAAGGGGCCTGGTGATGATCCTGTTGCCCTCAAGTGTGCATGTGTCTGGAAGGCAGGGGTGTCCCTGATGTTAGAGTCATCCTATTTCCTCCTCCAATTTAATACTTGCTTCATGTCAGGCTCTGGCCTAAGGATTTACATTCATGATTCCATTTGCATCTCTTTAGGGCTAGTTCCCTATTTTCTCCCATTTTATAGATGAGGCAACTGAGCACAGAGAGTTTTAGTGGCTTGGGCAGGGTTGCCCAGGACTGAACCTCCCTCTGTGGGATTCCAGAGCTGGGTTTTCCTCAGAGGAGCTGATAGTGCAGAACAACTTGGTCTCTACCCTTCAGGCCTCCAAAGCCAAGAAATGAGGTCACCACCAGAGGACTCTATGGAGGTCACAGGAACCAGGAACAGGCAGGGCATGAACCTGGACCTGAAGTTTGGTGGAAGATTCAGAATCAAGCTTTTGGGGGGAAGAGAAAGGAGACATGGGGTGAAGCATGGCTGAGGCGACATAGTCAGTTCCAGGACCCCAAGTGGGCCAGACTCACTCCCAGGTGGCCTAAGAATAAACAGCACAGGCTCTGGAGCCAGGTCACCTGAGTTCACCCTAGCTGCATGACCTTGGCCAAGGTAGTTAGTGCTTCTGTGCCTCAGTTTCCCTGTATGCAAAAATAACAGTGTCTGTCTCAGGGGAGTGTCTTTAGGATTGCTGGGTATCTCTGAAACAGAGGCTATTTTCCTACATTACCTTCTATCTTCTTTTTTCTCTAGTAATAAGCTCTTCTGTTTAACTATGCACATGACCACTCAGAATAAACACTCTATTTCCCACCCTTCGTTGCAGACATATAAGTGTCTTGCCAATGAAATATAAGCAGATGCTATGTACAGCTACTGAGGAAGGGTTGCTGGCATATACACTGCTTCCTTTTTCTTCTTTGTTCCTTCTTCCCCTTCTGCTGCCTGGGATGTGGATGTAATATCTGGCATTCTAGCTGCCATTGTGGACCATGAAGATGAGAGTCGTAGACACTCTAAGGATGGATGGTGGAGCTGTGGGCTGGAAGAAGCCTGTGTACCTGAAAACTTCATGAGCAAAGTCATCATACCAGGCCTCTGGGACCCCCTAGTCCTGTACTTTCACACAAAAGAGAAATAAACAACTCTCTATTCAAGCTATGTTATTTGGGGGCCTTTGTTACTTGTGGTTAAATGTAATCTTACCTGTACAATATGCCAAACACATAAGGTGATGTCTGGCACACAGTGGGCAATTCAATAAGAATTGAATTGTTTTATTATTTTGTGCAAATAATGGATGAAGTGAAGTCAAATTATGGAAGGGCTTCAAAATCAAGAGGAGAGTTTTGACCTTGATGTAAGGCAAAGTTTATATCTGTTGTTTCTAAAATTTAATTTGAGAATAACTAAACCTAAATGACCCACAATCAACAGGACAATCCTTTAAAGATAAAAGGCAAGAGCTGTGGAAACAAGAGAGAGAATTCTATCAGAACCCTGGCTAAGGGTGGTTATTAAAACTGTGCATTCAACTTAGCTCTGAATTGCCTGGGTTCTGAAAAGATAAAGACTTTCCAGGCTTTTGAGCAGAGGTTTCCTATTATGCAAGGTCTTTGGAAAGCAGTTGAGTCTGGAACTTCCTAATACAGATGGGTGGGAAAAAAATAGGAGTTTGCTAAGGAAGCCATTGCAGGATCCCAGCTACCAAGTAAGGATGGGTGGGCACAACAGAATAGAAATCAGGGAACATATACAGAAGACAATTTGAAGGAGCTTCAGTGGACATAACAAGGAACCACTCTGGGGATAAAGGAAATATATAATGCCAAGATGACTGGTATCACATCTGAGCAATTTCATCAGTCAGGTGTTGGCTACTGGAGTGCTGTGTAACAAATAATCCCATGCATCCAGCATGGGGACAAGAACTAGGTCACTCTAGGGATTCCCAGGAGCAAATTCAACATGCCCAGTGTGGATCATGCTCCACTTCTTGGCATCTGTTATCAGAATAGTGAAGTATTTAACATCCCAGATGACAAGACAAGAGCTACCAGGCTTTCCAAATCTGCTGTTACTTCTACAATCTCCATCTTGGTAGCTCTGCCATCCATCCATCCACCGTAGTACCTCTTCCCCTGGTCTCTCTCATTCTCTCCAAGGGTAATCATCATGTAATCCTAAGATTTTACTCTTAAAGTAATTCTTCAAAACAGTTGTCCCTTCTCCATCATTTGGACCTAGTTTGGGGTCTTATTGTTCCTTCTCCTGATGACTATCAAGCCTCCTACAAAGATTCTCTATGTCCAGCCTTGTCTATTTCAAATTCATTCACCACTTGAGAGCAGGATGGTCTATCTAAACCCAAATCTGATCATGTGACTCTCCTGTTTAAACCCTTTACTAGAGAGTGAGCTATGGGGCTTACAGTCCCAGATTCTTGATATAAAAGACAAATTCAGCCAGGGTATTGCCCTTACCACCCTACTCCCGACCTCCGGCTATTATCAGACCCTCTTTATAGCTCACTGAGACCTCACCTCCCCAGGCTGTCTTCCCTTAAGTCTTCCCTGACAGCTCATGTTTACTTGAGACCCTCCCCCCTCCGCATGTTTACATGATGCTGTGGACACATTATCATTACTGCCCATTTTTGGTAAGTGTCTGATGCTGTCTCTTCCACTATTTTTCAGTTCTTGAAAAGCAGGTACAGGAGAAGGTATATGGTAGGTGCTCAATGGATGTTTTTGAATTATTACTGATTTTGGTAAATCATATTAACTCTGAGTTTTAGCTTCTTCATGGCAAAAAGGAGATAATTACCTCCCTTGTGCTGTGAAATTAAATAAGATTTACAAACAAAATCCCTTGCTTTGACCAGGAGTGGTGTCGCACACCTGTAATCCCAGTGGGACTGAAGGCTGAAGCAGGAGGATCACAAGTTCAAAGCCAGCCTCAGCAACTTAGCAAAGCCCTAAGCAACTTACTGAGAGTCTGTCTTAAAATTAAAAGGGGGGGGGGGCTTTGAGGATGTACTTAGTGGTTAAGCACCCTGGTTCAATACCTGATACTTAATTAATTAATTAATTAATTAATGCCTTGTTCTGGGTCTGCCTCATAGTAAGGGCTCAATTAAAAGTCACTTTCCAAATGATCATTTATCCTCCTAGAACAATTTTAACTAAAAGGGGAAGTTACCCTTTGTTTAAATGTGTATCTCTCCTATCTGACCACAGCTCAGTGAGAAAAGAAGGCCATGTCTATAATATCCAGCTCAACTTTTTGCACATGACAGGTGCTTTATATATTCTTGGTATAAATGAACAACTTCTGTATATGCTTATTTGATCATTAATTTGCATCTTCAATTTCTTTGTTTTTTTTTTCTTTTTCCCATTATATAAATTACTAACTTCAATTTTTTTGACATGTACTGCTTCCTATTATCAACCAACCAAAGCTGGAGAAAAAATGGAGGCTGGGCTATGGGACAAGACATAAAAGTTATGTAGTCAGGGTGTTTCCTGGCCACACTGTAGCTCTAGAGAGGCCATCTGCAAATGCACTTCTACCTGCTAAGCCTAAGAAGCCCATGATTTACATGTAATGGCACATTTCATCCCCAACTGCACTAGAGGGAGGTAGGTGCCGTGTCCCACTATACCAGGCAGGATGGAGCAGGGCACAGATCAGCATGCTCAAGCTGGGAAACTGAGGAGAGTTTAGCAGAGGACTTTGAGGGTGGACAAGGAAAGGAGTCCTACAAAGAATGGCATGATACTCCAGGGCCAGCAACATTTGGGGGTCTTCATCCCTGCAGCGGTGAGGAAGAGCCAACCCTCAGCCATCCAGGAGGGAAGGAGCCAGGAGACTAATACCCTGACCTCCCTTCTGTCTGCCAGAGTACTCCAATGACCAGATGAACCAGAAGATGAAGGCAAAGAAGCCTACTGATGGGGTCCAGATGGATGAGTAGAGAGTAACTTTGGAAGCATCAAAAGGATATGTACAGCCAGACCAGAGAGTGCGAGTTGGTACAATCCAGGTGGCCTAGGTTTTGCCCCATGGCTTTGCTCTTTGGCTTCCACAACAGTGTCAAATGACTCCATTTCTCTGGCTTTGGTTGCTCACTAACTGTTCTTTTATTGTCACCCTTGAAACCAGGCCAGACACAGCAATCCGGGATGAGCTAGTTTTCCATGAGGACTCTAGTAGGTGGTCATGTCAGCACAGGACAAATGAGTGACCTCAAAGTAAACCAGAAAAACAGCCACTCTTTATAAACACACACACACATACACACACACACACAATGCTGCTCTATTAGCTCCTGGGAAACTACCTGGCAACTTTCTTCTGACAGCACAGAGCCTATTTCAAATGGCACAAAACAATGTCCCAGCCATGGGTTAGGAGCCTAGACTTGGGAATCAGACTGGACAGGACTAGATCCCAATTCTGTCACTGGCTAGATGAACTTAGGCCTCATCTGCAAAATGGAAATTATAATACCAATGAGGATGTTGTTAGGATTCAACGAAATATGACATTTGTTTCTCACTCTTCACCGGTTAGCTCAAAGAGTACTGTGGTGGCTTCTGCAGTTCTGCATTGACATAACTTTTTCTTTTTCTAAAATATATATATTTGTAGATGGACACAATACCTTTTATTTATTTATTTTTATGGAGTGCTGAGGATCGAACCCAGTGCCTCACATTTACTAGGCAAGTGCTCTACCACTAAGCCACACCCCCAACCCTTCTTTACATTTTATTTAGAGACAGGATCTCACTGAGTTACTTAGGGCCTCACAAAAGTGCTGAGGCTGGTTTTGAACTCGTGATCCTCTTGCCTCAGCCTCCTGAGCTTCTGGGAGTACAGGCATGAGCTACCATGCCTGGCCTGACATAACTTTTTTTTTCTTAAAGATGGACACAATATCTTTATTTATTGTATTTATTTTTATGTGGTGCTGAACACCGAACTCAGTGCCTCACATGCGCAAGGCAAGCACTCTACTGCTGAGCTGTAACCCCAGCCCCAACTTCTTGCTTTACTCATCCTAACTCCTTGAATCCTTTAGGAGGAGATTTCACAACTAAGAAGGATAATGATATCTTGTAACAATTTATAGTTTTGAAGTGCTTTTTCTACATTATCAGATATGATTGTTGCCAAAGCCCAGTCAGAAAGGCTACACAAATGTTATTCTATTTTAAAGGTGAAGAAACTGTCACTTGAAGAGATTCAGTGATTACTGGGAGAGACTAAGTGACTGATTCAAGGGCAGAAAATGCAGCACAGGGTGGAGTCAGTAATGGCATCCCACTAAAAAGGCAGCACCTGCCTTGCTTGTCTGTACTGGGCCGGTTGACCCCAGTGCGCGCCCGGACGTTGCTCTGTGGCAGTCACTTGCATGCTGGGTACTGGATCACTTAACAATTTGAGTTTCACCAAATTTTAATTACGTCCTTCATTTCTAACAAAGAATATCTGAGCCACTTCCTCTAGCTCCATCTGCGATCAGGGGGGTTGGTGTGTCTGTCTTCCTTCCTGCAACCCACTTCTCTGCAATGTTATTTTTGTTTTTGGTACCAAGGATTGGACCCAGGGGCACTTTACCATTAAGCCACATTCCCAGCCCTTTTTAATATTTTATTTAGAGACAGGGTCTTGCTGAGTTGCTCAGGGCCTTGCTAAGTTGCTGAGGCCGGCTTTGAACTCATGAACCTCCTGCCTCAGTGCCTGCCAACCCCCCAGCCCCTGGGATTACAGGCAGGCAATACTGTGCCTGACTCTCTGCAGCTTCTCATGGCAGACAGCAGTGTGCTAACTCTGCTGGCTTTCTTGAGTGCTTTCTCTTGTGGTCAGGGAGAGCAGCACTGGCCTCCAGATTTGAGTTGCTAGGGGTGGATGTTTTACAATAAGAAGCCCATCTCTGAGCACAGAATGCACACAAGCATCAGCTCCTTTCGAGAGAGCTATTTTTGTCTTTCATCTTCAGAGACTGTGTTCCAAAATAGGGAGACAAGTATCAGGAGGAGAAAAAAAAATAGCCAATGGCTCCAGCTCAGAAGAAAGCAAATCACTGCCATTTCACCACCAGTAACAGCAGCAACAATTGCCTCCATGGTCCTGGACGACAGCCTGAGTGGGAGGTCAGCAGCCCTTGGGCAAAGCACCATGCCCTGCGCTGTGATCTTTCTGTGGGATTTCTCACCATACATTTCATGAAACAGGGTTTGTTGCCATGGTTACTAGCAAATCACATGACAGCCTGGCTACTTAGAAGTGTAGGAGAACAGATCAGACTGTGATGGGGGATAGAAGGTGTCTCTCCTCCCAGCTCAGTCCCATTTCCTTAGCTGGCCTGGATGACCTCAAAGTCTTCCCTATATGTGACCTGCCCATACTCAGGGTTAAGGACCAGTCATACATGGCTTTCAAAATGAGATCATGGCAAGTTTTCAGTAAGGGCCTCTCCTTTTGGTTTCAGGAGCCCCTCTCTCCCTGCCCAGCCCCTTCCTTCCTGGCCACACACACACACACACACACACACACACACACACACACACACACTGTCATTAAATAGCCGTATAGGTGGGAGGGGGAGGAGCCGTCAGCCTACACCACATCTCTACAATCTGAGGACGGCGTGAGTCAGGGAATTTTGAAGCTGTGATACAATCAGTTCATGGATGCCTCCCGGAGGTGGAGGGAGGGAGTATGGACTTGCCCAGATCCTAAAGAGACCCAGCAGGGTCTGCTGTCCCAGACACAGCCTTGGTGGGGGTCTGCAGAGACCTTTAGCCTCAGAATCATGGAATTGGGTCCATTCTCACAATCCCTGCTGGAGTGTGGTGGGCCTCACCCCACAGATACCACCTTCCAAGGGAGAAGCCTGGAGAAAGCTTTCAGAAAAGGAAGCTCTCAGCCTCTCCCCTCCCCCTCCTCCCCAACTGTGTCAGGCCTGGTTAGCACAGCCATGTGCCAGGAGCTGGTGAGTGGGTGCGCCTCAGCAGCAGCAGCAGCACTGGCTCCACAACACATCTGTTCTCTGTCAATTACAGATTGCCCACCTCTTTGGGTTCAGATCATATCTCGTCTTTCCAATTCCATCAGTTTCTCCTCTTCTTTCTCCATAGCAAAATTCTAGGTGATGGAAATAGACCCAGGAGAGTCAGTAAAAGGTGGGGCTTGCAAGTGATTCTTCCCTGGCTATGCCAGATGGTTCAGAAAACTTACTTTTTTTTTCTTTTTTTGGTACTTTGGATTTAATTCAGGGTTGGGAAGGGGCTTAACCTCTGAGCCCCATCCCCAGCCTTTATATTTTATTTATTTTTTTATATTTTTCACAGAGTCTTGCTAAGTTGCTTAGTGCCTCACTGAGTTGTAGAGGCTGTCTTTGAACTTGAGACCTTCCTGCCTCAGCCTCCTAAACCGTTGGGATTACAGGCGTGTGCGTGCCACTGTGCTTGGCCAGAGAATTTTCTTCAGAGCCTCTGCCTTAAAAAGTGAAGTATATATTATGGGAGAAAGAAGCCAACATCTTCCCAAATGTAAGGAGCCCCATGGCAGCCCCACAGTGCAAGGGCCATGGAGTGTGTGAGGGCCAGCCTCTGCCAGGTTAGCAGAGCCCTGGGTACCTGCTGTCTTTCTGGTTTGCAGGGCCAGTGAGTAGTCTCTTCTTGTTGGCATGTTATTTTATACTTAACTCTGGGTTATTCAACATGCCAACATTAGACTTTAATTAGTGCTTCCCCGCTAAACCACCCCTACCTCTCCTAGCGGAGATTTTCAAAGGCAGAGACCGTGTCTCACTTGTTCAATTGTCCAGCACCTATCTCAGTGCCTGGCATTTGCTGATAATTTATTAAATGCTTGATAGGTGGAAGAGTGAGTGCCACTTGAGCAGAACTGAGGGGCTGAACACTTGGAATCTGGCACAAGACACACTCTTATGCACAACCCACTAATTAACTACATTTGTTCACGCAGGCAGGCAGGCACTTATTCCTTGATTCAGATATTCGAGTTGAGTTCCCATGATATTCCAGACACCGAACTCACAGTTTGTTGTGGAACCTAAATGCATTGAGGCACTTAGCATAGTGCCGACTGCATCGAAAGCACTTAAGATATATTAGCTTTTGTTTTCGATCAGGGGGTTATGCTGCAAAAAGGAAATGAAGGTAAGGCCACGCAGGCTCTCTGCAATTACCACTTCCTTCCCTGAGTTATCCCAAGCCATCTGTTCAATAATCCATTCAAGAATGTTTCTGAGGGCTGGGCTTGTGGCTCCGTGATAGAGTGCTCTCCTTGCACATGTGAGACACTGCATTCGATCCTCAACACTACATAAAAATAAATAAAATAAATGTGCTGTATCTATCTAAAAGTAAAAAGAAAAAACAAAAACAAAATGTTCCTGAGCACCTGCCTCCGTCTTTCTGGTCTAGACTCTTTTGAAAGTAGAGGTAAATGCCTTATAAGATCGACAGGGAGCACTCAAGTGAATTGCTACTGGTGGGCTCTTTGTGTTTCTGGACACCTCCATGCTGGCTGTGCTAGAAGCACACCATCCGGTTTGCTAAGGACCTTCTTAAAATGAGGCCAGTGCAACTGAAGGTGGAACTTGGAGCAGGCTCTGGCAGAGCTGGGACTGGCCTGAAGCCCACGGACCCAAGGCAGCCTCTAGGTCAACTAGGCAACAGGTTAGCTGCCCAAGGAAACCAGAGTCAAATCTAAGTCTGCTACCTTCCCATCCTCCAGGTGCACCTGTGGTCTGGCATATGAGAAGAGGTTTGTTGTGTGTCTCCAGAGTGAGAAGCTGCCACTCAAGGAAATGCACGGCACCCTCAAGTCCAGCTTTATCTGCTGGGCCCATGGGAGGACCTTGCATTTGTAACAGGAACAAATAGAAAGATCCTAACTATCTCAGAGATGAAAGCTTTACTGCAGTTCAAAGTCCTCTGTGCTTCCTCTGATAAAGGATGTGTGTGTGCGCACACATATGTACACACAAGATTTTCAGACCCTGGGTCACTGCCTCTGACAGACATGATTATTTCATGTGATCGTGTTTTTGAGTCTAGCCTTAAATGGCAAAATAAGCAGAAAGATGAGCAGGCAAGGAGCAGAACAAGAGTTGAATTCAGGGACCTTTGTCCGACTAACATGCCAGTGATTTGCCTGGCAGAATGATTCAGCAGTAATCCTGCCAGGGTTCCCAAAGAAAGCCCAAATCTGGAATGACGTAATGTCTCTCCTCCTCTGACGCGGCCGTCTCTCCACCCCCACCACTCCACGCTTGCCATCTCGAGAGCCACCGTTCCATCTGTGGAGCCATCAGTTGCCATCTGCATTGTGATGAATATGTATTTTATTATTTCAGTGGTATTGCCAGGTTAATAATTTGATAGAGAAATGAAGACTGGAAAAAAATATCCTGGTCTCTGGTGAGTTAGGTCTCAACAAATCATGAGCGATGTCTGCAGGATGCCTCCAGTATCTCAAATTGGATATTTGATCTCTGCATCCCATGAATATTTATACTTTGAGGTAAAGTGATTGATTTAATTTATCAGTCGAAATTTGAAGTGACTGTCTAGACTTGCTATGTGGCCAGCATTGCAGGG
The DNA here is from genome assembly GCF_045843805.1 of Urocitellus parryii. Taxonomy (NCBI): domain Eukaryota; kingdom Metazoa; phylum Chordata; class Mammalia; order Rodentia; family Sciuridae; genus Urocitellus; species Urocitellus parryii. Next base: position 35,609,591 of record NC_135537.1, read on the forward strand.
AACATAAAGAGAAAAGGACCCTGTCCCTACTGGGATGTACCTCGTGTGCGGCTGACAAGCACTTTGGCTGACCTACCCCCCACCCATCACTATCTCTCTTTTTTCCTGACCAGGTAAAACCAAATGTGGTCACATGAGAAGGTGCTCTTGTCTTCAACTAAACTAAATTTGGTTTTTCTTGCTATTCCTGGCTAGGCATATCATTCATTTTATTTCAAAGAGCAAAGGAAAGAGATCTGGGGAGTTGGGAAGGTTCCGATAAAAATTCTTTGCAGGTAAAAAGAAAATGGAAAAAAAAATAGTTCCCTTTTTTTCTGCTCCTGAATATTGGTATGGTGCAAGGAACTCATGCATCTGGTTTGCAAACCTCAGAAAAAATTAGCTGAAAAATTACAGATATGGCGAAAATCCAGGTCCCTGATGTTGATAAGTTGCTAAACGAAACCTAGAGCTGCCCTGCCTCCAGACATCTCATTATATATGAGATAATAAATTCTGTATTATTTAAGCTGGTCAGATCAAGGCTCTCTGTTCCATAAAAGCAGAAAACATCATTATTACATGAAGCAGTGACTTTTTCACATTTTTGACCATAAACAAAAGTAAGAAATATGTTTACATGTAATGCACTCTATTCTATTTCATTTTTTAAAAAATTCAGGTCATAACCCACTAAAGTGATTCCAAAGCTCACTAATGGGTCATGGCCCACATTTTGGAGAACATTAAAGTCTTAGGGGATGTTAGCTACTGTGATAGAATAGAAAGCAGAGAGATTCAATATAAATAATCATCATAGGAGGGAATGATCATTTTGAGATGGGAAAAACAGAGCTGGATATTGAAAAGTAGCTTTATTTTCAGCAAAAGAAAGAAATGGAGAATGGATAAGAATGATTTAAGTTAGGTGATGCGTAGCTTTGAATGGTAGACAAATTGGAGGCCATCTATGAAGGCCACTGGGAAGCGCTGGGAGGGTTAAAGGTCTAGGGCATCTAAAATGGTAGCAGTTGCAAGTTGGATTGGGTCTGAGTAGCTCTGACTAGCAGAGTTGAAGTTTGAGGCCAACGAGGAGCCCTGTGTCCGTGGAAGTCAGCTTGTCCTCTGTCACTCTGCTCTGCCTGCAGTTACTGCAAAGCCACTTGAGTAGCATTCTCTAACAGGGGCTGCTCCTCAATGCTGAGCCAAGAGTAAACTGGCCTTTTGAAAAATTTTGCCTGGCAGCCAGCAATGTAAGCTCACGGTGCTGGTGTGATTCCTGTAAATGAAACCGACAGAGAGTGGGCAAGAGGGGCCAACTTTCCCACTCAGAAAGGCTGACAATCCTGACTTCTCCTTGTTCTTCTCCTTGTTCCCACCTGCTTGCCTTCTGATGAAAGAAAATTGCCTTCACATTTTGCTAGATTCAGACCCAAAAGGTGGGCTGAGCCCTGTTACTTGGCACATCTTAAAAAAAAAAAAAATCAGTGGAGGAGGATTTGAAACTGCCAGTTAAATTGGGTGTTTGTGCTATCTGTGGATTTTAATTATCCCTGTCATTCTTTCTCTACTCTCTCCCTGAAAAGCAAAAGTTGACTCTCTCTCATGATGGAAATTAATCAGAACTAATCTGTGACTTCTATCATACCCACAGGGACTGGTAACTCAGAGTGGAATTTTACTGGGAATCCATATACTGAAGAGAAGAAACAGATCTTGAAAAGTCTAAAGTCATCTGGAGCTAAGCTTGATCTTACCCTTTCCCTTCAAATCAGTGACAGTTTTGAATATTTGAGACTGAGTGATTGGATTTCTAGAATATCATTTTTTGTCCTGACAGTTGTTACCTTTTGGGGTTTGGGCAAAGTCTCCCGTATTTCTGCCCTATGGGCTCCATATGGAAAATTACAACCAATGCCTACCCTTTGGGAAAAAGTGAATTGCTTGGTTGGAAGGAGGGGGGTATTTTGATGATGAAAAGCACCAGCTATATCCATTGCACCCTGACACACAGAATCAAGTGATGATTTAGCATAATTACTGTTGATTGAGCCTCGCTGTCTTTGTCAAGTGGTTTTTTTTTTGAGTTCTTCTTTGTAGAACCATTTAACACTCCATGTATTACAGCCTAGGACTGGGGTTAACACTCTGAATAAAAGTAAGCATGAAGGAGTGAGCAGTGTATGCTATTCCTCTCCATAAGTCCAGCCTTGAACTCGGTGTCATCTCCAGTGTCCCTGCTTCTTGCCACCCACAGGCACTTGGCTGCCAGATCCTTCCACATGTTGTTTTCTGCCTCTGTTTCCAATGCTCTTACTCTTAACCTCAGTTCTCCCTGTATCTCCACTGATTTTCTGGGATCACCTCTTTGTCCTTCGTCTTCCCCTTCAATCCACCCCTTATCTGACTACTGGAGTAATTTCCTAATCACAGCTTTAAACAGCCACTAGCTTCCTTGCACTAAATTCCTCAATGTCCCATCTCCCATCAAAGTCTAAACTTATTAGAACATCATTAAAGAACCTTCAATACTGGGGCTGGGATTGTGGTTCAGTGGTAGAGAGCTTGCCTCACAGGCGTGAGGCACTGGGTTCGATTCTCAGCACCGCATATAAATGAATGAATAAAACAAACATCCATCAACAACTAAAAAAAAAAAATTAAAAAAAAAGAACCTTCAACACTGAGCCCTAACCTATCAGTCCAGTGTTTCCTCCCATGATGTCCGCTTCTTGGCTCAAGAAGGGTAGACAAGAAGCTCCTTCTATTCAGCCGTGAAGCTTTAATTATAAAGTATTATAACTCTCGGGATCCTGCAATACCCTTTAGACTGTAAGCTTTATGCAGACAGGGGCTGGGTTTTTACTATCAGTGCTTACTATGGAGCCAGGCACATGATTTATATTCAATAAATATTAGTTGGGTGAATCAATAAGTGAATAAACATAAGTAAATCATAGATTCTAGTTCTAAAGTTCTGGAATCCCACAGATGAGAGGAAAGGGAATGTCATCTGGAAGCCTAGAGGAAGAGTGTATTTCTGAAGATGATATACTTCAGGAACCAGAAGAGAGTTCTAGAAAACTGTTTTGCATCTTTGTTAGCACAGAAGAGAAACATGGCGTTTATGAAGTAGGAGCAGAAAATTATGAGAAAGCAGGGTGAGATGAAATGAGAGAAGAATGAAATAAGAAGCTACTGGAGGGGTGGATCAAAACACAAAGGATATATGGTGATCACTGAGGCAAAGAGCATCTCAACATTATTGGTATTCCTTTTTTTTTTTTTTTTTTTTTTTTAAAGAGCAGGTGCCCAGAGCGTCATGTTTTTTTGTTTTTTTTTTGTTTGTTTTTTGTTTTTTTAGTTGTTGATGGACCTTTATTTTTATTTATTTACATGTGGTGCTGAGGCTTGAACCCAGGGCCTCACACACACATGCTAGGCAAGTGCTCTACCACTGAGCCCCAGCCCCAGCCCATTTTTGGTATTTCTAAGTAAGGAAAAGGGCAGCTGAAACAGAGGCAAGAGCCAAAGACATCATCCTCCATCTCACCAGGTAACCATATCCATAGAGCTTTGCCCAAACACTATTTGTTCAGGAGGTAGTGAGAGCCCCCAAGTAACAGGCTCTGTGTTACAGGCCAAGATAAGATAGGGATCAAATGGACACAGAAACTGCACTCACCATCCTCCCTTTCACACCTTAATTCTGCACTGGCACTTGCACCCTTCATTGTTTGCAACTGTTAAACATATTGACTCCTCAAAGGAGTGTGGACCCTGGAGGGCAGGACGGTGACTTGCTTATCTCTGTAATTCCCTGAATCTATTACAGAAACCATTTCCTGAGCAAATAATTAAATGAATGAACAGAACATTACAAGACTGAGTGATACAAAGGTTCCTCTTCTAGGATTTCTTGGACAATAAGAGTTCAGAATCAATTCACCTAGACTCATCTGGTGTTGATTTTCTGCCCACACCCATTATGGTCCCTTCAGAGTCCAAAGTGCACTCTCCTGCAGATATGGGACTACCTGGTGTTTCCTTTTCACAATTTTATTTCCTTCATGAGTATGTGTTCAAAAACAATTTCTGATAACCTACTTAAATTGCTTTTCCCTAATTTGAAAAGCAACGTAAGCCCATTTGTATACAGAGAAGTATAAAGAAAATACTGTCATATTATAGAATGGGCTTTCTGAGGCCATTCTGCTCTACACCAGGGCAGGGTTTTCCACTGTGATCATGGCCAGGCACCCTCCTCAAGCACCCAGAACAGCTGGGCATATAGATACTTAACAATAAACATTTGCAGAATGAATAGCCATCATTGCATCAAGGGAAGCCACCTCCCTGGTCTGCAGAGCAATCCTGAGCCACAGCTCTTAGATGTACCCTCACGATGGCCATCACGCCAGAAGCTACTTCTATGTTGGTGCTCCCAGGACTGCAGCACCTCTGGACTCTGTGACTGCCAGGCAATTCTGCATTTGGGGTCCTGGGCTTTGGGGTCTAGGAAAGCCACTGATGATACCATAGCTTAAGAGGCCTGGTGCCAAGCTGCACCATATACCCATCAGGACTAGAGAGAAAACTGTTCCTTCCCTTTTGTCATAAAAAAGGAAAACTGGTAGTCCAGGCTGCCAGTGCCTTGGTTTTAAGTGAAAGTTTTGTATGTGTTGAATATTTTGGTGTTTGTTTTGATCACAGCAGTAGAGGCCTTTGGGACCTTTTCTCCCAACTGCCCATTCAACAGAGGCCTAACCTAGGAATTTTGCTCCTGTACACATTTAAGATGCAAAAGAAGAGTGATGAAGGAGGAGCCTACAGAGAATCCTGCTCATGGCTTCCTGCCTCTGCAGAGAACAGAGCTGGCTCAACCCCAGGGCACCAGGGTAGGTTCAGGGGACCAGCCCTGAGGAGAAGCTTCTGTGGGGTGGCTCTCTCTCCCAGCATCAAGAAGGAACTGATGATAACTGAGGCCCTAAGATTGCATACTGTGACTCAGAGAGAGGACAAAAGCTGTCAGGGCTTGGAAACATTCAACAAAGCCTCCATCATTGAGAATGGTTTACGGGACAACACAGTAGCTGTCCCAGGCCTCCCATTGCCAGCCTCCCTGGTAGAGCGGCATCCCTTTAGTCAGCTTTGCAAGCCTGTGTCTGTATTATGGCATGTCATTAGCTCAGAGGCTGCTTGGCCAGGAGGTTTGGACACCCTGCCATCCAGGGAAGCCATTGATTACCCAGACAGGGCCTCACAGGACAGCAACACCTACAGGTGGTCTTTCTTTCCCCTCAATGTCTCAACTTCCAGAACCCCACTTTGTCAGGAGCTCAGTTCTGAAACTCTGGGTGGACTTAACCAAATTCACAAGGAATGCTGCATTCCTCAGAATACGAGGGTGCCTGCTTGCAACAGAAGATTCTTCTTTGCAGGGACCAGAACCCTGGTGGCCAGGCTTGAGAGCCCCAACTGAAGGCCAGAAGAGTAATCAGGAGACTGCCTGGTGCAATAGGAGGCAAAGGAAGGAAGGGGGTTTTGGTCAATGGATTCCATCCAGGCTTTGGTGGCTAAGGATATGCATCCTCCTCAATAATATCCCCTTCTCTCTTCCTAGAGAGCTGCTTGCTGCTTCTGGCTCCAGGGCCCCTCTTCCTTCCCTGGATGGCACTGTTTGGATCAGACAATGCTCTTAGACTCTGTGGTCCTTTCTCACTTCTTCCTTCCCAAACAAATGCTGATTTTGTCCTGGTACCCAAACTCCTCCACCTAGGTGCAGGCTTCAGGGAGGTGAGTCCCATTCTCGTCAGTGAATCGTCACTGGTCAAAACCATGACTCTCACCCCTGTCAGACTCAACTCCCTGTTTTTGCTAGCTTATTTATTATCTATTTCTACATATTTATATGAGGCAGGTCTTGCTATATTGTTTAGTCTGTTTTTGAATTACTGGATTCAAGTGATCTTTCTGTCTCAGCCTTTCAAGTAGCATATGCTACCACCCCAGTCTCCTCTCTCTCTCTCTCTCTCTCTCTCTCTCTCTCTCTCTCTCTCTATATATATATATATATATATATATATATATATATATATATATATATATTTTGGTAACTTTCCTTTTATTACTACAAATGAAATGTATAGGTAATATAATTCACTTGCACACATAATTTCTTTCTTTCTTTTTTGTTAAATGAGATAGGGTCTCATGTTGCCCAGGCTGGCCTTAAACAAAACCAGCATTTGATTGGGAAGGAAGAAGTGAGAAAGGACCACAGAGTAGGAAGAGGTGCTAGTAGTCACAGGTGCTAGATCCATACCCAGAATCACTGTGACCTTGGCAGGTGCTAATGCAGGCCCAAACAGCTTGCTGCTTTGGAGACTTGAATTCCTTGAGTGGTGTTAATTGCTAATGTGATTTTTCCAAACTGGTGAACAACTCTTAGAAAAATTCTAAACCAAACAGAACATGATCTTTTCTTGAGGTACACAACAGGAGCTTTCCTGGAAAATACAGTACACTGTAAAGATGCTTTGGGTTTAGACATGAACGAGAGTTCGGTTTTACTCAGATAATTTTGAACAGTTTTTTTTTTTTCATCTGTGAAAATGGTCAAAAGGACATTCAAATATCATGCAGGTGACAAAGTGGGACTATCTGTGCATTGCAAGTTGTCTAGTTCCAGCCTCTGCCCACTGCATGATTATCGCCCTCCCTGTGGTATTGTGACAACCAAAGATGTCCCCTCCGCATTTCCATGGTGCCCCATGGAACCAAGAGATCCTCTCTCCATTGTTTGGTGTCTCGTTTCCTCATCTGTAAAACTCCCATTCCCCTTTCCTGTGATGCAGTGTGAGGGGAATTTTATGGCAGACCTTTGCCACCAGCTGTTCTAACTGATAAAGAGACACAGGTGAATACAGTCCCTTCCTCTATGCTGTTCTATGAAGATATGACATCTGGGGACTGCCTCTGTCATGTCTGCTTGGGGGAGCCAGCTACAGATGAGGCCACTATGTAGAAAAGAAAGGTGAGGAAGCTGGTACCTGATGGCTTCAGAAGAGTCCTTGGATCAGCCAATCCTGGACTTTCCATGTGTTAAATAATTGTGCAAAGGAGTGGTGCAGTGCCTTTCCCATACTGCAGCCCCAAACTCCTTCCTGCAAAGGCTGTTCAGAGATCCCCTTTCTGGACTCCTATAGAGACACTGCCTCCTTTTTGGTCCTTCTCGGGAGGTGGTAAGCTGAGGTGGGTAAGGACCATCTCTGGGGATCATTCCAGCTCTGATTTTATTGGCTGTGTTCATTTTGGCAAGTCACTTCATTGGTTGATGTCTCATTTCTTCATCTGTAAAACAGGGACAAAAATGGCTTTCAAACTCCAAGAATGCTGTGAGGATTACATTAAATGAGCCCACAGAAGTACAGCCCTTCAATCAGGGCTGTGTAACGGATATTGGTGCTGGTGATGAAGGATCTTTGTGTCTTAGTTAGGTATCTTTTGGACACAAATAGAAATCCAACACAAACTATATGAACAACAGAAAAGGGATGTTGTCGGCAGCCGGAGACAACGAGATGGGTTACAGAACCAGGAACTGCTGTTGGAATCAAGGCCTTGAGGATTGGCCATGATCTGGTGTTGTAGACAAGGGGTCCAGATCCTCTGCTGCACATAAGAATCATCCCGAGCAAAACCCAGGATGTGCAGCAGGAGAGACCTGTTAAAACTTCTGGGCTGGCACCCAGGTACCAGTATTTTCTCAGGCTCCCCAGGAGATTCCAATATTCACAAAAGTAAGGTCTCTCTTCATGTTCTCTCACTCTGCTTCTCCCTGCTTCCTTCCTATAGAAATTTCCTCCTTCCACAGCCTCAGATGTCTACCTTCCTACTACAAGAATCTCAACAGACAAAAAAAAAAAAAAAAAAAAAAAAAAAAAGAGCTGCTTTCTCCTACCATCTGTTTACCAATAGCTCTGCCCTGTCCAGTTTGTATATATCCTTTTTATTCCTATCACTGCTGCTGGAAGCTCAAACAAACCCACCCCTGTGGCCAAGAGCTTTGACTGATAACTGACCAGAAGCACTTCAAATGGAGACTGGCAATTCTAAGAAGGCTGAATGGGGAAAATGCATTCATATCACCTAAGCAACATGAGGCTAGTTAAACTTCATCTTGGTTGATGTAACTTCTTGTCAACATAATTTGCTTCAGCCATTTTTCTATAACTACTAAGATTTGGGCTCCATAGTGTCTTTTCTTCTAGTCCTTTAACCACTGCAAGTGGCTCAGTGATCCCTTCCCCAAGATGGAATTGCAGGCTTTTTATCTTCTGAAGTTTATTCATGGAGTCCTTGTCACACTCACAGATAACTGATCTCGTAAGGTACCCTCTTGATTTCTCCCAATTTCACTCCAGGATAATCAAAAACACTCTCAACTTTAGGTATGAGTGAGCAAGCTCTGCATTTCTATGCAAACTGACATCCGAGTTTCCATTTTCTTGAACTTTCTCTGCTGCACATAAGAATCCTTGGTTATCAGGTTGGAGTAGTGCTTGAGAGAATGCATGTATTTTAACCAAAACAAGATTAGAATCACCACATGGAATCCTCAATGGTACTTACCCACTTGTGCCCAAAAGCACTTACCAAATTCTCTTTTAAAAACTAGACATAGTTGAAAATAATAAAACACATTCCCAACTTTCCAGATAATGGGAAATGTTTTCATTAGTTCAAAGCAAGTTCATTTAATGAGACAGGCCACTGTAAATACCTCAACCCAGTCAACAGCACCCTTACATAGCCCCTTGGGCACAGGTCTGCAGCCTGAGGGAACATCTTCTCTGTGGTCTACTTCTATGGTCCTATCCTTGCAAAGTTTCTAGATTTGGCTGACTTCCGGTTTCACAGAATTTTGATTATGCAGTGAGCCATTCATTTGATCTCTGTTTCCTGATTAACTAAAGCCATTGCAGCAATAGACAGATGAGTGACAGGGACATACTCCAGGGCTGCTGCTGGGGAGAGATGTAGGAAGGGCCTTGCCATTTGGTGTGCTGCCTCTGGGGTCTTTGGTTGTTAAGGAATCTTGATCTTTGGGTTATTTAGTCTATACCTTCCAGGCCTCTTCCTGTTTTGTTTCAGATGAAGTAAAAAGAGATCCCAGAGGGGCTTTGCCTCCTGCTAGATAGAGGAACTCATCTGGCCCATACCACCCTGAGGACAAGGGTCCACAGCACAAGAGCAGATTTGTTACCCCTCTTCCTGTTCCCCCTTTCCCTCCCTGGCACCACCACCTCCCCTCTCTGGCTGATGGGTCACAGACAAACGTGCATTATATTTTGAGGTCTGATTCTTGAGTGAAGCCGCTGCACTCTCCTCTGTGTTCTTTGAAACTTCCGTTTTTCCAGCTGTTCCACAAACCTTTGCTGTCTGGGGCAGCCTTGCACATAGTTTTCCAAAATTACCCAGGACACAGGCATTCTCTCCACCCACAACATCCGCACTGACCCCCCCCCCCGCCCCCCCCCATTCCTTAATGCAAATCTTCTCCCCTTCTTACAGTTTTTCTCACTTCCGTGTATCAAAAAAAAGCTGCGTGCGTCACTCTCGACTCTGAGTAGCACTGGAAAGGGGTCAGCGGATGGGTTTGCCCTGTTCTGGAGTTTAATATAAATAGACCCACACAGTGTGTCCTTTTCTCGTGTGGCTTCTTTGGATCAACATATTGTCTGTAAGCTAACCCCGTGTTGTATTGATCGGAACTTTTCTGCCAGGCGCGCTGGCGCATGCCTGTAATCCCAGCGGCTAAGGAGGCTGAGGCAGGAGGATTCTGACTTCCAAGCCAGCCTCAGCAATGGCAAGGTGCTAAGCAACTCAGTGAGGTTATTTAGTTAAATAAAAAATAAAAAGGGTTGGGGATGTGGCTCAATGGTTAAACATCCCAGGGTTCAATCCCTGGTACAAAAAAAAAAAAAAGAACTTTTTTGCAGAGCAGTATTTCATTGTATGAACAGACTATAATTTGTCTTCCCTCAGTGATGGACATTTGGGTTAGTTCCAGGTTCGTGCAGTTGTGAATGAGGATGCATGCATTCTTGGACAAGGAGTCTTTTGGATATAAGCAGTCATTTCTCTTGTGTGTATATTCAGGAGGAAAATTGCTGTTCCTTGTCACCATATGCTTAGATTTATTAGAAACTGCCAAATTTCCAAAGTGGTGGTTTTAACATATGCTTTAATCTATGTTTCATTCTCTTAGCAATCTTAAGTGTTGATCAGTCAGCTCATAGTGGTCTGTTGAGCACCAAGTCTGTGCCAACCACTGTTCTAGGTGTGGGACGTAGCATTGAATAAGATGAGGTCCCTGCCCTTGACCCATCCTTATGAAGGTGATGAGTAAGACAACTCAAATGAACAAAGAAGGTAATTTTAGGTGCTGACCCATGCTCTGAACCACAGTTACTTTGCTGGGCATGGTGGTGAACGCCTATAATCCCAGTGGTTTGGGAGACTGAGGCAGGAGGATCGCAAGTTCAAAGCCAGCCTCAGCAAGTCAGCAGGGGAGGCCCTAAGCAACTTAGCAAGACCCTATCTCAAAATTAAAAAATGAAAGGGCTGGCAATGTGACTCAGGGGTTGAGCACCCCTGGGTTCAATCCTGGTACCAAAAAAACCAAAAAAACAGTCACATAATGGAGCACAATGGCCATATGCTCTTTCTGTACTGCACCCAGAAAAGTTATGCTTGAGGAGCTGATTATTGGACACAGACTGAAAAATGGATGAGGATCGGCAGTGCACAGTGCTTGGGGAAGAGTGCCAACAGCAAAGGGAACAGCAGGTATAACTAGGACAGCAGAGAGCATCGTGGGTTTGGGGAGAGAAAGAAGGTCCCCGAGGCTGGCACACAGTCATCCATTCACTCACTCAACAAATAAGCATACATTGAGCTCCTACTTCTGCTATGTGTCAGGCACTGCTCTAGGCTCTGGGGCCTCAGCAGTGAACAAGATGGACATTGTGCTGTCACAGAACAAGCAGGAAAAAGCAGGTGGGAGGATGCGGAGGAGTAAGCAGAGGCCATGTAAGGTGGAACCATTTAAACTGTGAAAAGGAATTTGGAGTATCCCTGGAGCAATGTGAGACCACGGAAGGGTTTTAAGCAGAGAGATAAAAATGATCAAATTGACTGGGATGAAGCAAGGGTGGAGGTAGGGAGACCATGAGAAGGCATGTAGTAATGCAGGCTAGAGACCTGGAACTGGGATGACAGCTGTGGCCATGGAAACAGTGAAGATGCTCTGCATTCAGGATATATTTTGCAGTTTGAACCAACAGAACACTGAAGAAAGATTGATCGTGATGAACAATAGGAGGAATCCAATTCAAATTCTGGGTGCTTAACCTAGCAGCTGGGTAGTCGAGAGGGTGGTACCATGCACTGAGGTTGGAATGACTGGGGTCGGGGAGGAAAATCAATAGGTCCATTTTGCTAACTTTGTGGTACAAATGAATTTTCAAGTGCCTCAGAGAGCCCAGAGTTTGAGAGAGCCCACTTGAAGACCTAACTTTGAGAATCACTGGCTGGAATTATCTAGAAGGAGAAAGTAGGCCAAGGAAGGGATAGATCAGTCTTGGAATATGAGATTTTGAAGTTCCATCCTCTAGATGAGGAGTCTGAGGCTCAGAGAAGCTAAGCCAAGTTGTCCAAGGTCCCACTGCATGATGAAGCTGGTCTTGTTCCAGGGTTCACCTACTTATCCATTTCACTATAATGCCTGAGGTTTGTCAGCTCTACCACTGAGAAGCCATGTAATTTCAAACAAATTGCTTACCCCCTTAGTGTCTCAGCTTCCTTGTCTGGTGTGACGATAACAATAATGACACATACCACATAGGACAGTGTGAGTATAAAATATAATTGAAGTGCTTAGGACAAGTGCTTGGCTCAAGATGGCATTAGCTAATGTTATGTGAGCCAAAGGGTAAGAACATTCAGGCCTCAGAGGTAAGAAGAGATAAGAAGTTCCACATTGGCACAGCTAGGTCAGCTAGCTCTGGATGGCACTGTTAGATGAGTGATGAGGACATAGGTTAGGTCAGAGGAGGTAGGTCTGGCCCAGATGGGAGCCCTTTATACTTGCTGTTAGGGCAACACTGAGTGTGGATAAGCTTTTGACCCATCCCCTCACAGGTGGACTATGGCACTGTCTGGGCCAAGGCAGGGCTGTAGGCAGAAGACATTGTGGCTCAAGCCAGGGACAGAACCAAGCAAGCAATGGCCCTTCCCCCCGAATTATACCCAGGAGCCCTGCTAATGGATCTGCTCTGCTCTGGGTGACATTTGCTGTTTAGTCGTGACTCAGGATTCCTCTGGGTAGCACCTATGCCATAAAAGCTGAATCTGGAGGCAAGGGAAAAGATCTAGTGAATAGTGAATGTATTTGATGTGACTGGCAAACACCTGACTTTGAGGAGCGCAGTTCTCCTTGGCCCCTACTTTTGGTAACAGCATCCCCTGCCTTCCTTACATTACTGCCCTGCCCCACTCTGTGTGCTTCAGAACCCAGCCCCTGCTTGCCCAAAGGATGGATGAGGACCCAAGATGCACCAAGTTTCCCCCCTTGATTTTATAAGTATTGGGAGAACCACCTTTCCCCCCCAGGGATTGGTGAACTGCAAAGACACATGAGGGACTATCTCTATCCTTAGCTTCCTTTGCCCATCAGCCATGAGAGAGCAAAACCAGGAGACGGAGAATTCAGTGGCTTCATCTGAGCCCTGGCTCTTGCTGTCTGGGCCATGCCTATGGTCTCTATTCCATGATGGGTCAATATGTTCTTGGCCTTTGCTTCAGCTAGATTGTATTGGGATCCTTCATAGCCATAGACTAGCTGATTCACATTAGAATCGAGTTAAGCGCTCATCTCCACAGCCTGAGCTGAAACTGTCCTGAAAGTAATTCATGGCTGTCATTGAGTTTCAGGAATAATGAACCTGGAAGGTTTAAAGTTCCAGTCCAAGGTCTATGGCATTTAAACAAATCAACAACAGAGACTTTGTGGTCTATTTTTAGTTTATTTCACACCTATCTGCTCATGTGGCTTCTAAAGTCCTTGCCCCGACTCTTTATCAAAAAAAAAAAAAAAAAGAAAAGAAGCCCCAACTCATATGGACAGAGTATTTGAGGACAAGGGAACACCAAAATGGTTTCTACTTAGCTTGAGGAGCTAGAATATTTCTTAGAGAGAGAGACCAACCTAAAGGAGACTAAATTAACTTCATACTGGACCAGATCAAAGGTACCATTCGGACTTGAGGTTTAATTGTGGCCTCTGTAATAGGCTCCAGTTAAGTCATCTAGAATCTCAGGCACTCCAGTCTTCCCACAGAGACTGTCACTGGGTAGCCTCTACTTCATTCATGTGGACGTGTATATGTATACCGATGTGTGTGTTTGTATGTGTGTCTGTGTACATAGCGGTCCCCTTTGATTTCAGGGTATATGTTTCAACGTCTCCATGGACACCTGAAACTGCAGATAGCACTGAACCCTATAAATACTGTTTTCCCCTATCCATACATACCAATGATAAAGCTTAATTTATAAAATGAGACACAGAAAGAGATTAGCAATAATAACTAGCAATCAAATAAGACACTTGTAACAATACACTATAATAAAATTGTGTTAATATGATCCATCTCCTCTCTCTCTTTCTCTCAAAATATTGAATTTTCCATTTAAATTTTTTGTGCTGTGGTTGACTGCAGGTATCTGAAACCTTGAGAGACGAAAGCACAGATAAGGAAAGCTGCTATGTGTACACATGTGTGTACACACACTCAGATTCCAGCCTCGCATGCTTCTTCAGAAAAGAACTGAGAGAGACAGAGAGAGAGCGAGGGGAAGGGAGAGAAAAGCCATGGTTCCTTAAAGCTTCCTTGGGAATTCCTTCCTGGCTGCCACCTCCTTTCCTCCTGGGACATTTTCATCTAGTAGCTCCATGTTCCTTGCACAGCCACTAAGCAGGTGGGAGCCTGTTCAGAACCATCCTTTGTGACCTTGCTTTCTATTGGGAAGCCAGGTGAGGTGGGAGGGTGCCTTGAGGAGTCTGGAGAGGGGAGGGCATATTCTCCCTGCACCTTACATCTGGCAGGCCCAGAATATGCAGCTCTCGATTAGGCCAGAAAGAGCAGACCCAGGAGACCCAGAACCAGTAGCCGAGGTGGGTCTGAAGTGTTCTCAGGTGCTTGGTGACTGGCTAGGCCAATCTCCCCTCCTCAGTGTCCTTCCTGGCTGGTGCAGGTCCTTTAACAGGGGTCACTCTCTCCTTGCTGCAATGGAGTTCAGTTGGACTGTATTTGAAGGAGAGAATTGGGAGAGCCTGGCAGGAGCCCAGCAGGCCCCTCTGCAGGTGCCCATGGCAGTCAAGTGTGGGTGCCCCTTTTCTGCACCACGGTTGTGCTGGTGGCCACAATCAGCCTCTTGGAAGATGCTAATGAGATCCTTATAGAGAGCTAGAAAATCATCTGCGGCAGATGGTAGAAGGTTAGGTTTTGATTTCTCTTGTTCCACTGTTGTTTTTCTTTTTTTTTAAAAAAGAGAAAAAGTGCTAACCAACATGCTGCTTTCTTCTGCTTGATTCCTACAAAGCCACTTTTATTTTTAAATTAACTTAACCCCTTTAATTTGACCATCCTCGGATCATAAATGTAAGGAACGATAGATATCTTTTTAGAAACCAAAGCAAATCATTACCCAGCTCCTTCCTTCTGTCCCTCCCTATGCTTTTCACATTTTTTTTGTTTATACCAAAGAAATCATTTACATTTTTTTCCAAATCTACAGAGATGATATTCACAATGCAGTGAGGACCCTGGAGATGGGTGTTTTGTTTTCTTACTGGCTGGGGCAGGGCTAGGTTATCATGTTTTGGTAATTTTTACTCCCTCTGTAGACAGATGTAAAAGCAAAAAAAAAAAAAAAAAATGCATAGGAGCCCTTAAAGAGAAAGCTACACTTCATTTCCTTCCACATGCAGGCACTGTGCTAAGCAACATCCCGACACCACCACCTCATATAACCTTCACATTCACACTGAAGTAGGCATTATTATTATCCCATTTTACAGATGAAGAGATGGAGACCCGAAGAAAGAAACTAGTCCAAAATCAAACTCAAAGTCAGTGCTACCAAGTCCCAAGCCAGTGCTTCAAGATAATACATTCTTCTGTTTTCCTTGACAAATTCCAGGTGAATGAATGATAGTAACCTCTGGGGTTTGGGGGCACTTTCCGTAATTTCAACTGCTTGTTTGGCAGCCAGATGTTGAGAGACACATTTGTGGAAAGAGAGATGGACGTGAGTTATGGAGGCCCAATATCAAAGATGGAAGATAGAACCAGCATTTGTAGGTGAAGAGACTAGAGTCCAGAGACTATGGTGCTTTTGTTACTTATGGATATGAAGCAAATTACCCAAAATGTGGTGGCTTAACTCACAAACTGTTTTGTTTGCTCCCAATTCTGTGGGCCAGAACTTTAGCAGAGCTTAGCAGTGCTCTGTAAGGATAAATCCATGTGGGTCAGCCAGCCTGGCTGGAGCAGGGCCTCTCTCACATACTTGGGTCCTTGGGGTAGGCTGCTGGCTCTGTCTAGGCCCAGACTGGAATAGCACCCCTTTGTCTCATTCTATCAGGTGAAGCTGGTCGTAGGACCAGCCTAGATTCAAGAAGAGGGAACAGATTCACTTTTGGAGACTGAGTTGGGACCACCCTTGCAGACAATCTACCATATAATGACTTGTTAGTGGCAGATATCCAAGCATTTGGCTAGTATTACAGAAAATCCCACTGTGGCTGCTTCCCTGGAAGGAAAAAGATTCCCTTAGAAATGATATTGTTCTGATTCTTTCAGCCCTAACAAATAAATGTGGAAGATATTTGAGGGGGCTGGGAGCTGGCATCACTCATCTATTCCTGTGGGCTCATGGGCCGATGTGATCAGTCAGGTTCAGTGGGGATGAGGGACACCTTTCCTTGACCCAAGCAGTCTGCACATTTTCTCTGCCAAGACAGAGTCCTGTGCAAAGGGAAGGGGGGTGGGGGTTGTCCACTCCACCAGGGACACAGAGGCAGTGTGCCCAAGGATGTTGCAGAGGCTGCCAAGGTAAGGGATGTAGGGAGAATGAACCCCATCCACTGAAAATTATCAGTTCCATGTGCTTCTAACAAAAACCAGACTAATGGCCTGGTGCAGAAAAAGTTAGTAAGAAAATAAAGAGGGCTGGGGATATAGCTCAGTTGGTAGAGTGCTTGCCTAGCATGCACAAGACCCTGGGTTCGAACCCCAGCACCACAAAAAAAAAAAAAGAAAGAAAGAAAGAAAATAAAGAAATTATAAGCCTTAATTAGCTGGGTGTTTGCAGTCTCTTTTTTGGTACCGGGGATTGAACAACTGAGGGGCACTTGCCCACTGAGCCGCATCCCCAGCCCTATTTTGTACTGTATTTTGAGACAGGGTCTCACTGAGTCGCTTAGCACCTTGCTTTTGCTGAGGCTGACTTTGAACTCACAATTCTCCTGTCCCAGCCTCCTGAGCTGCTGAGATTACAGGCATGTGCCACCACGCCTGACTGCAGCTATTTAATAAAGCTCATTCACACATTGTTTGAGTAAGAAGCAAACAAAATTCAAGGTCAAATACGAGAATGTGTTCCTGGGATGAAAAACTAAAGTGGATTATGATAAAATGAAGAACATTTCAAACTTAGGGATTGCTAGAGTCAGAGGCAGCCTAAGAGATCGAATCTAGTCCAAACCCCATTTTATCTATGAGAAGACTGAGGTCCAGAGAAGTGAGCCTGTGTGGAGGTTCTGAAGCTCTTGGTTATTCTTTTTGAATTGATAATGAGTGCTTCAGGAGTACTGGTTAGATTAGGTGTCAGGCATTTTGCCTGGTGATGGAAATTTGAGGTGGAGAAGGACAGAGCTGATTGTGGAGGCAGGGTGTGGGGAAGGACATGAGAAGCAAGCTATGACTACAACCCTGCAGTGTCCTGAGCATACCGTGGGAACCCAGGTGGTGGGGAAGGTGCCTGGGCCTTAAGACCAGTGCCCTACATCTCAGATCCAGGTCCCTGGCTTGATGACCAGGGCTCTGTGTGGAAGAAAGCATGTTTTAAAAACATTTTGTCTACTGAGCTGTCCACCAGAGCTACATTGAAGTGCTATGATTTAAAAGGAATCATATTCATGTGTATTAAGCAGATTCTGAGTCTCACAGAATGTGGCCTTACCAACTGTCCTGAGGGAGGTGGTAAGCTTTAAATCAGAGCCTCTGGCTTCCAGTCCTTTCTCTGAGCCACAAAATGAGATGTATTCTAGCTGGAGTCTCAGGAGAGCCAGATCAAAATTGGAGTCCACCATCAGAATGGCTGATCACAGCCCTTAACCAAGTCTATAAAGAGTGTCACAAAGGGTGTTCAGAGCTGAAGGGAATCCAGAGAAAGGACAGCACAAGCCTGCGGAGTCCCTTAAACTCTTGGAGCCTCAGGCTGCTCACAGGCTGCTCACTCGTCCAATGGGAAGAAATAATAATAGCAAACACCCACGGGGTGCCCACAGTGCAACAGCAACTGATCTGAGGCTTTACCAAATTATCTTTCAGTCCTGCACACAATTCTGTGAGTCAGCAATGACAATGACTCCATTTTACACTTGAAGGAAAGGAGCCTTGAGGGTTTAAGTCACCTTGACAAGGTCACACAACTAGCAGGGGGGAGGGGGGTAAGAGGCAGCCCCAGGTAGTCTCAGGAAAGCCCAGTGAACGCTGCCTACACCTCCCCCCCCCCCAGGATAAATGAGACAGGCTCCATCTCCCTTCCTTGTATCTCTGTCTCCTGGGATTCTGACCCTACTTTTTGGCCTCTGGTGGTTCTCACCATGGCTCAGGGCACCCTTCCTGAAGCCCCTAGACTGCTTCAGGAGACTTGCTCTCCCAGGAACTCAGGATCCCTCTAGACAGCTCCAGGCTCTGACACAGATCTTCCTTGCTCCTCTATCCCTTCAGCTCTGGCAAACACGCCAAATCCAATGCCTGTCTGGCTCCCTAGAGAGACAGTGCTGTATATGACTTCAGCCCCATCTGGTAAGAGACAGCAGAGGGTTGGGACGCCAGGGAGGCGGATCCCGGCGACCTCTGGGTGCCTGCTGCGCCCAGGGCGGGGTGCTGAGCCAAGAGGGCGCTGCGTGCAGCGCGCGCAGGCGCAGAGGCGTGAGAGCGGCAGGGCGGCGGCGGCTGCTGGGCGGGGTGACTCACCGGGCGGAGGCGGCGCGGAGGCGACGGGCGGCGGGAGGCCGGGAGCCAACTGCAGCCGCCGCGGGCCGGGCCTGCCTGGCAACAGCCAGTGCCGCCCCCGGGAGGGGAGGGAGCCGAGGCGGCGCTGCAGGTGCGGCGCGGCCCGGGGAGGGCGCGTTCGAGCTCCGCTTTGTTTCGGTCCCGCACAGCCCGGGGCCCCTGACCTGTGCGCCAGCCTGCCAAAGCTGAGTCACGACTGGGCGAGTGGCCAGAGGGCCCCACCCTTAAGGATACGTTCCTTTCCTGAAGCTGGCCTGATGAGCTAGAAGGGACAGAGCCAGGGAAAGGTGTCTTCTATTCTACAAAACTCTTTAGGGAGATAGGGAGTCAGGCCATTGTCAGACGGTGTGAATCTATAATCAAGGTCACCCCAGCCCTCAGTCCTGAGCAAATTAGAAAGTAAAGCGGAAACCGTAGTCCCTAAAGATGCCACGCTGAGGGAAGCATGCTTTTGAGACACCTGTGAGGGGCTTGAGGCAAAGCCCCACCACAGACCAGGAGCAGCGTGGTACAGGAAGGTCCTTGGGCTGCTCCAGGTTCCTGCACCTGCTTGAAGTGTGGGGTACAGGCAGGAGTGGCTGTCCTGAGGCCATCTGGAGAACTTGTCAGAAATGCAGATTCCCTGGCTCTGTTCCCAGTGGATGAGATTCCATAAAACGGGGGTGAAAACCATGTTAGCAATCACCCAGGTGCTTTTTAAATAGGCCAATGGTACTGTGCAGTTTGAGAATCACTGATGTTGTAGAAGGTCCCATGAACAGAGACCTTTAGCTACATATGGATGCCCCATAATAATAATAAGTTGAGGAGATAAAAGGAGCAATTGGTAGAGATGGGAATCAAAGCAGGTCATCAGTCTCCCACATTTATGTTTAAGCACAGGCCAAATCTCTAAGCAATTTCCAGGAAGCTTTTTAAAATTCCCTTGTACTTTTATAGTATTGGATGCCACCTGAAATAAGCATTCCTCCGGCACTTGTATGCTGTTCAGTTTTTATAGGGATGTTGATATGGTATGTGGATTTGGGGATATTCTCCCTTAAGCCTATCAGTTGCTAATAGACATGAAAACCCAGAAGAGTCTATTATTTCTAGGTAGATGTCAGCTAAAATGGATTTTTTATATAATCTCTAGTTTAAGGGCTGTTAATCTACCAAAAGAGGATAGAGACAAAAATTCACTGAAAAATTAGTCTTAAGACAAATTTATCCCTCTGCTTGGCAAATGTCATCTTATCCTGTTAACAACCCATAATGAAAAAAAAAATGAGTAAAAATAAATTACATTTTCAACAATTTGAAGTGTGGACACATATGTGTCTGGGGGCAGATGACTTTGACTCACATCTTAGCATTTCTACTTCCAAGCTGTTTCAGGGAAGTTTGTAGCATGAGTGCCTCAGTTTCCCTATCTGAAAAAAGTAGGCATAAATATCTAACACTGACTACACTGAGAGATTGTAAGTGTTCATTTATGTAATCCACATTTTACAGAGGAGGCTGGAGGCTAGGTACAAAGGTTGCCATATCTCAGGCCAGGCCTGTTGTCCCCAGCCCCTGTCTTTGACCATTTCTCATCTCTCCTGACTGGCTGTCAGACACTAGCCCTGAGTATTCTCATCAATGATCATAATGACTAACAGATTTTGAGTGCCATGAACTAGTGTAAACACTTCACTTGAATTAATTCATCTAATTCTTACTCTCACCCTAAGAAATAGGAATTATTGTTTTCATCTTCATCTTTCAAGGGAGGAAACAGAAGCACAGAGGTATTGAGAAACTTACCTAAGACCATACTGTAAGGAAGGGGCAAAGTCTGACCAAGGGTACCCAACTGATGCACTGCGCTGCTGCTTTGATATAATCACGTGGATTATATAAGGGAGGGAGCGGGCTCACCAATCTCCTGGCCCATTAGAGCAGCAGGGCTGGGAGGCTGGGGTTTTTGCTTACCTTACCTCCCTGTCTGTATACAAAGCTCCCTTTCTCTCTCTCTCTCTCTCTCTCTCTCTCTCTCTCTCTCTCTCTCTCTCTCTCTCTCTCTTGTGTATGGGGGGAGATTTATGGTTCTTCTAGCCTTTAAAACTTGGTGGTTATATGGGGCAATTTAGAGGGGCTTTGGAAAGCCTTGCGTACAGCAAACATCTGATCTACAGGAGGCATGCTGGGAGCCTTCAGCAAAGGCTGAACTGCCCAGAGCCTGAGCAGTATCTCCTGGGTGCAGGGGAGTAGCTCACAGGATTCAGCTTAGCTGCCATCCACCTCATCTTTGCAGGGCAGCCTGGCACCAGTGCCACACATGGCAACTGTCCTTCTCACTTCCTTCCTCCACACCCTCCACTCGAGTCTCTTGTCTTCGGTCCCTCACCCTCATCCAGGGTCAAACCCCAGACTGTCCTCTGCACCCCCATCCTCCAGGGCACTATTCTTGTATTTGTGGCGGCAGGCAGTGGAGAAGTCTCACTCTTGTCTCTTCTCTTTCCAGTTTATTGTTGTGATTTTTAAAACTCTACACAGTAACATCTGTCAAGTCATCCCTTTGGATTCTTGCTATGGACTGAATTGTATCTTCCTCTCCCCCCAGTTTCATATGTTGAAGTCTGTCGTGTGTCAAAAGCATAATCCTCACAGCAATGGTGTTAAAGTAGTGAGGACTCCGAGGGTGATTAGGCCACCAGGGCTCTGCCTTCCTGGGTGAATTAATGATGGTCACAGGAGGGCTTGAGTCTGTGTATTTGAGCTTTTGCTCTCTCTTGTGTGTGCCCCTCCTCCTTACATCATGGGATGATGCAGCAAGAAGGCCCTTGCCACTTGCAGCAGCTGGGTCTTGGATTTCCCAATGTCCAGCACTAAGAAAGAAATCTCTGTTCCTTATACATTACTCAGTCTGTAGTACGCTGTTATAACCACTCCAAATAGACTAAGACAAAGACCTGACCCCTAAAGTGATAGCATTCAGGTCTTTGGAGCTGAGGTCTTTGGGAGGTGGGATTAGATGAGGTTATGAGGGTAGCAACACCATGATGGGAGCAGATCCCTGGTAAGAAGAGATCAGAGCTAGCGCATGCGTGTTGATACTCTCACTCTCACTCTCTCTCCCGTGGAGAGAGGACTTGGAGAGAGAGTAGGCATCTGTACCCCTAGGGGAGAGTCTTGTCAAAATCTTGATCTCGGACTTTCCAGCCACCAGATCTGTGAAAAAATAAAGTTCTGTTGTTTGAGTCACCAATTGCATTTTGTTTTAGACTAAGATAATTCTCCTATTTTGTATGTTTTAAAACCCTGAGCTTTCTGAGGCAATAAGGTTACCTCTAGGTGTCTAGTTTAGGGAGGAGTCTACCCAGAGAGCTGGGGGATGGGGTAGGAAGGGAAGAAAGCAAAGAACACTGTTTCAAGGCAGGTATGGGCTGAATCTCCACTGTGTTCCAGGCACTGCAATAAGCTTTGCCCTGGGGTAACCAGGCCTCTGGTCCCACAAATACCTGTGGAAGCTAGTTCTGGGTACTGTTGGCCAACTTGCCCTCCAGGCAGCCCTCAAACCTCGTTTCTCAAACCTACCTGCAAAGATGGGGAAGCGCAACCACTGCCCCCACCTCAGCACCAACAACTGGGAATATGCATGTAGCCCACAGCAGATGGGGTCCCCTTCACGGAACTTTCTATACTCAGGCCTGGACCCTGCATGGACAAGACCCTGCCAGGCCCATAGGCTATAAATAGTGGGATTCCACCTGCATCTCAAATCTTCTCCCTACCCATTTTCATGTCCATCTGGATCCTGGCCAGTACTATCAGAGAGAGAGAACTGGTCTGAATTTTATTTCCTCTGGGAAGATGGGAATAAACAGAAAAGTGACCCAAACTTGGGTAGTAGAAGTGGGAAGAGAAAGGGAGATAACCTATATTTCTGAAGCCTCCAAAAGGACTAATTATGTTACCCAAATACCAGAAGGAACCACCCAAACACCCCTGTGCAAACAGGCTGGGAGAAGCCAAGCAAGTTGCCCCAAATGCACATTCCTGCCCTATAGCATTCTGTATTCAAGAAAGAGGAAGCAGTTTGTCTGGCTCCCAAACTGACACATCTGTTTATGGACCTAGCATCCCTGCCTTGTCTGCCAGATACCCAGGCACTAAGACCACCCTCTCCTCCCTGACCACCTTCCCCCCAACTCCTGGAGTTCCTCATGCATGCCTGGGACTCAACCTGGCATTTGTTTGGCTATTTAAGTTTCCCAGTTGATTCTAATACATAGCCAGCACGGAGCTCTCCTGCCCATAGAGGTCCACATTCCCTTTTATTGTGAAATGGGGTCAGCGATGCTTCCCCAAAGGGTACCTATGAAAGGCTTAGGAAGAGGGGCCTGGAGAGAGCGAAGAGATGGCCCATGGCCATATACCAGCCACCAGCTAGGGACTGGCTCACTCTGCAAGGATGACACACAGGCCAGAGGATGGTGCCTAACCTCAGCTCATGTCTGGCCAGCTCCTGGCTGCTCAGAGACACTATGGGCCCCCTCATTCCATGAGACTGAGGCTGGTGCTCTGAGGTCCCCAACAGCTGTTTGCTAAATAAATGAATGGGTGATATCCTATAATCTTTTTTTTTTTTAAAGAGAGAGTGAGAGAGGAGAGAGAGAGAGTGAGAGAGAAATTTTTTAATTTATTTTTTAGTTCTCGGCGGACACAACATCTTTGTTGGTATGTGGTGCTGAGGATCGAACCTGGGTCGCACGCATGCCAGGCGAGCGCGCTACCGCTTGAGCCACATCCCCAGCCCAATCCTATAATCTTCACAACAAAAAGATTATCATCTCCCC
Source organism: Urocitellus parryii (assembly GCF_045843805.1). Lineage (NCBI taxonomy): Eukaryota > Metazoa > Chordata > Mammalia > Rodentia > Sciuridae > Urocitellus > Urocitellus parryii. The sequence continues at coordinate 35,632,767 of NC_135537.1, forward strand.
TGATCCCAAAGAAAGAGTTGGAATTTGGAATCGAGGCTTTGTCCTTGGCTGCAGGGCCCAGAGAAGGAACTTAACTTCTCAAAGCCTTTGTTTCTCAATTTGTAAAACTGAATTTTTCAACAGTTCCTATGTTGTAGAGCAATTCTGAAGAGCAGCTGAGACAAATCATGGAGGAAACATTTCAAGAAACGATTATCTGATGAGGGAATGGAGATTCAGAGAGGTGGTTGATTTTGCTTACAGTAATGCAACGAGTAAATAGTCAGAACCATTTACTAAGCCAGAACTTAAATTCAGTACCAGAGAACTTCCAATCTTTCTGATTCCCTAAAAGAAGCATATGTCCTCGTTCTAAACAACAACAACAACAATAAAACAAAACGAAATTCAAATAAATGCCTGGTTGTAGAGGAGGGAATGCAGACATCTGGAGAACAGACCTTGGGGCTTTGTCAGTTCCCTTGCGCCCACCTTAGGGGTCCTCTGTTGAGCTGATTTTGCAGCTGGGGAGAGCTAGGTCTTTGGTAAATGTTTTTGATAAAGGCAAGCCTGAGAAAAAATTCAGAGACATTTTGTTTTTCCATGACAGGGAATCTGACCTCTGAAGATGCAGAGCTAGGAGGGTTGCCTTTATCATTTCTAGAGGACCTTGCAACCTGGGGCGGAGGGGGTGTCTTTTTGCTAATCAGAGAACTGTGCCTGGCTTCCCAGATCACAGCCTGGGGACATGCTGCAGAGGAATTAGGAGGTTCACAGAGCCAAGCTCTGGGCCCAGGGGCCACTAGCCTGGTGCTAGCTCTTCTTTGTGCAGGCTGCTGCCCCAGAGGGACATAAGAGAAGGAACCTGGCACCACAGATAATTTGTCTTGTTACCTGTGTTTAAGAAGGATCTTAAACCTTCCAGGAAGAATTGTACAGGTGAGGCTGGGAGAGGGGAGCTCACTGGCCACTTCTCAGGGTCTCTTCACCCACACATACCCCGACTATTCTCCTAGTACATGGCAATGCACCTGCAACCCCGGAATCCAGGTTTTCCTCCTCCCCTGGGCACCCTGGTGCACTCTGGAACAAGCTGAGCAGGGCTGCCCAGCAGGCAGGCTGGCATTACCTAATTGCTGGCCAGCTTCTTTTGTCACTTCATTTTTCCAAGCTGCCTAGCTCTGAAAGTCTCCTTCTCAGACAGACAAATGAGACTCCAGCCTTGTTCTGCCCAAGCTCTGCAAAAAAGCAGAGATCACAGGCTGTCGCCTTGTTGGAGCAGCCGCCAGGAGCCAAGGCACAAAGCACCGGGGGCAGCGGATGTGTCTTTAGCAGGTAACAAAGCCCAAGCCAGTGCCCTACTTAGGGCTGTGGTTTTTCTTATTGGGCTCTGCTTTCTGCTGTGAGGTGCCTGGGGTCAGCATTACCGGTACTAGGACTTGATCTTCACCAGTCAGCCAGCCTCCTGGGAAGATGGGCCCTTGTTAGAGGTAGCCCCTGGCATCTGAAAAGCCTCTCCTGCCTCAACCAGGCAGATGTTTCTTGGATCAGGAAAAAAAAAAAAAAAAAAAAAAACCTAATCAGAGGAATGCATACTGCTACCTGGCCTCAAAGAGGCCTTCACACCTGGGGTTGAAGCCAATTTCCCAGTGCAAAAGCAAACGGCAGCATTTGGCACCTCTGGGATCCCAGCCCTGTGTTGTAGCATCTGCTTTTGAAAGAAAAACACCTTGGAGAGGCCAAAATAAATCTGGCTGGTCAGTGAGATAGACAGAATAGCTTTGACCTTCTCACAGGCCTACAAGCATCTCAAGGGTAGAAACCAGGCCTCACTGGACTTGGTATCTCCTGGCACATGGTGGCCCTTACTGTGCCAAGCAAAGTTCTGGATGTTTTAGGAAATGTCTCCACTTTGCCCTCACTCCACCTCCAAGGGTGTTATGCCCATTTTTCAGAAGAGGAAACTGACTCACAGAAAGATTAGGTCCATAAAGCTCTTAAGTGGGGGCATCAGAATTTGAATTCAGGCAGTCAGGCTCTGGAATCCAGTTTCTTACCATTGCACTATAGTGAACAAATAAATAATGGACGAATAGATGAATGAATGAATGAATGAATGAAGTGAGTGAATGAGTGAAGCAGTTAATAGTTTTGTGGCAGCCATGACATGAAAGCCCTCTGTTCAAAGTTATTTCCTCCATTATCGGTTTTCTAGGCACTGAGTGTGCTATTGAAGTACATCCTTTGGGTTTTTAATATATCACTGTCTTTGAAAATTGTCCCTAAGAAATTGGAGTGATGGCAATAATTGACCCTGTCCTGGAATTTCTAGGTGAGGCCTAGGCTCCTGGAAGAGCTGGTACCAGTATATGAGGGGAGAAAAATAAGAAGTCACATGTTCTGCGAGGGGACTGGAGTGCAGGTATGGACATTTCTGAGCTGGGTTCAAGATACCTGCATCTCTTACTGGCTGTGGGGCCTGGGGCGAGTCCCTCATCTGGCAACAAGTTGCAGATACCCGCCTGATGGCTTAGGATGAAAAGAACATGGCAAGTTATGTGTCTGACTGAGGCAATGGCCAAACAGTAGTGGCTGTTGTTATGACACAAATTAGAACCATAAGTGAGTCGGTGATGATTGCTACTCTGATCTGCCCTGGTGACCGTTTCTGGTCTCCTGGGCACTCTGCTCATAATCCCCCAAGGTTAGCCCCACCCTTCTCCCAGGGTCTCCTGGTGGTCCCCATCTCTCCTTTCTGCCATTGTGACACTGGTTGGGCTTTGGTTTCCACCACTGACCTGGGTTTCTACCATTTCTCATGAGGGCTGTCAAGTCAGACATGGAGGGTACTTATGGTCAACCCATTCCCTCATCTTTTTCTACATCTAATTCTTTGCCAACTTGGATCTTGGGCTTCTCTTTGCTTCTCTGCCCCTTTTTCTCACTCTTTTCTCTCTCTCCTTCCATGGTCCTGGTTGGCATTAGTGGCTGTAATTGGATTTTGCAGCATGTGGCAATGAAGACATTCTCTCCCCTGAAAGCCTTGTTGAAAGGTCAAAGAACAGGATAGACAGAAAGAGGCCTGGCCAGGGCGAGGATGTGACAGCAGGACAATTCCTTAGCAGAGGCGACTTGATGTCACAGAGGATCTGTGGGCTTGCTGTGTGTCCTGGAGTACTTCTGCTTGCCCATCTGTTACACCAGGACAGAAATCCTCCATCCTAGCCCACATGAGTGAAGAAGGACATTGGAGGTGACAGACACCTAGTAATAATAACTAGCATTTGTCAGGGCGGGAGGGGGCAGGTTGGTAAGTCAAGTTTACAAAGCCCCTCTAATAAATTCTGTCACTGAACCTCACACCCATCCCATGAGGTAGACAGAGAAGACGGTATGGTTAGCTTCATTTTACAGATGATCAAACTGAGGCCTTGAGAGTGTCAATGCCTTGTCCATGACCCAGGCCTCGGGGCTGATCACCTGGGCCACTTTCCTACTATTTCTCTCAGCAAATTCTCATTGTGCAAACTCAGTGGACCCACATCAGTCCCATTGCAAGAGTCTCCTTGCCTGCTCTGCAGGCTGAGCATTCTGGAGAAAGTCACACAGCTTACTTTCCTTCCTCAACAGGGCCTCTTCCTGTCTCAGGGCCTTTGCATGTTCTGCTCCCCCTTCTCCACTTCCTTTCACCTAGTCAATGCCTAGCTTGTCTTTGCGTAATAGGTCATAGTTCACTTTCTCAGGAAGTAACATTTGACCTTTTCTGGTGCTACTTCCATAGATGTTCCTCCTGCCTCTATCTTTCTAGAATCCAGGGGAATGGGAGAGCCATCCTGGCAGCACCCAACTCTTAGGATCTGTCTGCTCATCAGAGAAAGACAGCAAGAGACTTCTGGGGAAGAAGTGAGGCCTTGCCAAGGAATTAGGCCTGGGCTCTGTGTGCTCCTGTTGCTCCAGGGCTTCCTCTTTCCTGCCTGTGCCTGGAAGTGCAGTGCACCCCAGGCTGCTATTCTCTCTTAGAGTCCAGGTTTCTTGGCCCTGTCCCTGCTTTTGCAGTGGCATTGAGAGAAAGAGAGCTAGAAGCATCAGTCCTAAGACACAGGATGTTTTTAGTCCATCAGTGGGGAGGCAGGCACTCCACCCTTCTCCAGACAGGAAACAGAGATATGTCTTTTTCAGGCCCAATGACTACACAGGCAGGTGTCCATGAGTGAATGGGCAGCATGTCACTTGAGTCTGAGATTTGCACCATGCAAGTGGGAACTGGTGCCCAAGCCCCAGAGACAGGGCTCAGTTTGTCACTCAGCTCAAGAAGGGCCATGGAATTTTCGTGAAGGCAGGAGCCAGTGTTAAATGAGAGAGCCCCCGAAAATGCTTGGGAAACTGTATTAAGGGGCTAATTCTATCACCACCAGGACAAAAAAAGCCTGTCTCAGGGGATTTTCTTGAGACTTCTGGGTAGACCGTGAAGAAAAAGAACCATCTAGAGTGACGCTGTGCATGTGGTAATTTGCAGAACCCTCTAGACAAGTGCCTGGAAAAACTCCAAAGCTTTCTCTACTTGGAAGGTTAAACAGGAAGTAAGAACATTTTTCAACAACTGATAATCACAATAACTAATAATTGCAATTAATGGTAGTTACATGTCAAGTATTGTGCTCACCATCTTTACATTCCTGTAATAGTTCATTTTATGTTTAACATTCGACATTTGGTGGAATATTCTAGGTGTGTTGGTAAGGATGTTTCTGGAAGAGATTGACATTCAAATCGGTAGATGGCCCACAGGAAATTGTGCTCCCTGAGGGGGAGGGACCTCATCCATTAACCGGAGTCTTACACAGACCAAAAGCCTTACCCTTCTCCAAGAAGACCGTGCTTCGAGAAAACAGAAACTCTTTCTGCTTCACTACTTTGAGCTGCGACATCATCATTTCTAGCCTTTGGACCAGAACTTCAACATCCAGACTCCTGGGTCTTGGGCCTTCAGACTGAGACTGGAATTACCCCTTCAGCAGTCCTGGGTCTCCAGCCTGCCAGCCACATGGGTCTTAACAGCTTCCATGATAATATGAGACAATTCCTGAAAGCTTTCTGTCTATGTGTCTGTTGATCTGTTTGTTATGTATGTATGTATGTATGTATGTATGTATGTATCTATCCATTCTGCCTGCCTAATGGTTTTGCTTCTCTAATATAATGCCTGACTTCATCTAGTCCTCATGATGCTATAAGAGAGGAAATGCCCTTATCGTTTCCATTTGGTAAATGTGAGACAGCCTGCCTGAGGTCACACACAGCTTGGAGTGGCAAAGCCAGGAGCAACCCGAGTTCCCATGAGCATGCAAGCCTCTCATGTGCAGAGTGCTTTGTCCAAAGAGAACTTTAGTTAATTTGGCAGTCATGTTTGGCCAGAGCATCCCAACCTGGCTATCCATAATGATCCTGAAGGGATCTTTATAAAAAGACCTACGACTCAGCCTCCTCCCAGACCAAGGGAGTGAGAATACTGTTGGAAGCTGGGTCTGGGCATGAACATTTTCTAAAAATGTCTTAGGTGGTTCCAAGCCAGCCACCTGTCAGGGACTTGTCTGTGTTGATCTTCTCCCTCCCCCTTCACTCCAGCCCCCCAATGCCAAACAAAGCCCAAGAGGGCTGACTTTGCCCCACCTTGGCATAGCTCTGCTGTGTGCAGATGCACGGGGGTCCCCACTGCACACTTTGGTTAATATACTATACCCACAGGCAGGTAAACTAGCACAACCTTTGCACTGAGAGAAAAAGGATGGGAACCTTCTTTTTTCTTTTTTTAATTGGGTCAAGAGAAAAACAGAATTATAAAAAAAAAAAATGCAAGTCATGGTAAGAACTCTCGTTAGGCTTAAGGATGCTGCCTTGCTCTGCTCTCCTGCATGTGAGGGCCGTTGGTCCCAACAGGGAGCTGGGATAACAGTGACAGAGCAAAGACCATGAAACCTGAGGATCTTTCAGTGTGCCAGGCACTGTGCTGGCCATGTTTGTACATCATTTCAGCCTGGCCACCTGTAAAGGAAGTGTTACATATGAAGAGGCTGACTTAATGATGGGAAATGTCACATTAAGATGTGTGAGGTGAGACTGGACAACAGCTTTGCCAGGTCACAGCCATGGACAATCTCAGAACCAGTGTGCTTGGCTGCCTCCTGGATGGTCTTGTCTCTTCTTACAAGATGGACTCAAAGACCTGGGTCTGGAGATCAATCCTGGCCTCACTCAGAGCTTCCCCTCCAACAGCCAACCTCTGCTACTGCTCTGCTCTGTGGTTTGGAGAATCAGGAGAGGATATTCCACCTGCTGAGCCTTCATGTGGGGGATGTAGCTGCTGACCCTCCACAGCCTGGGAGGAGGATATGTGAATCCTCTGAAAATCCATCAGGCACCTGAGCTCAGCCTCTCCTCCCAGACCCCCTTTAGGAAGGACTCCTGGTCCTGCCTGCCTTGCTGAGCTGCTCATGTCCACCACCACATGCAGATGTAAGCCAGCAGGGTGGGAGAGGGAGGCCTCTGTGGGGGTTCAGGGACCCACTTCCAGTGTCATGCATTTCCTCTTTCATTCAGTTTGCAGGCTTCAGCCTTTGGGCTGAGTGGGTGGGGGCTGAGCTGTCACAATACTGGTCTCAAGCCAGTGGGATTCTGGGTGCAGAGGGGAAACACACAGCTAACCAGTTGTCACACAGTGGAATGACTGCAGCATCAGAAGCATTTCCAGCACACAGCCTTAGCCCACCAGAGGGCCAGACAACGTTGTAGAGGCAGGGCAGGAGGGAGAGGCAGTAACCAGGCAGAGGACTCCAGGAAGATCATATTGAACAGAATGAGACCTCTGAGCACACAGGCCATATTTCACTCCCCTCTGGAGCTTGATCTAGCTATGCCCATCATCCCCAGACTCCCCTCCTAGGGATGCAAATAGCACGTTTTCCTGTATCTCACCTTGGCTCTCTTGATTTTCAGATCAGTCTGTCTTGTTTGTTCACCAAGGAGGGTTTGGGGTTTGTTTTTGCTGTTGTTTGGGGTGGGCAGTATTTGGCCAGGGCTTCTTTCTTTCTTTTTTCTTTTTCTTTTTTTTTTTTTAAGAGAGAGAGAGAGAGAGAGAGAGAGAGAGAGAGAGAGAGAGAGAGAGAGAATTTTTATTTATTTATTTATTTATTTATTTTACTTTTTTTTATATATTTTTTTATTGTTGGTCGTTCAAAACATTACATCTAACTTGATATATCATATTTCACAGTTTGATTCAAAAGGGTTATGAACTCCCATTTTTATCCCGTATACAGATTGCTGAATCACATCAGTTACATCAATTACATTTCCATTGATTTACATATTGCCATTCTAGTGTCTGATGAATTCTGCTCTCTATCCTAACCTCTAGAGAGAGAATTTTTAATATTTGTTTTTCACTTTTCGGTGGACACAACATTTTTTTTTTTTTAATGTGGTGGTACTGAGGATCAAACCCAGTGCCCCTCGCATGCCAGGCGAGCGCGTTACCACTTGAGCCACATCCCCAGCCCAATTTTTTAAATTTGTTTTAATTAGTTATACATAACAGTAGACGCATTTTGACACATTGTACACAAATGGAGCACAGCTTCTCCTTCTTCTGGCTGAACATGGTGCAGAGTCACACCAGCAGTGTAATCGTATATGTATATAGGGTAATAATGTCTGTGTCATTCTACCGTCCTTCCCATCCCCACAGCCTCTCCTCTCCCTTCATTCCCCTTCACACAATCCAAAGAATCCAAAGTTCCTTCATTCAGGGCCCCTTTCTTTAACTGGATTTTTAAGTCCTTGAAGGTAGGTACTATTTCTGGTACTTTCTTGCCCCCCCCCCCCCCCCCCCCCCCCCCCCCCCCCCCCCCCCCCCGTGAGTGCTGAGCATTGTGGAATCCTAACAGAGTTAGGAGGGAAGGATGATTGACTGGAGGGTTGGGACCTCTGAATTGGACAGCTGGTTCCTAGCAAAGGGTGGGAACACAAATGAGGACAGAATTAGAGAGAGGGAACCAAGTTGCTGCAATTGATACTTTTCATCAGAGAAAGAGTAAATTAGACATGGGCAGGATGGAAAAAGTGTACAGCCTTTGCATTTGTCCCCATCTGATTTTTCACAAAGAAATTGATGACCAAAGTGTACTCAAATATAACCATAAAATGAATTTCAGAGTCAAATATTGGGTTGAGGATTAAATGCTCTTTGAGGTTATTAAAACGACTGCTGCTCCTTTCTATAATAAAGAAGTGGGAGGAATCAGACAGTGCACTCTGTTCAAAGAGCAAACAGCCCAGGGAGGGAGTACTTTCCCTTCCTAGGTTCTAGTTTTCTAGTTTTGTGAGGAAAAAAAGGCTAGTAGGATAACATTGAAATTGAAATTGCCTTTTAAGCAGGGTGCTTTGGTGCATGCCTATAACCCCAGTGACTTGAGGGGCCAAGGCAGGAGGATTGCAAGTTCAAGGCCAGCCTCAGCAACTTAGTGAGACCTTGTCTCAAAATAAAGACATAAAATAAAAGGGCTGGGGATGCGGCTCAGTGGTTAAGTGCCCCTGGGTTCAATCTCTAATACCAAACCAAACCAAACCAACCAAAAAAAAAAAAAAAGAAAAGAAAAGAAAAAAGAAATTGCCTTTTAATATGAATTTTAATCAGGGTAATAAATGTTTAAAGGTCAAAAGGTTTATAAGGTTTATAATGAAAAACAGAGATTCCCTACCCTACCCTGTTGTAGCCTGGAATCCTACTTCTCAGTGGGAAACACTTTTAACTCAGACATTTTTTCTGGAATTTTTCTTCATAGTTTTAAGATATATATATCTATCTATATATAGATATAGATATATTATTCTCTTAATTTCAGACACGTATTAATTTCCAATCACGGAAGAGGTCGCTTTACGTTACATACAAACGTAGTGGCATACACACTCAAACCTTCTCTGTTATTTTACCATTTTTGAGATAAATTAATATTCCATTTATATTAATATACTTCTGCAAATGTCCTTAAGTATTGCTCACAGCTAAGCCTCAGGGTTTACTATAGTTACATTTCTTTCCTTTGTACAACATTTGTTTTTCCTGGAGGTAAGAATTTCCTCATTTGTCATATTTGCTCAGATTTTTAGGTGTCATTTACTAACTCCTCTGACCTCTTTCACCAGGCTTCTTAATGTAGCAAACACAGGAAGCTGTTATCAGATCTCTGACCTCGCCCTTGTTATTGCTTGAACCCGGATGGAGGGTGTCCTCCATCCTGTGGCTCCGTCTGAACTGACAGCCCTCTCCTGTGACTGCACCACGTGGCCCTGGACTTCCCTTCACCTTTCTCCAGTGTTGAACTACCTGTTTCCTGGGCCATTTTTGTTGTTGCTGTTGGTGGTGGTGGTGGAAGTTTACTCCCTTGTTTTGTTGGCACATTTTAGTAGCTTCTTGAGAAAGTTCCATGGAAAGTGAGTTTATTGAGACTATTTGAAAAATGTTTATCCTTACATTTAACTAGCAGCGTGGAAGTCATTTTCCTTCAGAATTTTGCAAGCATTGCAATGTTGTCTTCTAGTGTCCAATGATGTTAAGAATTCTAAATACTGTTCAAATTCCTGATCTTTTTTCTTCTTCTTCTTCTTCTTCTAGAAGATTTTGTGACCATTTATTTATCCCTGGTCTTTTACTTTTTTTTTTTACATTGTTTTATGTATTTTTTAGCTAATATTCTGGACATTTGCTACAAATTTTCTTAATTTTTTTTTAACTCTCTATTTTTGACCTTCTTTCTTTATGGAACTCCTATTAGTTTGAAATTGTACTTCTTGGATTGGTTCTCTGATTCTATCTTTTCTCTTCCAGTGCTCATACTTTTGTCTTATTCTATTTCCTGGGAGATTTCTTCAACATTATCATTTAGCTCTTTTATTGAAATATAGTATTCTCTCCATAGCTGCAATTTTGCTTTCCATAGTTTTGATGACTTGTGGTCAAACGTGGTCTGAAATGTTAAATGGAAAATTCCAGATATAAATAACTCATAAGTTTTAAGTTGTGCACTATTCTAAGCAGTGTGATGAAATCTCATGCTATTGCATTCTGTCCTGCCCTAGGTGTGAATAATCCCCTAGTCCAGTGTATCCATGCTGTATGTCATACCTGCCCTTTACTCATATAGTAGCTCTCTCAGTTATTAGATGGACTATCAGGATATCACAGTAACTGTCAGAACATCAGGAACCCTTACTAGTAGCTTAATGTTATATCACAATATTCATTTACTTCATTCACCTCTCTTTATCTCATCATAGAGGCATTTTTATCATCTTACATCACACAAGAAGGGGGAGTACAGTAAAATATTTTGATAGAGAAAGCATATTCATATAACTTTTTTATAGCATATTGTTGTAATTGTTTTATTACAGTGTTAATTTTATAAAATCTCTTTCTGTGCCTAATTTATAAATTAAACTTTATCATACATACATATGCATAGGAAAAATATATATAAAATATATAAGGTTTGGGACTATCTGCAGTTTCAGGCATCCATGGGGGACCTTGGACTATATCCCTTATGGATAAGAGGAGAGATTATTCATTTTTGTTATGAACTTCTTAAATTCTACAAGTGTTTTCTGAATGCTCTTCACCCCCCCACCCCGTTCTTGTTTCTTGGAGCCAATATCTTCTAATTCTTCAAAGATATTGGAAATGGAAGGCGATCCTCAGGGTTATACAAAATGACATATAAGAGGAAAGGAGGGGTAAGACAGGATAATACAAATGGAAGAAATGATTTACAGTAGAAGGGGTAGAGAGAGAAAAGGGGAGGGGAGGGGAGGGGAGGGGAGGGGAGGGGAGGGGGATAGTAGAGAATAAGACAGACAGCAGAATACATCAGACACTAGAAAGGCAATATGTCAATCAATGGAAGGGAAACTGATGTGATACAGCAATCTATATACGGGGTAAAATTGGGAGTTCATAACCCACTTGAATCAAACTGTGAAATATGATGTATTAAGAACTATGTAATGTTTTGAACGACCAACAATAAAAAAAAAAGATATTGGTTTCAAGTTATTTGAAGTTTTCTTCTGCTTTCTGAAGTTTTCTTTTTGCTTAGGTAGGTCCCTGGCATTTGTGTTAGAGGCTTTTCCCAAACATCCAGAAATATCTGACTGCCTCTTCCATATTTATTAAGGATGCCCTTAAAGCTGTTTGAATGTTCTGGGGATGTATGTATTATGATCCTTATGAGTTTGGGCCCTGAAATCAACCAGTCCTGTGTTCTAGTTCCATTTATTCTTTAGCTCTCTGACCTTGGACAAGTGACCAGGTTTCCTTATATGTTAACATGGAAGTGGAGCACACAGGACCCACCAGGACTGGGACCAAGGGAGGGACCAGTACCTCTTGTGTGCTGATGCTGCATTTACATGGCCATGAGGTGCATAGCTCCTAAATATGTGTCCTGTGTGGTTCCCAAGCCCAAGCCCCTAACCTCACTTGGTAGCTGTGAGTGTTCAGAAGGATAATGTCTCATAGGTGTGTGGCACTAAACTGTCACGTGGTTGGACAGGAGCTACGGACAGGACATGTGGCATCACACTCACTAATGTGAAACATTTACTACTGTCCCCAGGACATTTGGTGCTCTGACATGAAGTAAAAGGATTGGAAAAGAGAGGGAAAACAGGGGAAGGGGTGGGGAGTAGCAAGAAAGATTTATGATGATAAAAGTAGGGAGAGAGAGAGAGAGAGAGAGAAAATAGTCAAAACCTAAGAAAAGTGACCCTGGGAGACAGGAAAGAGGCTGAAGTTGCAGCTTCGAAGACTGTTGGTGAAGAGAAATACCTTAGTTAAAACACAGGAGTTGTTAAGAAGAGACTGGAATCCCTTCTTTTAGGAAACTCAGAAGTACTTGACTTTTTCAGTTCTGCCTGAGGGAAGGAAAGCAACCTGGAGTCTGAAAGGAAAAGACCTTTTATCATTTTTGTCCCCTGGATTTTAATCCACACCAGTTGCCAGTCACTTTGCTGCTCCATATTTGAACTGATCTTTAGTGTTCTGGCTTGTGCCTCAAGGTGATTGGAGTTAGGAGCTGGCAATTTATAGGCCTGAGAGGCAAACAAAGAAACACTGGAGACTCCTTCCATTCTTAAGATGATGGGAAATGAAATCATTATGAAGAAGGAAAGAAAGAAAATCCCCCAAACACAATAAAATAGAAAGCTAGGAGGAATTGAGAAAAATACAAAAGGGCCCAGAGAAATTGTTTCCTTCTTCTAACTCATTACCTTTCCTGGTTTAAGAGCTCTGTGGTGCTGGGCTTGGTTTAATTTATGAGCAGAAAGCAATGTTCAATAAGCTTTTAGGGTTATTTTGGTCCTCTTCTCTCTTTTGGGCCCAAGCTCTATGGCCTGGCCTTCCTAGGCAGAGCCACAGAACAGAGGCTGCAAAGAGCCAAAGCCAGCCAGGCTGAGAAAGGAAGAGAAAGAGGAATTCACCCTCTGCCTCCCAGCCCAGGAGAATTTCCCCTACCAACATGGAGCCAACCTCTGTTCAACAAAGCACTTGACCTTCTAGGAATCCCATTATTTCTTTGCTTTCTGTCAGTATTTAAGGAAGTGACTGGAAAAAAAATCAAATCTGTTCAAAAGTGCAATAAGGCATTACTGCAGGGAGTATGACCTGTCACTCAAACCGGACCTGAGGGGATTCAGGCATTATGGAAAAACTAGGGCTACAGAACTTGTGTGCTTAGGAAGGGGTGGGCTCTCGGGGAGTGGGGTGGACAGGAATCAGAGCTTTCTGCAAGGCGAGGAGCAGTGGAATAAAATGATTATGTGACTTTAGCTGAGCACCTGACTCGTCTTCCTGGGGTTGTGGCTAAAACGAGGAATATTGGTGTGACTGCACCTGTGTCTGGCAGGGCAGAGAGCAGGTTGGTTTTGGTTTTGGTGGAAGGACATTAGAGTTATGGCCAGGCATGGTGGAGCATGCCTGTAATCTGAGCGGATCAAGAGTCTGAGGCAGGAGCATCTCGAGTTTAAAGCCAGCTTCAGCAAAAGTGAGGCATTAAGCAACTTAGTGAGACCCTGTCCCTAAATAAAGTACAAAAAAGGGCTGGGGGTGTGGCTCAGTGGTCAAGTGCCCCTGAGTTCAATCCCTAGGACCAAAAAAAAAAAAAGAACATGAGTTCTGGACTCAGCACCTTGTGTAAAGTCCTAGATTCAATCCCCAGCACTGCAAAAACCATCAGACAGAGCCCGGCTTGGTGGTACACACCTGTAATCCTCAGGGAGGCTGAGGCAGGAGAATCGTGAGTTCAAAGCCAGCCTCAGCAACAGAGAGATGCTAAGCAACTCAGTGAGACCCTGTCTCTAAATAAATACAAAATAGGGCTGGGGTGTAGCTCAGTGCCAAGTTCCCCTGAGTTCAATCCCTGGTGCAAAAAAAAAAAAAATCAAACAACCACAAAAACAAAACCAGAAAACTTACAGTATGCCAGCATATGCTGAGTGCTAGGAATAAAAATCAAGGTAGGGAGAAAAGGAACACATGGTGTGAGATTGTCAAGGTGAGGGTCTTGATGATAAGGTGACATATGAGCTAAAGGAAGCAAAAGAGATGTGTAAATAGAGGAAGAATATTTGATGCAGGGGAGTGTGGCAAACTGAATAATGGCCTCCAAAAGATCCATGTCTTAATCCCCAGAATCTGAGAATATGTTGCTCTATCTGGCAAAATAGACTTTGCAGATGTGATTGAATTGAGAATCTTGAGGTGAAGCGAGTAGCCCAGATTATCTGGGTGGTCTCAACGTAAGTCAGTCCAAAGGCCCTTTCAAGAGGGAGGGAGGTTAGTCAAAGTCAGAAAAAGTGAAGTGTTATTGAGGTTAGAAGAAGATGGGAAAAGTCTGCTTTGCTGGCTTTGATGACGGAGGGATGGGCCCGGAGCTAAAGACACAGGCAATCTCAACAGAAGTAGAAAAGGGAATAAAACAGGTTCTCCTCCCGAGAGAACCAGTCCCTCCCATATCTTGAGTTTAGGACTTCTAGCCTCCAGAATGCAAGACAATGAATTTGTGTTGTTTCAACCCATTAAGTTTGTTATTTGTAGCAGCAGCAATAGGAAACAAATGCAAGGGGTCTGCAAGCACGACAGACCTGAGAGGGGTGTGTACTTGGCACGTTCAGGAGGCTAGTGGACTGCAGTCTATGGACAAAGGTCAGAGGCAGGGGACAAATTCAGGTCAAAAAGAGCTTCATGGGACCTTCAAAGGATTTTTGCCTTTGCTCAAAGTCATGGAAATAACTAGAAGAATGATATGATCCGATCGTCATTTTAAACCAGGAGAACGATAAAGGTGCCTAGAAATATAGCCATAGTGGTAAAGGTCATGAAAAGTCAAGTTCTGCTTGTGTTTTAAAGGTAGAACTGGAAGAATTTGCTGATGAATGGATCTAATGACAGAGATGGATGACTCCAAGGTGTTTCACCTTGGAAATTAGAGGACAATGTGACATAACTTAGGTGAGAGAGTCTGTAAGAGAAAGAGGTATATACTAAAAAGTTCAGTTTCAGAGAGGTAAGTGTAAGACAGTGACAGACACTTGAGTAGAGACACTGGGCTTGAGACACGGGGCTTGTGGTTGAACCCATGAGTCCAGAGATGGATGTATGGACTCCAGACATACAGTTGGGAATCATTAGCCTGTTTGATGGCCCTTGAAGCCATGGGACTGTATGGGATCATTTAGGATAGGTAGAGGAGAGGGATCTGAGGGAGGAATCCAAGAGATGGGAGAAGCCACAGAGGAAACAGAAAAGGACCACTGAGATAGGAGAACTAATAAAATGTGATTCCCACAATCATGAAGAGGCGGCTTTGAGAAGTGAATAGTTGGTTGCATCAAATGCTGTGATGAGTCAATTAAGGAGGCAAGCAGAATGGGTCAGAAGAGGTGGTAGCTGTGGGTCATTAGTGATCTTGGAAAGAGCGATTTCAGCAGAAGAGTGGTGAGGTACCAAGGCTGACTTAACTGCGTTTAACAGAGAATGGGAGGGAAGACAAACGCTTCAGCACAATGTGGACCTCAGAAATGGACTCATAGCTGAGTTGAATGTAAAGTTAAGAAGTTTTGTGTTTGTTTTCCTAAAGATGAGAGAAATAACAGAATGTTTATGTGTTAATGGAAAAGTCAGCAAAGAGGGACAACTTGAATAATGTAAAAGAGAGGCAAGAATGGATATGTGGAGTATAAGAGGAGTCACTGATTTGAAGGATGTATTAGTTTCCTACTGCTGCTATAACAAACTAATTCAAATTTAGTGGCTTCAAACAAATGCAACTTTATTATCTTACAGTTCTATCAATCTGAAGTCCCAAAGTCAGGATGTTGGGAAGGCCACATATCTACTGGAAGCTACAGGGAAAGATCTATTTTTTTGCATTTTCTAGCTTCTAAAAGTTGCCTCATTCCTTGGCTCCCAAACCTTTTGTTCAAGTTCAAAGCCAGCCACATAACATGTTTAATCTCTCTCTTTGCTTCCATCATCTTTTCTGACTTTGACCCTCTTACTTCACTCTTATAAAGACTCTTGTGATTATATTGGGCCACCCAAATAATTCAGGATAATCCCCCATCTCAAGACTCTCAACTTCATCACAGCTGCAAAATCCCTTTTGCCATGTAAATTAACATATTTATAGGTTGATATATACATGAAGGGGTCATCTTATTGGTTGACCATGGAATTTATATTGGAGAAGGAGGAAATAGACAACATGAGAGTGTAGAGGGACACTTACATGTGATAGGATTTGATTTTTAGGTCATGATCCAGCCAAAAGATAGTGGGAGTTGGAGTTCTGGAAGGAGTGAGCAGAGCTGATAAGTTGGGAAGTGGGTGAAGAAGGAGGCTTCCGAGTTCTTGGCAATGGGGAGGTCTAGGGTCTATGAAGAAGAAGACATCAAGGAACAAGGAAACAGGTATTAAATGGATCATCTCCTTGGACATAGAAATCATCAAGAATTGTATTGGGGCATCTGAGGGGTGACAAGGCAGGTGCTTGATTCTGACAAAATTAGGGAAACCATGCTGGGTCAGTGGGTTGTTGCACCTAGGTGTGGCCAGGAATGAGCCCCAACTCTAGGAGTTTAAGGACAACAAGTCTTGGAGGTGACTCTGGGAGATATAACCCAAGGGACAGAGAACTCACCTATAACGGGCCAGAGTCTCCCAGCTTCCAGGGGTTTGTTGTGGCCCCAGATATACACATGCTTACCACTCATCCAAATCTTCTGAGTTATCCGATCACTAGCACCTCATGATGTCCAGGATGCATCCTGGACAGTGCTGGACATAGTGAGGGTCAGAGATGAAGACAGAGCCTCTGCCCCAGAGGATCCCATGCCCATACCTTGCCCAGTAACACTGTCCCCAGATGGTGAGCTGCCACTCCACCTTAGAGGATGGATGGGGGAGAAGCAAAAGCTCCCTGCTCTTTCTCTCTCTCTCACACACAAAATGCATTCAAGCAGTCTAATAAGAGAAGTCTATTTAGATTCTGTGCTTTAAATTATACTTTGTGGCTTTCAGGAACACACAATTGCTCACACAATAAAGACTGATTTTTTTCCCCCTCTTCACGGTAGGGTTTTGATTATGTGACTGTATCGTGCTTTTCCTTCAAACAACCAACAAAAGCTTCATTGGATTGAAAAACAAAAATCTGTCAGTGTGCTGACAGGTTATAGCCATGAGTCAAACAGATGAGGCAAACCTACTCCCTCTTCCCCCTCACCTTCCGGGCCACCTTGCTGGGATCCGAGGAACAGCTGAGGCCAGGGCCCAGCTCCCATGTGCAACCAGGAGAGAGGAGAACAGTACCTTTGAGCATAAAAGGGCAAAGGCCATCTCCCCACCCCAGCACCACATTTTGCTGGAGTCCTCTTCTTCTCTTTCTTTGAATCTAAAAAGCATCTGAAACTTCAGGTCCAAGCCCTGTCCCTTGATAGCCCATGAACATGGCGCTCAGCTCTTGCACCCAGGTCTCACTGGCTCTTAACTCCCAAACCAGAGTGTTCTTCCCTCCTTAGCCATCATACCCTCCCTCCTGACCCTATGGGACACACATGTGCACGTGGACACACACCTGACTTCTCTAAGCTGGACTCATAATGTTGAGACTCTAGGCAGACTTGGCACAAATCTCATGCTTTTCCTAACTACAAAACAGGGAGTTGAGGTTCAGCTGGGCTCTGTGGCCCTCAGAGGGTGGTGTGTCCACAGAGTCATGAAGGCCTCGCTGTATCAGACATTCTGTGCTGATTAGTCAGGCTCTCTCTGGGATAGCCAACCACGTGGACAGTGGACAGCCAGTTTTCAAATGACTTTCCTACTTCCAAGGCTTCAGAAATACTTCCACTGAATTCTGACCTCAAGTTAAACCAGCATTATGTATGAGAAGAGACAATAGCTTGTCATCATGCTCTCAGGAGAAAAGCTCCTAATAATCATCATGGTTTGATCTAAGTCTGTAGCAGCATGTCCTGGGCACAGCAGCCTGTACTACAGCAAGGTGCCTCTTGTAAGACCTTGAGATAAGTCACAGTGTGACCAGCAATGGCTCCCAGCATCCAGAGAGGACCTGGCCATCTCTAGCTATATTAGCCCCCAACCATGAAAATAAAGCTATTTTTCAAAATGAGTTGTAAAACAAAAACAAAACAAAACAAAAACAACAACAACAACAAAAAACACACACTAAAACTAGTGAGATTGGTCTGAATATATTGTTTTCTGAGAAAAAATATTTTTAATAATTTATATGTATGCATCCATTTAACAGATATTTATTAGAGGATTGTTATATGTCCAACTTGGATTTAAGGGGTGGCAGGGAGCTGGAGGATTCAAGATCTTTGGCAACTCAGGTAAGCACTGGCCTTCAACACAGCTAGGCTGGGCCTCCTGGCTCTCTGGGCAGATGCACATAACCTTTAATTATCCTTAATTATCCCTGAGCCTGTGGTCATTTCCTATTGATGACATGTCTTGTGTGGCAATGGTTAATTTAGGCAGGGAGTCCCAGTGAGAATTGATTCCTGAGAACCAGAGGCAGAGATTTAAGATGAAAATGCTCCTCCTTTTGTATGGAGTTGGATTAGTCAGCTTTCTATCACCACTACAAAAACCTGGCACCATCAGCTGACACAGAGGAAAGATTTTTTGACTCACCAGATTTTTTGACTCACAGCTTCAGAGCTTGCAGTCTGTGATCAGTGGGCCCTGTTGCACATCTTAGCAGAAAGGTGTGGTGGGTCAATTTTTCATCACTGTGACCAAAATACCTGACAAGCACAACTTAAAGAAGGAAATGTTTATTGTGGCTAATAGTTTCAGAGGTTTTAGTCCATGGTTGAGGACTCCATTGCTCTGGGCCTCAGGTGAGGCAAAAATATGGCAGAAAGGCATGGAGGGGAAAACCTCTCAGCTTGTGGCAGTCATGCAGGAGAGAGAAAGGAAGAGGCCAGGGAGAAGATAAACCTTGCAGGCTATGCCCCCAATGACCTACTTCCTCCAACTAGGCCCCACTTCCCAGTAATCCATTTAGCTATCAGTGAATTAATCCACCAAATGGATGAATCCACTGAGTCAGAGCCACATGATCTAATCATTGCCTGAAAACTTCACCTGTGAACCTTGCTGCATTGGGGACCATGGTTTCAACCTAAGACCTTGGGGACGTTCCACATCCAAGCCATAACAGAGTGGTCTAGCACAACTGCTCATCTAATGAGCCATGAGAAAAAGGAAGGAGCCTCAGTCTCATAGTTGCCTTCCAGGGCACAGCCCCAGTGACCTGAGGACCTTCCCCAGGGACCCACCTCTCGAGGGTTCCACCTCCTACCAATAGTACCACCTGATGACCAAGTCTTTACCACATGGGCCTTTGGGAGACATTCTTGATCCAGACCATAGCAAGGTCCTCCTTTGTGGTGAACCTTGGATGATACAGTTTTATTTAGGAAAGTAACCATTTCTCACTGCTCCTGAGCCTAACCTGATATTTAGGCTAACCTGATACTCATTTTTTAAAACCCCTCTCGATGCTTCCACCAAGACAGCATATCCCTTCCTATGACTCACATCCAGGGGCTCCAGGAAGGACCCCATAGGTGAAAGGAAGGGTATCCTCAGCCACTTCCCCTCTGCTGTAGCTCTGCACTACTAGGGGCAGCTTCAAAGGCTGTGGTTTTGGAGCGGCCAATGTAGCCCCAGCCCCCCGCAATCAGAGCTGTAAAGAGAACTCTCCCTGCGACCTGAAGGAGCAGCAGTCAGGTCCTGGTCCAAGACTGGAGCAGTCTGTTATTTATCAAACCAAGAAATGAGGGGTAATTGGCTGGGGAAACAAGCAACAGGAACAGTGGCGGCTACCAGGCCTCTCTCCATGAACGAGACCCTGAATTCTAGTTTTGGTGCCTACAGCAAACTGGGAAGACAAATGAAGGAGACACAGAGCTCCATATCTGGAAGTGCAAACTGTGTGACAATGAACCTCAGGCACTGCGACAGCTCAGGAGAGGAAGTCAGAGGACTTCTAAAGGCTGGAGGACCCTGGGAAGGCTTAATGGGATAAGTTGCTTTGAAGGAAGGCGGTTGAAGAGGGCACAGCTTTTGCTGGCTAGAAAGAGGAGAAATATTTCAATAGGTAAAAGGAAGGGAGAGAGCAGAATATGAGGACCCTGAGGCCTGACTAAGGAGCTGGATTTCAACTCTTAGGCAACAGGAAGCCACTGGCAGTTTTGACAAGAGTGCGGGGAGCAGGCGACAGCAAGATGAAACTCAGTAGTTTGGCAGCTGTACCAGCTTCAGATGTGGGGAAGACTGAAGAGTGAGAGTTGAGTCAGGAGGACATTTAAGGTGCCCCCACTAGGACAGGAAGGTTGGGACAGAAGTGAAACAGTTTGATGGCAACATGTTAAGCTTTCATAGTGGGTCTGATATGGGGGCCAAGGGGAAAGGGTCAAAATTGATGGCGGTAGAAGAAAAATCTTCTGTGGTCCCCAGCACAGGACTGTTGTATGGTATGAGGAGCGTGGCCAGCAGAAAAGCTTCCTCACACACCGGGTCTGTTCTGGGAACAGAGTCAAGGTGAAGTTAGTTGAGGATTTGCTTCCTTCCTCCTCCAACATGGCCCCACTCTTCCTCCTACATTTGCTTTGGGGACATGGCCCTATGGCCAATACTGTCACTCAAGCCAGGAAGTTGGGAGTCAGTCTGGGCTTGTCCTCCCCCCCCCATCCTCATCTAAGCCATACCCTCTGATCCACCCCCACCAGCTCTGTGTGTTCAGCTCCTTTATTCTGCCCTCTGCCCTCACTATGGCTGGAATGTCCCCACCATAACTGATGTTGAAATTTAATTTCATTGTGAGGCGTTAAGAGGTGGAATCTTGAAGAGGTAAATAGATCCTAAGGTCTGTACCCTCATGAAAGAATTAATCCTGGCGAAGGTTAAAGGGTTATCTTGAGGGTCGGTCTGTTATAAAAAGCCAATTTGGCACAGTTTCTTATGTGTGCCCTTCTAGACACAGAATGCCCTGTGTTGCCTCAGGTTCTACAGAAAGTCCCCTGGACCTCCCAGCTACAGACCTGGGAAGTGAATAAGCCTTTACTATCAGTTATCCAGTCTGTGGTATTTAGTTATAGCAGCAGAAAATAGACTAAGACCACCTCCATCTTGCCTCGCTCTGATCTGCCCTGTTGCCACCAGAGATCTTTTCTACTTCAAAAATGTGGCCGAGTCATTCTAAGGACTGAGCCTACTGTCTTCCCAATCAACCACAATCTGCCACACTTCCATGTCTATCTCCCTGCCCTGCCTGGAGTGCGCGAGTCTCTCTCTTCACCAAAAATGGCCAGTTGTCCATCATAGGTACTGGTAGTATTCTGCAGGAAAAATAACGCAGCAGAAGGTCTGAACTCCAGACTCACAGATCGCACTCCCCATGTGGCTTCTTGACTTGGATGACTTGTGGCACTTCAGACTCAATGTGTCCAAAACCAAGCCCTTCATTCCCTTCCTGCCATACAGCATCCTGAGCCTGCCTCTCCTCTGGGCCTGTGGCACCCCCACCCAGGAAGTCCATCCCTACAGCCGGGATGCCTAGATAGCCTCACTGCTGTCTTGGCTTCCACTCTTTTTTCACTTCCACCAATCATCCATACCCTGGTTAAACAACTTTTTTCCCCCTTAATGAATTCTATATTTTATTTCTCCTTTGACTAGGTAATCTATTTACATGGATTAAAATGTAAATGGTGACAAGGATCCAGAGTCTAGATTATATAAGAACTCTGATTAGTTAACAACAACAACAAAAAGGCACCTCAATTGAAAAAATGGGCAAAGGACTTAAATAGAGATTTCTTCAAAGATATGTAAATGTGCAGTAATCACAGATAAAGATGCTCAATGTAAATTAAATAGTAAATTCATTAGGAATTACAAAACAAAACTATAATGAGATTCTACCTCCTGCCTGTTAAGAAGAATATCCAAAAAAAAAAAAAAAGCAAGGTTGTGGAGAAATTGAAACTTCATGTACTGTTGATGGGGCTCCAAAGTGATGCAATTACTTTGAAAAATGGTTTGGCACTTCTCAAAAAGTAAAGCATGAAATTGCCATGTGATCCAGTAATTCTATTCCCAGGCATATGCCCAAAATAATTTAAAATGAGTACTCAGACATATGCATGTACATACACATTCCATAGCAGCACTAATCACAAAAGCCAAAAGGTGGAAATAACCCAGATGTCCACCAACCGATGAATGGGTAGACAGATTGTGGTATATTTATTCAATGGAATATTATCTTCCAACAAAAAGGAATGAAGAGCTGATACATGCTATGACATGGATGAACCTTGAAATTGTGATGCCAAGTGAAAGAAACCAGACAAAAGGTCATGTGTTATAGGATTCCTTTATATAAAATATCTAAAATAGGTAAATACATAGAGATAGAAAGCAGAATATTGGTTGCCAGGGGTTTGAAGAGGGAGGATGGGGAGAGAAAAGGGAGCTATTCCTTGATGGTTACAGGGTTTCCTTTTGGGGTGATGAAAATATTTTGAAACTGGATAGCAGTTGTATGACATCGTTAATGCACTAAATGCCTTTGAATTAAAAGTAAAAAAGGCTAGGCATGGAGGCACCTGCCTGTAATCCCTGCAACTTGGGAAGCTGAGGAAGGAGGATCACAAATTCAAAGCCAGCTTCAGCAACTTCGCGAGGCTCTGAGCAATTTAGTGAGAACCTGTCTCACAATAAAACAAAAAGGGCTGGGGATGTAGCTCAGTGGTAAAGAACCTCTGGGTTCAATTCCCAGTACCTATAAATAAATAAGCAAACAAATTAATAAATAAACGGGAAAGAAATTGAAATGGTGCAAAAGAGTGTATGGTGAAAAGTCTGCCTCCCACAACCCTGCGGTAGCCCCTCAGGTCCCCTCCCTGGGGGTAGCCAGTGTTGACCTCTGCGTCCCTCCTGAGATTTTCCACCTGTGCCTCTGTGGCAGCAGCACGCAGGTGCATGGCACAGCTGTTCAAGAGTGAGCCTACTGTGAGCAGTGGAGTTAGCAGACAGCCTCCAGCTGCTGCACTGTGGCAACCTCTGCAGGGTTACACCGAAGGCATGCTCAAGCCAATGACAGATCCTGGTGGGGGACTTAGGCAGGGCCAGTTCTGCCTGACACAAGTCTCCTTTAGCAGGCACTCCTGGTTCTGCATCTGAGATGTCCCAGCGCTGCACTGAGCCCAGAGCTCCTCTGCCCAAGCCTCCCCCCTCTCCTTTCCCACGCTCTCCCTCCTGCCTCCTGCTTTCTCTTCACCTTTTCCCTCTGCAGTCATTTTCTGTAATAAATCTTGTGCATTTCTAATTTCATCTTGGTGTCTGCTTCTTGAGGTTCCAAAGTGAAACACACACACACATATACATACATGCTACATTTGCTCAGATGCTGTAGACACTACACACATAGCCCTGTGCCTTGCTTTTTTAAAAAAAAAAAAAAAAGCTTTTTTTTCCCCTTTTTTATTCATTTATTTGTATGTGGTTCTGAGGATCGAACCTGGGGTCTCGCATGCACAAGGCGAGCACTCTACCGCTGAGCCACAACGCCAGCCCTGTGCCTTGCTTTTAAAAATTGACTATATGTATATCTCAGGGTCTGACCCATGTCAGTACATAAAGAACTCTTTCAATGGCTACAGCTGCATAGCAGTGCATTGTGTAGACAACCAACATTTAATTATTATCCAAAAGCTTATTTGTTGATACGTTGTAGTTAGTCCCTTATTGATATTTAGGTCTTCCCTAATTTTTTGCAATTATGTATGAGACTTCTTTGAATAACTCCGTACAGATTGATGTTGAAACATACCTGCAGGATAAATTCATGGAAGAAAAAATACTGGATCAAAGTGTTTGTACATTTTCCTTCTCATAAATATTGACATATTTCTACTCTTAGGGGCTATATTAATTTATACTTCTACTAAAAATATATGTCTTCTGTTTCCCACACCTTTGTCAACACCATGTGTTTTCAGACTTTCATCTTTGCCATTCTGAAGAACGAGGAGAATCACTATTTTTAACACAGAAATCAAATCATGTCACTCTCCTGCTTAAATTCTTCAATGGTTTTTGAAGTATCTGTGGAAAATCCTATTGCCCCATTCTGGCTCATCACACCTGTATTTCCTGGCCCATACCTGGTTCTCCACCCACTTCCCTTGCCTCCTGAATGGGAACATTTGCACTTTTTTCCTTTAATACATCCCGGTCATTCCCAGCTCGGGGCCATGGTACAAGATGCTCCTGCAGCAGGAGCGCCTGGAACTCCCTTATCTGAATCCTTCAGGTCTCAGCTCCAGAGGTGCCTCTCAGACAGGCTCCTTGGCCACCTTTAAAGCTGATACCTTTATTGTTGCCTATTACTGCAGACTGATGGTGGTTTTCAGATCACTTATCACAAACAGAAATTCCTTGTGTTTTCTTTTCTCCCCCACCTGATTTTAAGTTTCACAGTGTCTGGCTCATCTTGGGTACTCAAGAAGAACTTGCTTAAAGAATGTATGAATAAATAAATGACGGAATTCTTCTCCCTGAACTTCCAGTGACATTGAGTATTCCCGAATTCTCTCAACTCCATTGACAGCCCATAAATACTTGGTGCTTCTAAAGCACCTAGGTTGCTGCATTTCCTGGGTATTTTTAGCCAGCTCATATACCTTGGGATCCTTCTGAAGGCAAAATGTGACTCACAGGTAGGTCACACCTGCCCCAGGTATGTCCACCAGAGCAGATCAGAGGCCCATCAAATATTTTCTGTGGTTACCAAAGCAGATCTCAGGCTGCAACATGCTGTCTCAGGGAATGAGACAGATCCCCTACCTCAACTTAACCAGTGAGATTTTTCGAGTGGATCCATTGTATTGTACAGTTTGAAGCCAAGAGTCAAAGCAAGAAGCAAATTGAAGAAACCAGGTAATTCTCATGTGGAAAACACAAAGCATGAGAATTCACTTTACTGTGTTATGAATTAAATTGTATACTTCCTCCCCAAATTCATAACTCCCCTCCCCAAATTGATAACATCTGGCTGGAGGGCCAGGTGTGGACCAGAAAATATAGGTGTGATGAACCAGCAGGGGACAATAGGAATTTCTACAGATAGTTATTCGTAGAAGTGCTTCAGAATGTGACTTTATGTGGAAACATAGTCCTTCCAGAAGCAGTTGGTCAAGATGATGTTATACTGACATAGATATCCTTCTAAGGAGCACCAAAATTTGCCAGCAAGCATCAGAAGCTGGGGGAGTACATGGAACACATTCTCTCTCAGAGGCCTAAGAAGGACTCAGCTTTGTGGACACCTTCATCATAAACTTTTAGTGCCCCAAATTGTGATGTAACAAACCTCTGTTGTTGAAATCAGTTTGTGGTACCTTGTTATGGTAGCCCCAGCAAACTAATACAACTAGCACTTGTGTTAGGCCAACTTGGACAATGTCATTCTGCATGCCTAAAGTAAAATTTTCCATATGACTATCCAAATAACCTCAGTCATAATCATTTCCTTGCTGGAGTAATGGAAAGAATAGGGCTTGGATTGAGTGGTCCTGGTTTGTAGTTCTGACATCTTCTCATCCGGCTTCAATGAAGTGTAAGATTGTCTAGATACTTGATCTCTCAGTGCCCTCCTCATCCACACTCTATGATTCTTTCCCCTGTGGGTCTGGTTCCTGAAGAATAGTCACTGCAAGGCTTCCTGAGACCAGAGCCAAAGAGATCTCACCCAGCACTTTAGATGTTAGAGGTCAGGCTACAGTGATGCTTGCAGATGGACTCCCTTTCCATCTCTTTCTGCTAACAGAACCTCTTTGTCTTTTCCATGTATATGTTTGGAATTCAGTTTTAAACTATCACAAGGTGGCTTTGTCTATTTGAAGATTTCACCTGGGGATGTTATCTTTAGGAGTCATCTGGAATGATGTGAGAGCATTTTTAGCTTTCACAATGGTATAGAAGGAAGGCTGTCAGATTCATGGGTAAGGGCCAGAAGCTAGGAATACTCCTATTGTGTGTGGGCAGGTCCTGAAAGTAAAAATTGTCCCACCTAAATTCCAGTTATGTGCCTGCTGAGAAATACTTATAGGGTGGTGTTGAGGGAAGAATATGGACCTTGGCGTCAGATAATGTTCTGTTTATTTATTGCCAAATAAAAAATTGTCCCAAAATTTAGTGGATTAAAAAAAATAAAAACAACTTTCTGTTATCACAGTTCTGTGGGTGGATGCCGCAGTTGGGTTAGCTTC
This sequence comes from Urocitellus parryii, assembly GCF_045843805.1. NCBI lineage: Eukaryota > Metazoa > Chordata > Mammalia > Rodentia > Sciuridae > Urocitellus > Urocitellus parryii. Next base: position 35,658,678 of record NC_135537.1, read on the forward strand.
ACTTGGGTCTCCTGGGTAGTTTTAGTCAGGTAGTGACCAAGGCTGAGGTCAGCTAAAGACACTAGTAGTGTTCAAGATGGTGGTCCTACTTGCATTGATGGTCAATAATGCTGGTTCAGCTGGGATGTCAATTAAAATGCCCTTGTGGCCTCCATGTGTAGCTTAGGCTTCTCCCAGAATAGTGACTTGTTTCCAAACTGGAGTATCCCAGAGGGAGCATCCCACAGAATGAGAGCCAAAGCTGCAGGTTTCTAATTTAGGCTTAAAAATCACTTAGCATCCCTTCTAATGTATTCTATTGGTCAAAGCTGTCACAAGACTTTCCCAGATTCAAGGGATTGGAGAAATAGACTTCACCTTTTAATGAGGGGTGGAAGCACAGCATGAAGAATGAATCTTTAAAAACATAATCTGCCATGGAGCACCTGGCTTTAGGTCCGGTCTCCATCTCTGGCTAGATCAGAGTCTCATTTACATCTTGAACATCTCTGGGTCTTGGTGCTTGCCTTTGAAAACAGGCAATAGGATGGTGCCTAACTTGCTGGGTGCCTTGCTGTGGTAATCATTGCTAGTTACTGTTGGTGATTTCTTATTGGTAGAAATGTCAGTTTCAGTTTTAGAGATTCTCCTATTGCTATGGATACAGCTGCACTTCATATTTGTTGACTTAATGATTGAGGGATTTGAAAAGCACCCCAGAGGTTTTAACTGGGAGATAATGTCACCATTTAAACAGTGCAGGTCAGTCTTCTTACTTTTATTGGATTTTTAATTTTGTGTGTGTGTGTCTTTTCTGGAGATTGAACTCAGGGCTTTGTACATGCTAAGTAGACACTACCCCTGAGTTACATCCCCAGCCTGTTTTTATTTATATTTTTATCAAAATGTATGTAAAAGTCCCTGTCTACCTTCTTATATCATTTTCCTTTTCTTTCCCAGAAGCAAATACTTACAACATTCATATTTTTTTTGTATTTATATTCATATTTTTGGATAACAGACAAATACTGTTTTCTCTTGATTCACTTATTTTAAATATTTTCCACTATAGTAAATGAATATTTCAGATCCTTCACCCTCCCCTTCCTGTTCTTTCTATCCTTCCAACATAATTGTTTACCAATTTTTGGTTAAACCCATACATGGCATTTTCATTTTTATAAATATGTAAAACAAGCATTATTCCCTGCTCAGCCAAGTAGTAAACTGATAGATTTATTTTTCTCAATCTATTTTATTTTCAGAGTTCATAATTCTTCAATATTTTGCTTTTGCTTTGCTTTTTCTAAACATCTGAGTCCATATTTCCAACAACTGACTACATAATTTTTTTTTTTTTTGTACCAGGATTGAACCCAGGGATGCTTTACCACTGAGCCATTTCCCCAGCCCTGTTTATGTTTTATTTTTGAGACAGGGTCTTGCTAAGTTGCTTAGGGCCTCACTAATTTGCTGAGGCTGGCTTTGAACTTGTGATCCTCTTTCCTCAGCCTCCCAAGCCATTGGGATTACAGGTGTGAGCCACCACATCCAGCTCTTCATGCAATTTTGACATCTCAGACCTTTTGATAAGTATTTCATTATATTTCCTGGAGAAATGCTTTCTGGAGTCCCCATTGCTGCTCTACCCTAAACGGGCTGATTCCTAGGCCTATCCCATGACTGTCATTCTGGAACTTCCCTCTGTTCTTCCCTTAGTTAGATTATAAGCCTTCCTCTTCTGTGGTAGAGCATCTTCCTGTAGCTTCCCAAGAAAGGCTATGTTGAATGTAAATTTTTGCATAACTTACATATTTGAACAGGTCTTTCTTTATTAATAATGATCAATGCTGTCAATCACACATGCTTGAGAGTGTGGCTGGAAATAGAGTTTTAGGCCAAAAACTAATTTCCCCTTAGAACATTGAAGGCATTTCCCCAATGTATTCTACTCCCTTGCTGCTAGTGAGAAATTTAATGTCATTCCAATTCTTGATCTTTTATGTGGACATTTTGCAGTTATCTTTTTGAAAACTCTGAAAGATCTTCTGTCTCTGGTTCCACAGTGTCACAATGATGCATGCTGGTCTGGGGCCATCATCAACTATTATCCTGGATATTTGGAGCACTTCATTTAAGACTGTGCCTTTCTAGTCTAGACCACTTTCTGTGTTGTTTCTTTGATTATTTCCTTGCCTCCATCTTCTCTGATTCCTCTTTCTAGAACTACTTATTGAGTGCTAGACCTTTTAGATTGTTCTTGTGATTTTCTTACTTTTTAAAAATTTTTCCTCCCATTATCCTTTGTTTTACTTTCAGGGACATTTCATTAACTTTATCTTCCAACACTGCTATAAAACTTTTTGAAATTTCAGCTCCCATATTCCCAACACCTAGGAGCTCCTTCTTGCCCTGCTTGTTCCTTTCCATTACAACATGTGGATGCAACATCTTCTCTTACACCTCTAAAGATACCAATTATGTTTTCAGTTTTTCCTACTAGATCATTATTTCTGTTACCTTACGGGTCCTTTTATTTTCCCCTCTAATAACATTACTCTCTATGATGTTGGACGTTTTCCTTGGTGAAGATCCTGGGCTGCCACTCAAATTTAAGGAGGCCGTAATGGGTTCATTTCTCTGGGCACCGTGGTGCATGCCTGAAATCCCAGCAGCTTGGGAGGCTGAGGCAGGAGGATCAAGAGTTCAAAGCCAGCCTCAGCAACTTAGCAAGGCCCTAAGCAACTCAGCAAGACCCTGTCTCTAAATAAAATAAAATTTTAAAAATGCTGGGGATGTGGCTCAGTGGTAAAGCGCCCCTGGGTTCTATCCTGATACCAAAAACAAACAAAAATAGAGTGAATTTCAAGTTCTGTGTATGTATGTGGGTTTTTTTGTTAAATGTTTATTTTTCAGTTTTAGGTGGACACAATATTTTTATTTTATTTTATTCTTTTTTATTTTATTTTTTATTTTTTTAAGAGAGAGAGGAGACGGAGAGGGAGAGAGAGAATTTATTTATTTTTTTTTTAGTTTTCGGTGGACACAACATCTTTGTTTGTACGTGGTGCTGAGGATCGAACCTGGGCCGCACGCATGCCAGGCGATCGCGCTACTGCTTGAGCCACATCCCCAGCCCCTTTTATTTTATTTTTATGTGGTGCTGAGGATCGAACCCAGTGCCTCACGCATGCCAGGCGAGTCTGCTACCACTTGAGCCACATCCCAGGGCTGTATGTGAGGTTTACTCCAGGGTGAGATCAGGAATTTCCCCAGGTCTACATATACATTTATAGGTCTGTTTTTCTGGCCAGAGTCAGTTTCTGCAGAAAAGAATCCTTCATTCTCCTGCTCCTGTTGTTCTGAGGCCACCTAAGGATATGGAAGGGGAGAGGAGAGCTCGCTACAAACTTTTGCCCCATCCCACCCTGCCTCTGTACCTGATGTCACAAACACAGAGCCTCTCTGGTTCAGTTTCTTTAGAAAATAAACTTCCTTTCCTGCAGTGAGGGGAATAGGCTTTGGGCCCTGTAAGTAAATACTTTTCAATACTCTCTCTGTTTTCAGGCCCCACCTTCTCCCTTCCACAGCCTCTAGGTGCCCCAAATCTGGAGACTTAGCAACTCACTTCTCTGATGGAGACACTCAGCTTAGGCTTCTCCTCTCTGGTAATTCCTTACCTTGTCACCATCTTTATCCACTGTGGTTCAGAGTTACGTATGTCTGGTGGAGAATTAGGACAAGGGAGTGAAAATGGTTCTATCCTGCCATCTTGACATCTGCAGTCCCAGTTTGGAGAAAATGGCCTTTTGTGCTGCCGTTGAATCAGCAAATACTTGTGGGACATCTCAAAGGGCCCAGAACTCTGTAACGATGACAACTACAACAAGCATTTCTTGGCACCTACTATGTGCCAATCACTTTGTATAAATCATCTTTAATTTTCACCTCAACCTGCAAAGTAGATATTCTCATTTTTCAGATGAGGAAACTGAGGCCCAGCAAGGTTAAATGCATAATTTGTCCTGCTTCATCCCTTTGGTAAGTGGCAGAGGTAGAATTTGAATCCAGATCTACCTGGCCCCAAGCTACCCATGACATGCAAAGCTCTCTGAGTCTACCTCAAGTCACCCAGTGGGTGGGCCTGAATCAAATACTGGTTATTCTGTCACCACAACACACTATTATATATTGGTGCTTAAAAAGGGCATCCAGGGTACATCCTCTCATGGTGCAAATAAGCCCCCTTGGCAAAATGTCGCCCTGTTGAGTCGTTCTCATCTGTGTCTGTTGAAGGTGAGGCCTCTGGGAAGGGGCTGGGTCTGGAATCTGCAGCGCGCAGCCATGAGCTGATTTTCAAAGAACCCAGTTCAATAGGAAGACTAATGAGACGGGCCTCCCTCCCCCTGCTCTGACTCCTGCTGATTGTGGAACCTGGAGCAGGAGCAAGCGTAGCCATGGTGATGGTGGCAGTCTGCTGACAGCAGAGCAAGAGAGAGAGAGTGGGGGAGAGCGAAAAAGGAGAGAGAACCAGGAGAGGCATCCCGCAGGGGATGGGCAAGCAGATTTCTGTGAAGAAGCTCCTGAGGACAGGTGCTAGGCAAGGGATGGCTCCCCCACCCCCCAGGAAGCTGGGTGCCCTGCCATGCTGCCCACCCACCTGCCTAGCCTCCTCCCCTGACTCACCATGCAGGTGGGTGATTCACCACACCTGGGGTGTAACGGGCAGGGTGGCACAGGGAAGCCTCCCACTGGGACGCTCAGGCTGGGTGGGCTCCAGAAGGGGCCTGCAGCTTTGGGGAAAGCAGGTGGCAGAGAAGGGGATATTGAGGGCAAGCTCTCCTGCCTTTGTCCCTGCCCAGGCATCCCACTCTGCTATTTCCTTGTCCACCCCCTGCCTGACGGCTGAACCTTGGGATGCTGCTTGACAGGAAGGGGAGAGAGGCCCAGGCTCATCACTGTCACTGTGTTGGGTGCCCCAATACATATCCAGTGGGCTACACTCGCGACCTTCCGGCTCCCTGAAGCTTTCTTACAGGGCCACTGTGTGTGTCTTTCCCTCTACCTGGGAAGCCCCACTCCCACCCCCTCTTCTGCCCCTTTAGATATCAGCCTGGACCTCACTTTTTTCAGGAAAGCCTGTCCTGGCCTCCTAGACCCATCACTTCACCTCTGGGGACCCCAGGACCTGTGCTTGGTAGTATTCCTCACAGCCGCCATGTCTTGGTAGGAGGTCTCTCTCCCCAGCTGGACTGGAGGGAGCAGGAGAGAAGGAGCCAGCCTTGCTCTGCTCCCCTCAGGTCCCCCATCCCTGGCACAATGTCTGGCAGGAGGCTTACTTACCCTGCTTGGTAAAAAACCAATGTGATTCTCTCTTTACCTCCTGTTCCTCAATTGGCTGAGTGAGGCCAGGATGCAGGATGATAATGAAAATGTTAAGTCTGAAGGGCATTGTTCTCCTCAAATTCAATCATTTGTCTTTTTCCCCCAAATGTTTTTCTCTTTCTTCTTTTTTTTTTTTTTCAGCGTCTCACTAAGTTGCCCAGGTTGAGCCTCAAACTAAAGGTCCTCCTGCCTCAGCCTCCTGAGTCGTTAGGACTACAGGCGTGTGCCATTGCACCCCGCTCTCCCAGTATCGTGGGAGCAGTCAATACTTCCAGCATGAATGAAGCATTCCTTGAGCCCCTACCTTGGCCTGGGGGACCTGCCATCTAGCTCATATTTCAAAGCATTTGTGTGTTTTTTTCCTGCAACCACCAGCCTTGATCCCTATATCCTCTACTTCCCACTCCCAACCCCCAGTTTTCTGACTTCCTCAGAGTCAAATGTCCCTAAGAGCCACTGAGAGGGAAAGGGACTGGAACTTAACTGCCCTTGAGCTTCCAGTTGGGGGAACTGGGCACAGGAGGTGGAGGACACCCTTTCCTGAAGGTGGTGGAAAGGCAGTTCCTGATTAGCCCTTCCGCCAGCCCAGGTCAATGCAAGGACCTCTGGGAGTGAGTCACCACACCAGGATAAGATAGGAGGAAGGTTGTTTATACGCTGGCCCCTTCAATTATAGGTGGAGTCTCTGCTGTGGAGGCCAAAGAGCATCCTTTGGAAAAGGAGAAGTCCTATAAGAAACTAGAGGGAAGGCAGAGCCACCCAACTGTCTCCAACTTACATTTTCTTGAACTGATTTTAAAAGAGCTCACATCAGTCCTATGAGCCAGCGAGTGAGCAGCGAGCCGGGTGAGGGATCAAACGGAAATTCAGAAAGCAAGTCAAACACATTCTGTAGTATATCGTTATAGTTCTTTGCTTGATAAATCACATGAAGGCCAATTCAGATGCCCTGGGGAGGCTCCTTTAACCCAATGCATGTTTGCAGCATTGATTAATGAAATAGTGTCTGTTCCCCCCTAAACTTGGGGTCAGCTGAATTTTAGTCTTGATTCTAGCATTTTCTCTGTCAAATGTGGGGACCCATTTCTGGAAGGAGGGAGATGGCCGAAAGTTAGTCACTGTCCCACCCCCATTCCCCACCTGTCAGTGAGAGTTGGGTGGCTGTTTGGGGTGCTTAGAGACCAGTACCCTGGGCTGCTCCTGAAAGTCCTCTTGATCAGATACATCTGGGAAACCAGGAAGATCTGCTCCTCTATCAGAGGGCTGGGTCCCCAGTGCTTCAGCCTTAAATCCACAGAACATCTCTGTGTGAAACCCTGTTCATATAAACCAGTCCTGGTCAAGAAGAAGCAGAGGGGTGGGGACCTATATGACAGAGGAAAAAGAAACAGAAGGAGGATTATCTTGCTCCCTAAATGCAATGACAAAGTCCTATGAAACTGCAAAGTTAAGATTAGAAAGGATCTTAGGGGTGCCCTGCTCCAGCCCCCTGGTTTCACCCATAGGGAAGTAGACTCCCATGATCCTCGTCGAGCCCAGCAGGTGGTGGGGCTGGGACATGAGCCCAGCCCTCTGCCATCATGGAGAGGTTGCCTTTGGACTTGATTCACCCATCGTAAGCTCTTTCTGTGCCTTAGGTCACTGCTCATTGTTGCCAAGCGTTAACAGAGAACTGAGATATAAAGGTCATTTCTAACTCTTAAGGTTCTGTTTAATTAGTTTGTTCTTTGTTTTTCATTTTTACCAAAGATAATCATTCATCTATGGAGCTCTTGAGACTTGGCCAACGTGTCAAAGGTCTGGATGAGACAGCCAGTAATGCTGGGATGGGAAGGAATGCTACAGTCTCCCGGGATCCAGCATGCAGCCTCCCACGTGTCCACACTCCTTGCCCCCTGCAAAGGCCCAAGGAGGGACTATCTTACATGGTTAAAGGGCAGCAGCAAGTTTCAGTCTCCCAGGAATGCCCTGAAACCGACCACTGTCCAATCAAGCTAAGGAGATTAACTAAGTAAGGAGAATAGTAACTACGGAAGGAGGGGAAGGCTGGACAAAGTTCCTACTTTCTTGTGAGAGATGAAAAGGACACTTGGAATTAGAGATCTCCATTCCCATCTGGATTCTCCCAGCTTCATGCTTTAAGTCATTGGAAAAGTTGCATCTTTAGGGTCCTGAAGAATATGATGTGTTCTCCAAGGAAACAAGCTCCAGTCCAGGGTAAGAGAAAGAGTGCCACCACCCCACTTGAGGTACCACTGGCCCTGACTTCCAAGACCATGGGAGGTGCCAAGGGTTGGGGGAGAGGCAGAGAGACAGGAAATAAAAAGCTATGAGTCCTGGGGGGTGGGGGTGGGGAGCCAAGGCTACTACCATCAAAGGGGTGGAGCTTCAAGTAGATGGTTCAGCCTGCTGAGGCCGCAGGCTGTGGAGAAAGAATTTCCAAGGCTCCTTCCAGCTCTACTGAAACATGGGGCTGGGAAGCCAACAGACCTCTGGGATGTGGGGCATAACAGAGGGGCAGCAGGAGTAGATCCAACTGTAGCCTACAGGGACTCCTTTAGAGGACACAGTACCCAAGTTACAAGTCCAAGTCCAAGGTATGACTACCTGGATTTAAATCACAGCTTCTCCACTTACTAGATATGGAACAGGTATTCAGGAGATGCTTAAATCTTAGTTTTCTCAATTGAAAATAATTGAAATAATAATACTTACCTAATATTGTTCAATAACTATCAGATATATGAAGTGCTTATCATAGCATCTGGCACTACATTGCATAAGAAGTTACCCCCAAATTTAGTGGCTTAGAACAACAATTATTATCCGAGAGTTTCTGTGGGTCAGGGATCTGTGAACAGCTCAATTGGACACTTATGGCTCAGTATCTCTCATGAGTTTGCTCAAACTGTTGGCCCAGTGGTCTCATCTGAAGGCTTGGCTGGAGGTGGAGAGAGGCACACCCCAGATCAATCACATGGTCATTGGCAGCCTCAGTCCTTCACCATGTGGTGGTCCTCTACCCAGGGCTGCCTCACAGCCTGGCAGATGGTTTTCTGGACACACAAGCCAGAAGAGAGAAAGAGAAAGAGCCCAAGAAGGAAGTCACAGTCTTTTTATAACCTCATCTCAGAAGAGATAGCCCATCACTTCTGATATATCCTATTCATTAGAAGCCCACAAAGAGAGGGGTTATACAGGGTATGAAGAAAAGGAGGCAGCGGTCCCACTGGGGACTGCCTTAGAGAATTTCTATCACAGTGTTTAATTTTTTTTAAAATTTTTGTACCAGGGATTGAACCCAGGGGTGCTTAAACACTGAGCCACATCCTCCACTCTTTTTAAATTATTTTGAGACAGGTTCTTGATAAGTGGCTTACAGCCTCACTAATTTGCTGAGTGTGGTTTTGAACTTGCGATTCTCCTGCCTCAGACTCCCAAGCTGCTGGAATTACAGGCATGTGCCACCATGCTTGGGTGCCTATTTTTATTATTCCATTTTGGAACTTATTCCCCAAACTTTCCTCCATTTGTGCCACTACAAGTTTCCACTTCGTTTTGCTGCTGCTCTTCATTCTTCCAGGAATGCTTCCTCCAGATATTGCCATTTCCCACCCCAGCCCATCCTGTCAGGCCAGACGCAAATGCTACTTCCATGAAACTTTTGAAAATCACCTCCTTGCAGAAAGTAGTTATTTCAGTCTCTGATGTCTTAATAAGGAAGAATAGACAAATGGGCTTTCAGTTTGGGGCATCCTGAATCAATGAGGAACCAGTTCTGTTAGATATGGCAGAAACTGCCTTCATATCTCTGCTTGTGTTGGGCTAGCTGAGCACCTACCCAAGTGCTAATCCTTAAGATTAGGCTTCTCTATCAAGGTGATATAGATAAAAAAGTGAGGATTCTTCTGAAGAGTGAGCTCCAATAGCTCCAGTAATATATGCGATATTATGGTTTGGTTCGAATTATCCCCCAAAGGCCATGTTTTGAAAGCTCAGTCACCAATCTGTGGCACTACTGGGAAATGATGGAACCTCTAGGAGGTGGAGCCTAATGGAAGGAAGTTAAGTCACTGAGAGCATGCATTTGAAGGATATATTGAGACTCTGTCCCTTCTCTCTCTTTTTGGCTTTCTGACCTCCATGAGGTGAGAAGCGTTGCTCCACCACATGCCTCCTACCATGATGCTCTGCCTTGTCACAGCCCAAAGAAATGGGGCCAAGTGACCATGGACTGGAACCTCTGAAACCATCAACAAATATTAATGTTTCCTCCTTATCAGTTGATCATATCAGGTGTTTTGTCATAGCAACAGAAAGCTAACTAACACATGCAGACAAGAGCCATCTGCTCAACATGGAAATAAATTCTTTGGAAGAGAAATCTGTGGGAGGTTCATTCTTCTATGAATTCTCTTAGGAGTTTGAAAATTCCATCTTCCAACAAGGATCCCTTGGGCCTGAAAAGGGCCTTATTCCACACCAGAATACTGTTCTCTAATAGGTCTAGTTGTCCCCAAAAGATGAACTTCCACAGGGTGTCCCTGGGGGTTATGGGAAATAAAGGAAGAGACAGGCCAGTGCAGCGAGTATCGGGGTGGAGTCTTGGATCCAAATGAAGCCAATTTGACCACAGTTCTCAGCAGAGGGGCATAAAGTCAATTTAGAAGGAGAAGAGAAAGAAATTTACCCACATTATTCACTCACAGGGTGCCAGACACTGAACAGAGCGGTGAATATATACAGAATCTCACTGAGTCCCCAGAAAAGCCTGATGAGGAAGGTGGTATTTTCTGCATTTTTGGATAAGGAAACTGAAGTTCAGTGAGGTGAAATGGCTGTGCCAGGTCACACTTGTCAGAATACAGGACCGCTTGACTCCAGGCCTGTGTTCTTTCCATAATCCCTTTAAAAAATGATTGTGGAAGAACAAAGGGAACAGCAGGGTTATGAGCCAAGCTAACTAAAGTAACTCCAAAAATAGCTATTACAGACCAAGCATGAAGTTACATTTAGTTCTCCAAGATCCTCCTAAGCCAAATTTTAGCAAGTCTTCCCTTATTGTTCCCGAGTTGCACAATAAGCAAAGCTTCTACCCGGGCAACTTGGGAGAGATGGCGAGAAAGGATGAATATTACCTATTTTTTTTCAAAAAAATAGATGACATTATTCCATTTTATGCTCCTACAACAAAATAGCTGAGACTAGATAATTTATAAAGAACAGAGATATATCTCTTCTCCCTTCCTCCACAGCCCCACACTGCTTTCCTTTTTGTAGTACTGGGGATCAAACCCAGACTGGCTTTACCACTGAGCTGTATCCCAACCCTTCTTATTTTTTTATTTTGAGATAGGGTCTGGCTAAGTTGCTGAGGCTGGCCTAGAACTTACAATTCTCCTGCATCAGCCTCCTGAGTAGCTGGGATAACAGGCAAGTGTCACCAAGTCCTGCCAGAGACTATTTCTTACAGTTCTGGAAGCTGAGAAGTCCAATCAAGGGGCATGCATTTGGTGAGGGCTTTTTTGATGCATTATTTCATGGCAAGGGACAGAGGGACAGGAGGGCATGAGGGGGGGGAGGAGAGAAAGGGAGAGAAAGTAGGGGAAGAGACAGAGGAGGCTGAAATCATCTTTTTATCAGAAGCCACTCCCTAGATAATGGCATTAGTCCATTCATGAAGGCAGCGCCCTGGTGACTAATGACCTGTAAAAGGTCCCACCTCTTGATACTATTGCATTGGGTATTAAATTTCCAGCACATGAACTTTGAGGATGCATTCAAACCATAGCAAGGATGCTTATTACAATTAAAAACAAGACCTTGCTGGGTGTAGGTGCCACGTGCCTGCAATCCCAGCAGCTAGGGAGGCTGAGACAGGAGGATTGCAAGTTCAAAGCCAGCCTCAGCAACGGCAAGGCGCTAAGCAACTTAGAAAGATGCTGTCTCTAAATAACATTCAAAAAAGGGCTGGGGATGTGGCTCAGTGGCCAAGTGCCCTGAGTTCAATCCCCAGTACCCACCCCTGAAGCAAACAAACAAACAAAAAGACCTCCATAGTCCCTTGCCCCCTATTATCAGACCACCTTTATTAGACAATACCTACTAAAAATGATGACATTCATAACCAGAAAATTAACAGGATGGAAAATCGAAATACCAACTTCTATTCTTCCATAAACCCTCTTCTTCTCTCCTCATTCTTTCTATCTTGAATTTCTGTGGTTCTTTGGAGATCGGGTCAGCTTTCCTGTCTCAAAGGAGGTGTTTTATGAAAGAAAGCAGAAGGCTCCGGCCAGGACAAGATGAGGGACTGATTCAAGTCCACTAGGAAAGAGAGTGGGCACATCTCTTTTTGCTCACCCGCCCTTGATGACAGGGACTGGTTTAAGTTGCTTTTGAGCCTTTGGTGGGATATGGTTGGGGAGGGACACAGTGGGCTAGAAGAGTGCAGTTGAGACAATATGGCAACATTGGAGTCTCTCAACAGATGTTTAGTTGGCACAAACTTTCACAGGCACTGGGCTAGTGGGTAAAATGGGAACTTTACAGGGCACTCAGACCCTGCCCTCAAGGGATTTAGAAGTCTATAGGGAAAAATATAATGTGCACACACAGCTTAAAAATAGGGCAGCATCTTATAAATGCCATTAGAAAATCAAATCAAATTTGAATTACTTAAAAGAGAAGGAAATTCTAACACATGCTACAGCATAGTTAAACCTTAGGGACATTATGCTAAGTGCTATAAGCCAGTCACAAAAACAAGTGTTGTGTGACTCAATTTAGGAGGTACCTAGATTAGTCATACATAGTGACAGAAAATAACATGATGGACACAGGGGCTGAGGGGAGGAGAAATGAGGAATTGTTACTGGGTAGGTAGAGTTTAAGTTTTTCAAGACGAATAAGTTTTGGAGCTTGATTATAGAACAATGTGAATGTGCTTAACACTGCTGAGCCGTGCATGCTTAAAAATGGTTAAGGTGGTAAATTTTATATTATTTACATATATTTTACCACAATTAGAATTTTTAAAAATGCAAATACAAAACAAATAACCACTACTGACCTGCAGAAAATGAAATAATTATACATCTAACCAGGGATACTAAAGAAGGCTTGAGGGAGGAAGGGGCATTTGAACTGAGCCCTTTAAAATAGATGGGCAGAAAAGAACATTCTAGGCAAACAGCTGCAGGAGCAAATGCAAACAAACAAAAAATGATTTATCTCTTGCATTTCACCAACCCTTAACAAAAAAACATCTTCCCAGAGATTAAAACATCTTCGAAAAGATCCAACTGCCTGAGCCTGCATTTGAGACTGCTAAGTCACCTGCACCTCTGCCTGTCTTCATCTCATTCTCTCTCTCTTTCCCTTCTCTCTCTCTCATCTTCTGAATTTTTTCAAAATAAAACCCTTGACAAAGGTTTGCCTTCAGCCTAGCAGCAGCTTTCCTTAAGGTCTCTTTAATAACAGCAGACACCCTGAGACTCACGCCTTTATTAGCACACCTTGTTTTGCTCTTCTTTTTTCTCCTTGGATACCAGAAGCTTAAGAAGAAATTACCTCACCACCCACAACAGGCAGGTCCCTACTGTAAAAACAGGCCATTGACAGACACTTCACTGCAATTCTCCCCAAGCCCTGCAGCCTTGGACCAGAGAGGAAAGGGAAGAGCTTCTCATTTATACTTAGTTTGCAGACAGAAGTCAAGGGGAGGGTGGGCTCCACAGAGAATTTCTTCATCTTTGGAAGGATTATTACAGCCAGAACATATTATTCTCCCTGTTCATCATGGAAACTTGAGACAAGAATCAGGCCTTTTCTGCTAGGAATGGTACCCAGGCAAAGGGAAAGCACCTAAGCTGCAGTAAGAGATTCTTCCCGCCCTGCCCACTGCCCTACCAGAAATGCAGATTGTCCTTATAGCCTCACCAGCAGGGCTGCAATGGGAGGGTAGGTGTCATTAGGCAGCTCACCCACAGGCCACAGAGAACAGAATGCATAGTAGGCAAGCACAAGCCATGAGAGCAAATTGAGTGAAACCCAAATGAAACCTCTATTTCATTCTGCCCAGTCTAATTTGGAGATGCTGCTGGATCTCCTATTGCAGCATCGTCTTGTGTTCACTTTTCTGCCTTTTCTTCCTGTTCTTAATTCTCAATAATTACCTTCAGTTCTGACTCAGTACCTGTACCCTTGTTTGGGATGGCCCCAGTCAAGTCCTGGAAATCGTACAAGAAGGATTATCACAGGCCCTGCCTCCTTTCCACAAAGTCTGTGGCCAGGCTGGAGACTTCCTGTGCCCTTAATAAGCAGCTCAGCCTAGCTAATTTCCAAGAAGTAAAGGGCTGGAGAGAAAATGGGAGCTCAGTGTGAATTGGGGAGCCTGTTTGATGTTTCCTTTGTTGGGACTAATCCTTTGGGAAATTGGGGGACATAAATTCTAATTTAGGGACCACAGTTCTTCCTTAATGTCTTTTCAATTACATTAAAAAGTACAACAACAAAATCATGGAATCGGCATTAGAAGTAACCTTAGGTGTCCTCTGGGCCAAGCCCACACGATGCAAGAATTGTCCATCAGCATCTCAGCCCACTTCTGCTGGCTCAAATAATCCGACATTTCTCTGATGTACATTCTATTCAACTCCTTTTGTGAGTGAAATTAACTGTTTGAAAATTCTTTCTAAAACTAAATGAAAATTAAAATCTGCTTCTTTGTCATTGGCGGTGACGCACAGCTGTAGTCCCAGTGACTCAGGAGACTGAGGCAGGGTGATTGTGATTTGGAGACCATTCTGGGCAACTTAATGAAACCCTGCGTCAAAAAATAAAAAGGTCTGGGGATGTAGCTCAATCATAAAGCACCCCTGGGTTCAATCTCCTGTACAAAAACATACAAAACAAATCTGCTTATTTCCTCTTTTCCACCTATACATACTACTGCCTGGCATATGTGCCACTAATATGTAAGTTGGCTAATTAATTGGCTCACTGGTTGAATACATGTTCGATTAGATTAAGCAGAATAAATTGGGAAGAGGAAAAAAAAAGGAGAGAAAGTAATTGTGATGAGAGGTAGTGGGTTGGTGGGAAGGAAGGGAGAAACAGACCTTTTTTCTTGGAAGATGTTTTTCTTTTGCAGGGGCTAGCAACGGGCAGGGAGGGCCTGGTTGTTCCAGCAAATGTTCTCATTCTTTAACATCTCTTAAACGAACCAACAAACAACTGCAAAAAAAAAAAAAATCAACATTCCCATTTACAAGTAAATCAAATTTGACAAATATATTTATTTGTAAAATGAATTACATAATTTTTTTATTATAAAGGATGCTAAATATAAATATTACCTATTTTCTCAATTGCTTGCTCATGATTCCTCTCTCTCTCTCTCCCCACTTCTCTTTTTGCCTCCCCCTGCCACACACACACACACACACACACACACACACACACATACTGCACAACTTAAAAACCATTTCTTCCTGATCTTTGGAGAGTGAGCAATCTAGATAAAAGCCAGCTAACAATTATCCTTGCTCTGGCTCAAGCACCCTCTTGCAATTCCTCTCACCCCTGAACAGATGTCCCCACCACAGCCAATCAGAACCCCAAAGGCCCTTTTTGGTACCCCTCCCTGCCCTACTCCTACACACCCTTCCAGGCTCCATAAGCTGGCAGGGCTGCTTGGCGAGAGCAGGCACCTCTCCCAGGCAGCAGACAGGCGGGCACACAGAGGCGGACACACAAGCTTTGCTGAGCATCTTTTCTTGCCTTGTGGGAGGATTGGGGAGAATTCCCAGGGTGCAAACTGCCAGCACTTTCTTAATCTCAAAATGAGGATGGGGATGGGGACTTCATTGGAGGTCCTGGACTTGGGCTCCAAAAATCAGATGTTTCCCTTTCTTCTCTCTCTCCCACCCCCTTGCACAGCCCAGGAACGGTTCCCACCCATCAGACACATAGCACACTAGCCCCCCCCCCAGCCCCCACGAAGAGCAGAGAGGCCCTTGCCAGTTTGTCTGGTGTCTCAGTCTTCCCTGGGGGAGCCCATTCTCTAGCACATCCCTTCTGTAGGGGCACTGGCTTGCAGCAAGCACGTCAGCAAAGGCACAGAGGCCGCTACCCAAAGTGCCACTTATTCTACATCCTTCCAGAATTGGTACACTCCTGTCCCCACTCCAGTTCCCCTCTCTGTCTCTTCCTCCACCACACTAGCATCTGGGATCAGGATGCCATGGCCACTAGCTCCAGTGAGATGGACAGTAGGAAACTGTACCCAGCTTTCAGGCAGCAAGGACAGCCAATAATTCCTGCCAGACAGATCCTCTCAGCATCTGTAATTCAACTACAGATAGACCCTTGGCTTTTTGCACTTCATTTTGCAGATGATTGTAGCTATAGCCCATCAAGCCTCTACTAGATTTTCTCCATGCCTTTGTACACAAAATTCTTAGGGTAGAAAGGACTCTAGGTGTGAATCAGTGTTTAAGGCGCTCATAAATGCATCTGATCTGCTAGAAGATTTATATCCATTCATCAAATACATTCGGTCTCTCCCAGTCCCATGAATCTGTATTGATCATTGCCTTCCTCCCTCAGCACTTTGGTGGATCAGATACTTTCTGGTATTTTCCATGTTGCTCCATTCTGCAGCTAGTGGGGGGTGCCTATGTGTCCCTCCATTCAGGTCAAGATCTCCATGAAGACAGGTCATGGTCCTCCTGAGTCTCTTCCAGCTTCTGGGACTGATTTTGATACACAGAAAATACTTAAAGATGTGTACAATGAAATTCCACCTCCCTTTCCCTTGCCCTGAGCCATGACTAGTGAGTTATCCTTGGTGGAAGGAGACTCCCCCTCCATCAGAATGGCTCCCATGTTTATTTGAGTCTGGTTAAGACTTAATAGAATCAGAATGTGCTAGAAGTCCTCCCCAGGCTGTCTGTGACTCCAGAGCCAGCACTCTGTCTTGGGTCAGTTTCAATAGTACCAGTTCCAGTAGAGCCAGTGGTGAGCTGGAGCTACATCTTATTTGTGAAAATCTATTGTTGATTTTCAGGAAATTTGAAAGCAACTGACATCATATTGTGAGCTTAGAATCTTAGGTGTTAGGAGAAATTGATAAATAATACAACATCAGGGTTTCTCTCCAACCAGATAGTCAGTTTAAACATTAAACATACCCATTTTGGAGACTGATTTCAAAGTTCAACGTTCACCAGAGGGTCCCAAGGTTGTCATTCTCAGTGCAACTCAGAGTGAGTACATTTCCAGTGCCCACCAGATGTTTAAGCTTGGCAAAAGATACCCCTGGAAAATCCCGGCCTCCATTGAGCCCTCCTTGTTCTATAGTCTAACTATGGAAACAACAAAGTCTCCTCTACTTTTGACCTTATCCAGGTCAGCTCAGCTCAAGACACACAGCAAGTGTGTGCCACCTGACTCCACAACAAAGTAACTCCTCCAGCCAGGCCTGGCAAGGAAAGGAAAGAAGGGTTTTAGGAGAGCTCAAGCCCCATCACCCTCCATTTGCTTGTGGAGTCCCCCACAAAGAAAGCAGAATGGGGATGAGCCGTGAGTCAAGGGGTCATGAGCACACTTTTTTTTCTGGGCCTGTCCATACTGATCTTGGGTGGAGGTAGCCATAGCCTGCAGACATTCAGTATTTCAAACATCAAATCTCCTGTTAAAGTTGGCATCACCACTGAAAATGCAGGGAGGGGCACATTGTTCTCTTCTTTTCTTCTTTTTGGTTGTGGTGCTGGGGATTGAGCCTGGGGCCTCACCCATGCACCCAACCACTGAGCCATATCCCCAGCCCAGCGTTGTACTTTTAAGAAACAGACATTATTGTACTCAAAGCAACATCCAAATACAGAAATCTAACATGTATGTTTATATTTGGGTTTTATTTGTTGTTTTTTTCCCCCAAAAAATTTGGAGGGTGTTTCAGTAAAAGCAAATATGGAGACTTCTGAGCAGGAACCAGGAGGAAAGCAGATCAGGGGCTGCCAAAGTCTCCAGGCCCAAAGAGGAGCCTGAGAAAATGGATTAACCTCTCCAGGGTGTGAGGGTCTTGGCAGAAGGAGCATTTTCCAAAACTAACAATGTTTTCCCAAGTGCCTGCCTCACAGTGTGGCCAAAGTCCAATTCAAAAATGCCTCTGAAAATTTTAAGGCAACAACTTAGATCACTTTACCTCAAAGTGGAAATAAGTGACCTTGGACTAACATTGGAATTATTGAAGTGCACGTGTTATGCTGATATCCGATCTGTTACCAGAGCCCAAGAGAGTAAAACAATTCCTCCCTTCAACCTTCCTCAGCCTCCTGCCCTGACAGAACCTTCCAGAACTGAGCAAATTGGACTTAAATATGCTAATGACTCCTGCTCATTTTCCTCTAGCAAAGTGCTACTTTCCATATCTTGAGTCCCTGTCTCCTGATCTGTCAGCTGTAAATCATGTCACATAGTAGGGACTGCTGAAGCCCCTTATGTTGTTAAAAATAATAATAATTAATTAATTAAATGGCCAGGCTTCCACTCAGTAGGAGGACAGGAACCAGGTGCTCTCTCCCATTTCCGGTGCACACAGGCTGCAATATTTCCAGGGGGGGGGGGACTAAGCTTCCCCTTCTGTCAAGCCTCAGGTATGTGAAAAGCCTTTTGAAGAACGCTTCATAGTGGCTCTGGGTCGTAGCTCAGCCATGGCTCTCCAGTTCAGGGACAGTATTCTCAAGGCTTGCTTTCCCCTTATCTGTCCAAATACCTTAGACTTATCCCCAGTTCATGCTCCTGACACCAGGGTGATAGACCATCTGCTCATGGAGATGCGGTCAATACCTGTGGCTTTTCTCAACATTTTTGATTTTTCAGAGATGTCATCTGTCTTCCTCACATATGTGAATGCCAAGTTCATACGTTCCAAGCTAACGGATTGCCCTCTGCGGCATTCACCAGCAAGTTTTTTGAGGGACATTATTGAAAACTTTTGGACTTTGGAGTCAAAGTCTCCCACCAGAATAAATTTTTGTGTGTGTAAAAAACAATTCTGTTTCTCATTGCCAACTTGAATAAGTGACACTATGTTTTTACTACAAATGTATACTTTGTATACCATACATATGTATTTTACTGTGAATATGTTTTTGTCAAATTTAAGTCTTTAAAAACTCAAATCAAGTTGTTTACCATTACAGTATATTCAGGCTATGTACTAAAAGAGATAAAAAAAAAATACAAACCACATTATTTGGGCTCAAGGACTGTGAAGTCTTATTAAGAGAATTTTACCAAACAGGGTGAATACAGTGTTAGATCTGTGGGATACAAACACCATCAGCCCAAGTACAAGTTTATAACCCTGACATCTCTAGAAAAGCAGATTTCAACCACAGAATGGGCCTGACACTGGGGATGGATGATAGCCAGATTCTTAACTAGCAACTATTTTATGAACAGAACTGAAATGACCTCCAGAGGGACAATTAAAAAAAAATAAGAAGAAGAAGAAAGCCTTCTATAAAGAACCTTGTGGAAAACAGTGACTGATTCTTTTAACAGGCCCTACTTTGAGAAGCCATATTCTGGCTCTGTGTTTCCAGAATAAGGTGGAAGAAAGAGACTCACTGGCTCACAGAAAATGTGGGAGCTTTGCTCATCTCATGATATATTCTACTCCATGGCATCAAGGCTCCAGATCTCTGTCACCCGGTCAAAAGAGTTCATCTGACCAAAACTTACATACATTACAACCTCCATTCCCATCTCATACCATCACCGTCCACATCTCTTAGAAACTAAGGCCATTACCACAGAAAGGGAATGGTGCAACCTTGGACACAACTCCTCTCAAGAGGTCTCAGCATCTTTTGACACGTGGAACTATCCAGAGTACGAAAGATGCAGAGCTGACTTGCCTGTTTCGGTAGTGAGAGTTTCACTGAGTCTCCACCTATGACCAGATTAAATCAATCACATGATCCAGTTACATAGATTCACTTTGTGCAATCTAGGAGAAAAGAAAAAGCAAAGTGTTTCATCTTAAAAGTGGGGACAGGTTATCATGCCACTTAACAGATGATAAAATTTAGAGTATCTGATACTGGGGAAAAGGGGAAATACTAACCAAAATATTTCTGAATCTTCCCCTGGACTAGAAGTCCAGGGGAAATCACAATTCCCACTAGGAACCAACTCCAACTGGTTGACTTACGTATTACCTTGGTTTCTGTCTACCCAATGTTCCAGGAGCTCTGCCTACAGGCTGAGCGACTTTGGCCAAGTTGTATTTCGCATTGTTTTCTTCACATTTAAAATTAAGTTATCCCAGTGGCTCAGGAGGTGGAGGCAGGAGGATCGTGAGCTCAAAGCCAGCCTCAGCAAAAGTGAGGCGCTGAGCAACTCAATGAGACTCTGTCTCTAAATAAAATACAAAATAGGGGTGGGGATGTGGCTCAGCGGTCGAGTGCCCCTGATTTCAATCCCTGGTACCCCTTCCCCACAAAATGAAGGTATGATGACCTCAACTACTATGTATAACTATAATAATGCTCTAATAAAATAAAATAAAATGAAAGTATGACCTTTAGAATCTCTTGCAGTTATCAGAATCTAAAAATCTTTGACTTATGCTAGACAGGGATGGTCTCATTCTTAAATAAGTGACCCTTATCTAAGTTTCTGCAGGTATTAATCTTCAGCCTCCCAAGAAACACACAGAGCCACACACTATGGACTGAGACAGAATCCTTCTCTGGGAAACCTAAAAGGAGTCCTGTGGGCAGCCAAGGTGACCTGCTTACATTGGCCTTTCTGTCACACTTAACACAGAAACAGTCTGATGATCTTCAGGCATTAATGGCTCTGAAAAAGTAGGGAGTGGGAAACCACCAGACTTTTAAACACAGCTGGATGAAATTTCAAGAAGAAAAGTCTAGATGACAAATGACACTAGACTGCCACGCTGTCTGCACTTTATTCTGGCAATGATTGGGTACCTGGATGCCAGGTTCTCCAAACCTAGGCTAACCCCTGCTCCAAAGCATTTGAAGATGTGCTTGGGAGAAGGGTTACAGTGAGGGCAGGGTGAGGTGCATCAGTGTGGTGGCACAAGCGCCCTCTGTGCTCCCCTGAGCCCCTGAATGCAGCATTGTTTGTGCAACTGGTAATAGGAGCTTCTCTGGTGTGTCATGTACAGTACAGGCGTCACCCGCCCTGCCTGCTGGGCCTGTAGGGTGTGTTGGATGTGTTGAAACAACTCTGGGCTCCAGAAGATGGCTCACCACCAACAGAAGACTGCTCTCAGACACTGCCCTGGGCCTCAGGCACCTTGCAAGTTCTGCTGCGTCAGGGACCCAGTGCTAGTCTTTCTGTCTTGCAAAGAAGAAGTGGAAAACAGGCTGGGCCACTCCGGAGAGGGCAGTGTGGCATGGAACTAGAGCACACAAATTAGCATGTACCTGTTGCCTATATCCCTGAGGGAGAAGAGCAGAGGACCCTGGCATCTGTGGGAGCTCTGGCTCAGTGACCTGGTATCTCGAGAGCTTGCTCTGTGCACACTGTCTTATTCAGAAAGCCAGTAAGAAATTACTGTCCAGTGTGGGTGTTAGCATTCCGTCCTGTGCCATCCAGCAGAGGACAGTGGCACCCAGGGAATTCTGTGCTACTGTCCTCCTACTTGTCCTGCTGGGCCCCAGGCACTTGTGTGAGAAACTCTTCTACTTTCTACCAGTGACAACAACAGGTGTAAATAGAGACCAACTCCTGGAGAAAGGGTTGTAGTTTGGCATTAAAGTTGATGCTGATGCACATCCGGGGAGTTCTCTGGAACATAGAACCTACACCTCCATCTAATTCCTCAGAGGGTCTCTAGGTACAAGTCCCCAGTAGCTCCACACATTCCTGAACAAGAAGGAACTTCATGCCTATCACTGAACCAAAGTCACCCTGCACGTAAAGGCAGGTTGGGTGGAGTCCTCTCCTAGGACTCTCACCAAAGAACACCTGTTCTGAGAAATGGTGCAAGTGACTCACCACATGCATTCTGCCTCAGCCCTGACTCTGTGCCCACCTGCTGGAGCGGGGCTTGGAGCAGTTGCAGGGGGTGGCTCTAGGGTGAGTCATACACTAAGAGGCTGACTATTTTCACTCCTGGGGGCTGCAAATCTTTCTTAGATTAAAAGCAGGCAAAATCAACTTCTATTCACTCTCTTCCTTTTGGCCTCTGTTCACCTGTGGCGATCATGGAAAGTGCTAATATGCTTTTTCCAAAAAAAACCCCAAAAAACAAACAAAAAACATGCTAATACACTTCCAAAACATGTTGAAAGTTTATGGGCCTGGTGAAACAAGAAAAAAATTATCTTGGAAAGGCTATGTAGTATATCAATGTAGTTAATCAAATTATAAAGCCAATAATCTTAAATTTATACCATTCTATATGATAACCACTTCAACATGTAACCATTTCATAAAATTAATTAAAATTAAAGCTTGAGTTCCCCAATTGCACTTAACACATTGCAAGTGCTCAGGAGCCACATGCACTGTGCGATTGCAGTATTGGACGACATAGCTATAGAATATCTCCTTCATCACAGAAATTTCTACTGGACAGTGATTCAAGTACGAAGTGTAAGAAATACACTGAACCATTCATTCATTCGTTTGTTTAATAAGCAAAGGGGCAGCTGTGTGTTAATGGCTGTAGGGTGAAAAAAGATGTCAAACAGGCAGTCCCTGTACTCTAGTTTATAACTGGCTGGAAGGACACATGCAGTAATCAAAGATGCAGAACCTCTTTCATCCTGGGAATGAAGTGGACTATACACAAACGAACGGAAGTCTTAGAAAAGGTCAGCTGTAGGGAATAAGAGCAAAGGAGCAAGTCAATCTGGTTCCACTTAAACTTACCAATCTTCCATTCAGCATCTGTTGAAGAGGTGGTGGGTTAGCTTAAACAAGAGTGGCGGTGTCACCAACCAAGTAGTGAGGCCAAGAGAAGAGAAACCAAGACCCAAAGACCTCTATTTTAGTTTTTTTTTTTCACTGCTGAGACTAAAAGACCCAACCAGAACAATTTTAGAGGAGGAAAGTTTATTTGGGAGCCCACAGTTTCAGAGGTCTCAGTCCACCAACAGCTGACTCCATTCCTCAGGGTTCGAGGGGAGGCAGAACATCGTGGTGGAACAGTGTGGCAGAGGGAAGCGGCTCACATGATGTTCAGGAAGCAGAGACAGCATTCTTGCAGATACAAAATATATACCCCAAAGGTGCACCCCCAGGGACCTGCCTCCTTCAGCCACACTCTACCCACCTTCAGTTACCACTCAGTTAATCCCATGGGAGGATGAATTCACTGACCGGGTTAAAGCTCTCATAACAATTATTTCTCCTCTAAACCTTCTTGCATTGTCTCACCCATGAGCTTTTGGTGTTAGGGGGACACCTAATATCTAAACCATAACAACCTCCTGAAAAGTTTTGATAGAGTCTCTAAAAAGCGCAATTTATGGACACAGCTGGTAAGGAAGGGACGGTTGTCTCAGACAATGACATTCCAACCAAAGGGTGCATGGAGGTGTAGGTTGCCATTTACCTCCTGGAACTCTTGAACACTCTGCTTCCCACCACACTTCTGAGAAATTGGTGAGCAAGCAGCTGGCTCTTTCTCCAGCACAGCTGCTCATTGTTTAAAGGATTTTCTCCCAGTCATTTGAAGTGTTTTTACCAGGTGTCAAATTGGACAACCATATTTGATTTGCAGAAAGCACAGGGTCTGGAAGCAGGGAGAGAGAGACTGGCTCTCCCACAGCTCCTGGACTGGGTCATCTTAGGGAGGGAGTTCCCAAGAAAGAAACCAGAACAAAGGGCAGACACTGGCTTTATCCAATAGACACCAGCTGAAAAGAGTGAGTCGTGTGGGAAATCAGCATGTGGGAAAGTGCAGAAACCTAAATGAGAGCCCCCAGAGAATGAAGAGGCACTTCCAACCTTGTGGGAATTATAATGACTTACAGGGCTGATACCCCCACAGCTTCCCTCTAATGACATTCATTAATTTGTTTGGGGAGAATATTTTTTTTAACACTGGAGGATGACTAGAGATGGTTTGTGAGTCATAAAACCAGGTGCTGGACTCTCTGGACAGTCAGGCTACAGAAGAACAATTCTAAAAAAAAAAAAAAAAAGACCACAAGCATGAGGAATTAATTTTTTTAATGTAATGTTCTGAATAGGGCAAATGTTTGCATGATTCAAACACTAAGAAAATATGAAAAGGCTCACCCCACATTTGCCTGGTTCCCACACTTTTTCTGCCTTCACCTGGAAATTACCAATAGGCTCTTTTGTATCCATCCCAAATTCCTTCATAGTTTTGTAAGAAAATGCCTATTTTTTCTCCCATCTAGTTTCACACAAAATGTAGTATACTATTTACCCTATTCTGCATGTTGCTTAATTATTTAATGATAAGTCTTGCATGTCTTGGAACTTTTCTCTGTCAGTACAGACAGCACACCCTCATCCTTTTTCACAGTTTCATAGTATTCCATTGAAGAGTTAGACCAT
This sequence comes from Urocitellus parryii, assembly GCF_045843805.1. Taxonomy (NCBI): domain Eukaryota; kingdom Metazoa; phylum Chordata; class Mammalia; order Rodentia; family Sciuridae; genus Urocitellus; species Urocitellus parryii. The sequence continues at coordinate 35,682,627 of NC_135537.1, forward strand.
AAGCCATTTATTGTTAACTTACACATGGACACTTAGCTGCTGCCCATATTTTACCATAACAACAATGCTGTAGTTGATAAACCTGAATATACATTATTTCATATATGTACAGAATATATTGATAGTAAAATCTCAGAGGCAACTTTGGATCAAAGGAAATAAGCCTTTACAATTTGGGTTGATATTGCCAGATTGCCCCCCATTGAAGTTGTGCTAATTCATGCTTCCGCCAGCAACGTTCGAGAGCCAACAGAACACGCTATCAATTTCTTGGATTTCTGCCAATATAAGAGGTGAAATTCATAGCTCAATAGAGAATTAATTTGCATCTCTCTTATTGAGTGGGGTCACACATTTTGTATATAAGAATCAGTCATATTTTTCTGTGAACTTTTGGCCATATCTTTTGCTCTTTTATTTTGCTGTATTGTCTATTTTTAAAAATCAATTTCTTATTAATTTTTCTCCAACATTCTTATCAATTTCAAGACTAACCCTTTGTCTATGAGCTGAGAAACAAGGTATAAACATGGAGTTAATAAGTAACTCTCTTGCCCCATTTCAATGCGTCACCTGAAGCAAGGTCAACCCAGTTCCCCAGGTACCCCACCCTGCCCTTGCTCCACGTCACACCAGGTTTATGGCTGTCCCTTTTTTCCACTTTGTTTGCTTCCTTGGGGCCTTTGTACTAACTATTTCCTCTTCCTGGAATAAGATTTCCCCTTGGTCTTCCTGGTAAATTCCTGCTCGCTTTCTCAAGGCCTTCTCATTAAAAGAGGAAATGAGGAAAGAAGAAAGCAACAACTGGAAACCACGAGACACTTTCCCAAAGCACAGTGAGCCAAAGGGAGACCTAGGATGGCAAATGACCCGGAAGTAGTACAGGTTGGAGGGAGAGGGCGTTCCCAGCAAGAGCGCAGAAGACCTGATGTGAGGCCCAGGCGAGGATGTGGTGGAGCAAGGGATCTACTGCAGGGCAGGGGTTGTGGAGGGCCAGCCTGGGGGTTGTGAGACCCTGATGTGTGTACTCAGTGCATGGTGCTCCCAGGAGGGAAGAGGATAGAGAACAGAGAGCAAGGAAGGACACAGAGCATCAATCCAGGAGGCTCCGGACAGGGCCCACGGCATGCTTTTTGGGGTTAAATCACAAGGAATTTCAACTGGAAACCTAGGGGCCCTGATCCAAAAGTGCCTAGCTCTCCCAAAAACTCACAAAGCAGAACAAGAAAGAGAGGTGTCTCAGCCTTTGGCAAGAAAAATAAGTCAGGAAAATTATGAAGAAGGACAAAAGAAAATGAGCCTAAAGCAGCCAACGATGGTGAGAGAAATTAAAAAGTCTGAGAAAAGACTCATGAAACACTTTCACCCTAAACCATATAGCAGAAATCATTATATGTCACAGGCCTGACCACAGGCCTACCACCCTTTTCAAAAGGGCTTGGCCGCACTGCCAGGAAGAGTCTTGTGTTGGCTTCCTGAATGTGGCACACACTCCAGGGCAGGCAACTTGGGGAATCAGTGGGCACCACTAAGAAGGGAAAGGGGTGATGAGAAAATCCAGGGCTTTGCCCTTGCAGGAGGGGCATCCCTACTTCATCTCCTGGGTGGTGTCAGCAATTAGCCTGGAGAAGTCAGAATAAGAACTCCGAAGAGGACTGGGCGTGTTACTCGGTGGCAGACAGCAGGCTTATCCTGCACGAGACCCTGGGTTCCATCCCCAGCACCTCATAGGAATTGTCTGCTTGGAAAGAACATCTGTTCAACATGGCCTACTCGGAGGGTCCTTGTTCAGTTTTTCATGTATTCATTCAATACATTGTTTGAGCACTTCAGCAAAGGGCTGAGGATATAACAGTGAGGAAGGCACTGAGCATGCCCGGGCCATTCTAGTCCAGTAGAAGATAGAGACACACATTCAAGCCAGTGCTCTGTGTTCTCTGGCGGATGTGAGCACTGGGCTTGTGTGGATGCAGACAGAGGGCCCTGGACCAAGTTTGAGACGTCAGAGGAGGCTTCTTAACTATCTGGGTTCCCTTGGAGAAAGTCCTACCCATCTAAGGCCCCCTGAGACTATTTGTCCCAGGAACAGGGAAAAAAAGCTCTCCCACAGTGTAGGAGACTGAGGCAAGACCCAGAAGCTCAAGTTAATGCCCTGTACTTCCAATTGAAGGAGGAAACTTCAGGAAAGCAGAACAAGAGGTGAGCGCTTTCTTCCTGCTGGCTGCTCTAACCCAGACAGTCAAATTCTTGCACAACGTATACCTTAAAAGCAGTACGTGAGCAAGTTCCAAGCCAAGAATAGAAGCTGCGCCCGATAGGATTCATTCTCATCCTTTTGTTGCTGACTTTTCTAGTAGCTCTTAGCTGAGGGTCAGCATTTTCTGGTACCATCTTGTGCACTGTATTCTTCTTCCTCTCCCTTACTCCTTTAAGGGTATCTAATTTTCCCAGCAGCCTTATTCAATATTTATGCAATCTGGACACAACAAGGCTGCTTTGATCTGCAGTGAGGGCTGGAGATCAGCAGAGGCTGGCCCTCAGCAGCTTTCTGGACTGCTGTTTCCCATTTGTCCCCTTCCCCAGGGGCCATCTTTTCCCAGCTCTGCAGAGTAAAGTCATATCCTTTGTACAGAGGTTTTTTTCTTCCACTGAACACTGATAGAAACCTGCCAGGGCCTCACGGATCAGGGGAAAGGGCTCTGTTTTGTGCTTTATCAAGTTCTTTTTGAAAACCCCACAGATCCTGCCTTGCTTATTTGATTGATTGATTGATTGATTGATTGATCAGTTAGCAGAAGCAAAAACATCAACAAGCCATCAATGGACAGCTTATTCCAACAGGGTCAGCACAGGCGATAGCAAAGTGGCTTTGAGTTGGGACTGCTTTTTTTTTTTTTTTTTTCCCATTGCAACTTAGAATTCCCAAGGCCAGGTGACCTGTCTTCTTTCATCACAGGAAGCAGTGAGATGGCAGGACCCACGTGGCTCATTCTCTCACACTAGTGCATGCTCAGTCAGGATGCTAAATAATAAAAGCACCCTTGGACTTGCTGCCAAGATGTTCAATGAGAACTGAAGGTCAGTTCAGACATCTGTATTGTTTTGCCTCCAGCACTGAGGGTCTGCAGGAGTACTCAGCCAACCTACTGTTGTTATCCATCTTTTCAACGTAGCTACAAGAAGAATGCCACCACCAGATAGCATCCAGACTCCTGCTAGGTCAGATGGCTGTGAGATGCCATTAGAAACTGGGCCTCGGAGGCAGGAAGACTCTTGGCCATAGCAGGGCATCCTAACATCTTGAAGAAGCAATATGGTAGCACCAAAGGCAGAGGTCAGGGTTGATAAATATGCAGGACTTTACTTACTGTCTTGTCCTCTCCAGCCGTCCTTCAGACAGACATTACTAATCAATCGTGATCCATTTTTCTCTTGAAAATACGTATCATCTGGGAGCCAGAGTTGCTGACAAAGCTCCCCAGGCTGCAGAGGAAATGCAGAGAGAAGCATTGATTGCCTTTGATGAGAAGGTTAAGTCTTATAGTTAACAGTTTTTTTAAAGAGTCCTTTATTGACACTTTGCTACTTTAGGAGTCCAAGTGAACTCATTTCTTCTCATGGGGGAATGCCCAAAGAGCTGTTGAGTCTTTGAGTGAATGATGACAGGCATAAGCAAGGATGGACCTGGAGGGGACACTTTCATAATCCAGGAAGGGCCTACAAGAGTGTGCTGAGCAATATCAGAGGTGGGAATGCAGGACATCTGTATTTGTCCCTGGGTTCCAATGAATTCCTACCTTTCCTAGCAGTTGGAGACCAAAGGAACAGGAAGAGCACTGAGGACCAGTGGCCCAGCCCTGAAGTTTCTTTGGTGATGCTTGGTACTCAAAAAGAATGAAAAAAAGAACAACTTTCTACTCATAAATTGTTCATTCATTCATTCATTCATTCACTAGTTGACCAATCTTTCTTATGGCTTTATGGTTGGATGGGCATTATGACTTCCATGGGGGGTAAGAACTGAGATTCCTGTTGGTGAATTGCCCAGCAGCCTCCAGCCAACTCCCCCTCAGTTCCCAGGCATTCACTGCTTCAGGCAGAGGATGACATCACCAACAGGCAGACAAAACCTCTTGAGATTCAAAAGCAAGGCTGGGCTTCCCATTTGCTAGAGCCTAGTATATATGTGTCAAAAATCAAGGTCCTGATTGCAACTTTTTGGGGTGATGAATCTGTTCTGTATCTTGATTGTGGTGGTTAATTACATGATGGATACATTTGTCAAAACAGGCAGAAGTACACTTAAAACAAGAGTGCATTGTGCTATATATAAACCATTGCCTTCAAATGATGAAAATAAGCATAATATGGAGTTGGGGAAAGTGACAAATTATTATGTACAACATGAAACCACATATGTAGAACTTTTAAAATGTAGATAACCATAGGAGATACTCTTTTTAAACACATAACAAGTAACAATAGAGCAAGAATCTACAGAAGACAGATGAACAATAATTCCGCTTTACTTCCAGGCAGTGACAGAAAGGGGTGTGTTTGGCACTATCTATAGTGGTTAATTAATTTTTTAAGAGGGAGAGCTCTAAATCAAACATGGTAAAATGTTAGCATCTCTTTAACCTTGTCAGTGGGTACCAAGGTGTCATTATTTTTTGATTTTTTGGATATTAAAATGTTTTATAATTTTAGCAAAGCTCAAAAGCCACGTGTACACACACACACACACATACACATATGCACACACATATGCACACACATACACATACACACACATACACACACACATACACACACATACACACACACACACACATGCACACCCTTAAGGCTCTAAGTGTCTCTGCTCCTAAAGGAAAGTAACCAAGTGAAGAAGAAAGCAGAAGAGGGGCACTGGGGTAAGTTCAAAGCTTGCAGGGGGTTGGGGGAGGAGGATTTGAGCTTCCTTTCTGGGGAAGAGGATCAAGTGGGTCATTTGAGGGACAAGGTCTGCCAACCTTTTTTGCGACAAGTCTTTCATAGTCCCAGCGGGCCTGAGAACGCCTGGCAGAATGGCCTATATCCTTCAGGGTGCAGCGGACATTAAAAGTTTCCCCTGGCCCAAAAGGGGCATGGAAGGAGCTGAGCAAAATAGGATCTAAGAGGTAGAAGGTTCCAGAATTTGCTATTTCTGCCACCCTCAGAACAGATACCCCAAATAGATATTAGCTGGAATAATAGAAAAATAAAGAATTTTATATTGCCTCCACCTTTAAGCCTGTAACTTTAGAACTTTGCCCAACTAAAGATGAGTAAGTCACAATGCTTCCTCTCAGGGGCTATAGTTTATCTAGGAGAGAGAGAAATAAACAAGTCATTAAAATGTGATCTCCTCTGAGGAAAGGGGTACTAAATGACATGGAAGCTCCTTGTACAGAAAGCTGTTTTTTGACACCTCTCCTTTCCTCCTCCCTAGTCTCGTCTTTGGGGATGTATAGGTTATCTATGGCTGCATAACAAATTACCTCAAAACTTGGCAGCTTAAAATAACCATTTATTATTCTTTTACCAAGTGGGAGTTTGAGAAGCAGCTTAGCTGGGTGATGGGTCTGGTCCAGGGTCATTGTTCAGCAGGACTCAACATGTTGTCAGGAGCCACAGTTGTCTGAAGGGTTGGCAGGGGCCTGAGTTAGAGGGGTGTAAGCAAGAGTGAAGATGAAGCTCCAAGGCAGCTCACTTACATAGCTGCCCCATGCGGACCACTCGCAGGAGGCCATAGTTGCTTGCCACGTGTATCTCTCCACAAGGCCATTTGAATGTCTTCACAGGATGGCAGCTGGCTTCCCCTGGAGTGAAAGATTCAAGAGAAAACAAGAAAGAAGCCATGTTCTGTTCACAATGAGCAACTTACTAAGTCCAGCCATACTCTAGGGGAGAAGAACCAAGAGCCACCTCTTGAAGGAAGGAGTACTAAGTAATGATGTCCATCACATTCCACCATCATTGCTAGCTAACCCCCTCTTCCCTCCCTTCCCCTCCCAGTCCTTTGACCTATCTAGAGTTCCTCTATTCCTCCCATGCTCCCCCTCCCTACCCCACTATGAATCAGACTCCTTCTTTCAGAGAATACATTCAGCATTTGGTTTTTTGTGATTGGCTAAATCCACTTGGCTAACTTCACTTAGCATTATCTTATCCAACTCTATCCATTCACCTGTAAATGCCATGATTTTATTCTCTTTTATTGCTGAGTAATATTCCACTGTATATATATGCCACATTTTTTTATCCATTCATCTATTGAAGGGCATCTAAGTTGGTTCTACAGTTTGGCTATTGTGAATTGTGCTGCTAAAAACATTCATGTGGCTCTGTCCCTGTAGTATGCTGTTTTTAAGTCCTTTGGGTATTCAGAGGAGAGGGAGAGCTGGATCAAATGGTGGTTCCATTTCCAGTTTTTCATAGAATCTCCATACTGCTTTCTGTATCGGCTGCACCAATTTGCAGTCCCACCAGCAGTGTATGAATGTACCTTTTCCCCCCACATCCTCGCCAACCCTTATTGTTGTTTGTATTCTTTTAATAGCTGCCATTCTGACTGGAGTGAGATGAAATCTTAGAGTGATTTGCATTTCTCTAATTGCTAGAGATGATGAACATTTTTTATATTATTTTAAAGCCACCAAACAGCATGAAGGAGTCAGATTTCCTGGACTTCCTCCACTGTCCTGACCCTCCAAATTTGATGGATAAGTACAAATCCAGTTAGAGTAGCAAGAGGAAGTTGCACATACCTATAATCCCAGTGGCTCAGGAGGCTGAAGAGGGAGGATCCCAAGTTCAAAGCCAGCCTCAGCAACTTAGCAAGGCCCTAAGCAACTCAGTGAGACACTGTTTCTAAATAAAATACAAAAAAAAGGGGGGGGGTCTGGGGATGTGGTTCAGTGATTGAGTGATCACGAAGATTGGAAGTGGGATTCAGAAAGAGTTAGAAAAGATCAGGGCTCTGAATGTAAAGCACAGGGAAAACTGCCTCACTCCTGGGATGGGGCACTCAAGTTTAAGTTCAGAAAGTTCCTCCAAACTCAGGGAACCAGTCTGAGAGGGGAAGTGGAAAGCAGACAAGCTCTGATAGCCAATTCTGACAGTCTCCTCCTGCAGGATGCTGGGATCCAGGAGCATCCAGGAGGGCGAGGAGGTAGGTGGCAGGGGTTCTGCACACAGAGGATGGGACCTGGGGCCTGGGAGATTGGCTTGCAAGGTAAGGAAGCAGCTGTGGGTCCCGGGTGCAGAGGCAGACTGCACAATCAGCAGCCTAAATATTGGCTTAGCAACTTAATTACTCAGGCCCCTTCCACAAAACTGAAAAAATGTTCAGTTTCACTGAGAATACCAATGTTTAGCAGTCTAATCATCTCAAGTAAAATCATTTTAGTTTCAGCATTTATGTGAGTTTGTGTTTTAAAGAGTCAGTATTGTTTTTATTTTGAATTACATAATGGTGGCTGTTAGAGGAAATTGCAAAAGGGTCTCTAAAACCCTGCTCACCAACTGGCACATCACACACCCTGGCATATTGCTCATGGGCAGGGCCCCCACCCACAGCTGGGTCCCCAGTGCCTGCACAAAGAAGCCAGCAGAAGGGGCAGGTGGGAGCTGAAATCCTGTCTGTGTCCTGACCACCAACCCTGGCATCTGATGCAGGGCTGCACCAGACCTCAAAGAAAGGACATATTTTTGTTATCCCCCGTTTCTTCGAGCTGCTGGCTCTGCTAACGGCTGTGGATGAGTTGGGATATGGCACCTTAGGCAGGCCAAGCAGCCTAGCCCAGCTGGAGCACCAGCTCAGACTCTTCCTGATGGAAGCAGCCTTTTCTGACTCTGAAAAGGTGTGAATCCAGTCCCACCCAGGCTGCTTGCTTTCGCCAAGCATCAATACCCTGTCCTGGCAGGGTGGCAGGGCTGCAAGCACCTCATCAAGGTTCTCTGCATATTCATCGACCCCAAATCAGGGTGAGATGGGCTCCAAGGAGACAGCTACACACAGGGCTTACCCTCCAGGTTGGGTGGAGAGGAACCATGCTGTCTCCACTAGTCCCTCCAGAGACAAGGGCTTTGGCAGCTGACAACAGAGGGTTAACAGAGCCCCAGCAACCCAATTGTCCCTGGGGCTCTCTGAAATGGCCCTCTTAGAGGAGCTTCATTCTGGTTAGAGGGACAGTCAGGTGGTCTAGAGCAGCCTAAGGATGAGGGATGTGAAGCCAGACCCCTCCCGCATCAATATAGCCTGAATCTGGAAGTAGCAGCTTGTGCTGGACAGCTTTATTTGCCCACAGGATTTGGAGTTAGGGGCCCAGGGACTGGATTAGGCTGAAGGAAGTGACATATGCAAATGAGTCACGTGCCTGGCTGCTGAGACCAGACTGACAGCTTTATCCAACAGCACCCTGTATCTCTCAGGGCCTGTTTATAAAGAGGTTTGGAGTCTTCTCTTGTCTTTTGGCAACTCTCCAGTTTGCCCAGGCATGACTTAGCACGGAAATTGGGTTTGACTTTTAAAATTCTCCTTGTGACAGTAACTCTGAGGCCAAGACAGGCTTTGCGCTGAATTATTGAACCGAACAGCGCGCATGTTTGCCTTCCCCCGTCAGAGCCTTTCTTGTCTGTCGCTCCTTGGCCTGACAAGTAATTTTAAATATGCAGCAACGCCAGGCTCTGTGCTCACTGGGCCTCATGCTGAGCCAGATTCCAGTCATGCTTGAACAGCCGCCAAGGCACCCCAGGGCACTAGGCCTAGCTCCAGGGTCATGGGGAGCACAGATCTGGGCAAATGGATAGCTCAGTGACCTCCCAGCTATTGTTCTGAAGGCATCAAATCATAAGGCACCAGTTTCTTCACCTGTGTTCCTATTTTTGCCAGTGGCGCCCTCTCTTCAACTGCTCAAGCCCCCTGCCTCGGCCGCTCCCTTAACCCTGCCACATACGAAGGAACAATCTACAGAGTCTGTGTTTCTAAAATATTTCTCAAATACATTCAGCCCTCCCTATTCCCACTACTCTTGCCTTGTTGGGGCTGTTTACCATCTCTCCTCTGGATTATTAATTAATTAATTAATTAATTAATATTTATGTTGTGTTGCTAGGGATCAGAATGAAAGCTTGTTCAAGCTAGGCAAGCGCTCTACCACTGAGCTACAGCCCCATCTCCTCCTCTAGATTCTTAACCTGTCCTTCCAGTCAGGCTCCTCTTCTAATCCTTAGGCTTCAACAATTTTGAAATATTAGTTTCTAACATTCATTGGTTTTTGTTTTTTGTTTTTTGGTACCAGGGATTGAACTCAGGGCACTCAGCCACTTAACCATATTTCCAACCCATTTTGTATTTTATTTAGGGACAGGGTCTCACTGAGTTACTTAGTGCTTCCCTTTTGCTGAGGCTGGCTTTGAACCTGTGATCTTCCTGCCTCAGACTCCTGAGCCACTGGATTACTGGTGTGGGCCACCGTGCCCAGCTCCATTCATTGTTCTTTATTAAGGTAGGGATAAAGTCTACACTGTTTAGTGCATTAGAGAGAGCTCAGTTTGAGTATGAGTTCTATTCTTGTAACTCTATAACCTTGGGCAAGTCATTTAACCTATAAAATGAGAGTAATAACAATGAGAGTTAAAAGAGATAATGTGCTTCTCCGAGGCTAAGACAGTAAGATCACAAGTTCAAGGCCAGCCTGGGCAACTTAGCAAGGCCCTGTCTCAAAATTAAATCAGAAGGGCTGGGGATGTGTTTTATTTATAGAGCATTTGTCTAGGATGAATGAGGCCCTGTGTTCAATCCCCAGATCTTCAAAAAAAAAAAAAAAAAAACAAAACAAAAATAATAGAAAGATTATGTGTATAAGTGACATAGCTCAATATCAGGAATCCAGAAAGCACCAAAAACATTCACCTTTATACCACTCTCCTGCTATCTCATGTGACCTTTATCTCTGTCTAGATACTAGCTAGTAAATTTTTTTTCTTCCCTTATCATACATTGAGCACACCAAAAGCAGAAAAAAAATATATATCCATTTAAACATTCTTTCAGCAAACAAATACATGGCAATTATATGGGTCAGCCAATGTACTAGATACTATAAACACAAATGTATTAGACATCATCCATATTAATAGGTGCTTAGTTGCAGACAACAGTACTCCCTTAACCAATTTAGGCAGAAAGATTTTTTATTATTAAAAAGATAAGTTTTTAAAAGATTCTGTGAGCTACAGAATCTTGAGAAGGACCAGGTCCAATCTTCTTGTTTATGTAACAGCAACAATGCAGCTGAGAACTATATGAACCAAAGAAAATGACCAACCACACTAAGGACATACTCTAGAGGAAGCATCATTGCTTTAACTACCCTGAGCTGGGTACTGGATCTCAGAAACTCAACTGTATCTGCCCCAGAAGGACTAGCTTTTGCCACCAGATTTGCCAGAATATTCCATCTTCATTGCTCACATCTATTTGAGGGCTCATACAGGCGTATCTGCTTGATGGGACCTTCATCACAATCCTATCCCAGCTTCAAGGAAGTCTCACAAGCAAAATTTTAGCTTCTCAGTTTGAACAGGAGAGCAAGCATGAAGGGTTTGGAAAGGGTGTTTGAATGAATCAAATTGCAGTATCTTTGCTCTTAAGGAACTCCAGCTTAGGGATAGAGTCAGGCATGCAAACAGACATTATGTATTACCAGAGCACGACAGGTGGGCTGTGAGAGCCAAAGGCATAGTCCCCAAGCCAGGTGAGGGAAATTTGTATAAAAGATAAAGTCTTGTATGCCAAGTTTTAAAAGTTTGCATTTTATCCTGAAGGAACTGGAGAGTCATTGAATGATTTGAAATAGGTAAGTTACTTGATCATATTTTAGTTATAGAAAGATCAAGTTGGATTGGAGAGGGGCAAGGCTCAGGGGAAGAAAGCCAGTTTAGAGACTACTGCAGCCATCTGCAGTGGAAAGAGATGATGATGAGCTGAACAAAGGAGGTGGCAGGAAGGCTAGAGAAGAGGACCAGAGACAAGGAAATGCTGTAGATGGATGACGCATTACCCTTGGGGAGAGGAGGTTCAAGGACTCTAGGTCAATGGTCAGGTCCTGGTTTGGGTAGTTGGGAAGACTATGCTTCACCTAGAGGCAGGGGGAGATGTAAATTTGTGGGCAGAGGTGACAAATCCAGTTTTCAATATGGTAATTGGGAGGTACATGAAGGGTGTCCAAAGGAGATGTTGAGCAAGCTGCCAGATAATTCAGGTCTGGGACTTACAAGAGAGGTTTGGGCAACGTAGTGGCCATGTGCTGCCTTTTAAATTTTTTTAAGCTGTCCTATCTATCTTATTTTGAGAAACTACCCTTTTGGGAAAACATGTGATGGTGAGGAACTAGCCTCCTGACCTCTGTGAATGGACTTTTAACCCAGGCATGTCCAAGGTGGGTGCCAACACCCAGGATAGAGAGAGTTAGATATGATCATGTAACCCAAACTGGGCCGATCAATAAAAGGCACAAACTTCTTTTACATCCATTAGAAAGAGGACAGAATGTTTCCCCAGGGATGACAAATAGCAAAAGCCTAAAAGTGTCCAGTGGCCCCATTTCCACCAGGTAACTTGGTTGAATAGGAAGGAGCAGGTTTACCAGAAGGCTAAGTGTAGTTAAAGCAGAGGAAAGGGAGTGACTCTGTGCCTTCTGCACCAACAGCAACACCCTGCGTGACACACATTTGACATGTGTAATGAGTAAGTGAACAAAGGCTTTAAAGCATGTGTTTATAAATACAATATGGTACTACAACTAATAACATCATCCAAAAAAGCACACCACAAGATTAAAAAAAATCTATCATAATGGATTTAGTGGTTATACAGAAATCTCAGAATGGGCAGACTCCACCCAAAAGGAGGCAGGGAGGACCCCATTTGGGCATATTGTGCTGTTTCACCTGGCCATGTCCCTTGAATGTTTAAAGACGTAGATGGATAATATTAAATGCACCACCAAACACCATACCTCACTGGATCACCAATTTCTTCTTTTCGAATGATTGATGCTCTAAAAACAATTGGAGTGTGACAGCGAGCCTCGCTTCCAAAGTCTCAGAATCATGTTTTCCAGTGACTGGTGGAGCGAGGCAGCAGGTCTGGTTAAATTACAAAAACAACAAAGGCAGTACAAATTAAATTGCCATTTTAATCCAGTAGAGATTCAACATATAAACTGATGTGTACTACATCATGCTGAACGCCACCAGGTATCTATCACTTTTGCATGAGCTCCACTGGACAGAACTGACCACCTAGTCAGGATTTCCCATTTCACTGCTTTCTTTGACTAACAAAGGGTACAAGAAATCAGGAGAGCTTATCAACCTGGCTCCGGGTAATTAATTCACTTGACCTTTCATTTTCTTTCCATTTCTTCACCTATGTCAAGAGCTAACATATGTCCTGAACTTTAATTAAACAAATTACCCAGAGGGTATGAGCAACTCTCTTCTCACCTCCTGAGAAGATAAGGACACTGCTGGTGTTGGAGTTCATCTTGAACTGTTGGGGAATTGAGGGGGGAGAATGCTGAAAAGAAAGGAAAAGAGGGAGCAATTTTGAGCAGGCAGTGAGCGCCCGAAACAGCACAGCGTACACATTGCTCCTCCCTAAGCTGTGATAATGAAAAGCCAGGCAGGAAGGCACCAACTCCCCTCTCCCTCGATTTTGTCTATTCCTTGGCCTGGTGCCTCTCTGGAGGCTGGCTGGGCTCCTTGTGACAGTGCCACATTTCTTCAGAGTCCCCTCAGCCTGACGCAGGCAGTGTTGATAAAGAAGCCTGAGTGTTGTTGGGCCAGGATTATTCAAGGAGACTCCCACCACCTTGGCCTGCATGGCAGACTGCCACAGGGTGGCTTTCAGCACCCCAGGTTCCATGGCAGGAGGCATTTTTGCTAATCAGATGCCAGCCTCCTCTATTCTCTAGTCTCACATCTCCTTTCTAAACCTGTCTGTCCCCTCTCAGGTCTTCTCTTGATTCACACTGTCCTCGGTGTGACCCACCTGCTCCTTCCTCTTCTTAAGGGTGGGAACAGTGTATTACATCATAGTGACCTTCCCATGGCAGCAGAGAGTAAAGAGGCAGGAATATGGGTGGAAGGAGGGTGTGGAATTTCATCCACAGAGCAGGCGCTCAGCTGACCCCTATTGAATGATTGACAGAACAGTATCTGGCTCACTCTCATAGAACCAAAAGAACATTGAATGCAATATAGGAAAAAAGATTGTTCTTCCTTGTCTAATCTACCCTCTCTCTGGCTTCTCTGGACACTGCCCCCCCCCCAGGAGCTATGGATCTAAAATTACTGCTTTAACTTGGCTTACCCTCAAAATGATTAAGTGACCCACCTACCTGTGAATGGAAGGCTCACCATTATATTAGATCTGATGTCGCCAAAGCCACACCTTGTAAGACTAAAAGAAGTCCCCCATATTGCCTGATCATTTCTGGCCAAACTCAGATTGGAGGCAGCTATTAGTATCAAGTGAAAAATAATACTGTCATCTTTGGGTGCCTATTATGTATTAGGGCCTTCCATAAATTATCTCACAGCTTATCTCATATAGTAGTACAGTAATTCTGGTTCTATTGTCCTACCCCACAGCTGGGAACACTGAAGTTTAGGGAATTCGGAGGACTTGTAACACATGAATCATTGGCAGAGTCAGGAATTGAACCCAGATCTGTTTATCTCCCAACTGTACATTGGGGTACCTTACCCAAAGAGGAGGATGGCTTCATCCACATTTGCTTCCAACAAAACTACAAACTATTCCAACTACAGCATTTAAAAATTTGAGCCTGATCTTTTCTACTGCAGGCCAGCTTTTCTCTTAAGAAAGTTCCATTTTGCCTGATTTGGAGATAGCTGTCCCCATGGAAAACCCTGGTGACCCATTAAAATGTTCTCAGGAAAACTGCCTCTGACCAAGGTGAGGATGCAAGCTACAGCATCTAGTGATTTCAGGAGTCCTTTGACTTCACAGCCTCGTGGCATTGGTACAGGTTCAAATGTTACTAGGCAAAGCCATAGAAATAACAAACTGAATTAAGCTTTAATCTCCAAACCATTGTAAAGATAATGAGTGCACTTTATAATAATTGCCGGAAGTGAGAGCAGGGAAGAAAACATTGGAATAGGCCTCCGTTTCAGTTTCTTCATCTGCAAACCTGAGGTTGTAGTGCCAACCAAGCCCACAGATGGCTGGAATAAAAATGCTTCACAACTAATGAGCTGAGAACAGATTTAGAAGCAGGTCTGCTTTCCAGTGGGTCCACCAGCCTCAGACTCATTACTGGCAATGACCAGAATGACCACAAGAACCCAGCCCCACCCACAGGAAGGCGCTTGGGCACACTGGTGCCTTCGGCTGGAGATCCAGCTGGCTTATGTAATAAATTTAAAGGCAATGCTTATCTTCTAGGCAAGGGACTCTGCCCTGGCCCCATTTCTGTGGCTTACATGGCAGGCACTCCCAGCTTCCTGGGAATTCAGTGAGCCACCTGAGGGTATCTCAGGTGACCTCTCCTGTCTGGGTACGTTTGAATCGTCATTGTTAGCACCCCTCCAAGGACAGAAGTCACTGGTCACTTGGGTCATCTCAATCAGCAAGCAACCCAACAGGGCTAACTGGACGCAGCTCCTGTCTTCCCTTGGTTGCCAATATCATTTTGACCTTTACCCAGCCGGCTCAGATGAAGGAAGATTTATCTACCACAAGGAAGCAGGCAGAGAGGGAAACTTTCCCAAACCGGGGAAAACTGAGTCGTTTCAGCCTCTGTGAACATTAGTTTTCCAGTATCTGTTTGATACTGCTTTCAATTATTTCAGTACATATCTACTACATATCTACTTGGAAGGGGGATAGTTGGGTTATATGGGATGAGTCCATTGACGTAAAATATCCAGAACAGAAGAATGTACATTGGTGGCTGCCAGGGGTATAATGGGGAGTGATGACTTAATGGATTCAGGATTTTCTTTTGGGGGAATAAAAATGTTTTGGAGCTTGGTAGAGATAATGGCTGCACAATATTATGAATGTACTAAATATTTCCAAACTAACTGTACATTTTAAAATGGTTAATTTTATATTATGTGAATTTCACTTCAATAATATTTTTAAAAAATAAGTTAAGGCCTCAGTCACCTGAGATCTACCTTCCCAGTGAAATGCAATGTGAAATAAAAGAAGTAGCCAGGCGCAATGGTGCACGCCTGCAATCCCAGCATCTCAGGAGGCTAAGGCAGGAGGATCGCAAGTTCAAAGCCAGCCTCAGCAAAAAGTGAGGTGCTAAGCAACTCAGTGGGACCCAGTTTTAAGTAAAATACAAAATAGGATTGGGATGTGGCTCAGTGGTCCAGTGCCCTGAGTTCAATCCCTAGTGCCAAAAAAGAAGTGATAGTGTAAGGACCCCAGGCACTTGGACACTGAGTGCAATTGTGGTATCAGGGTGCAAGCAGATTTTGAGGGAGAAGGAAGTAATCTGGTAGTTTCAAACTCGTGGATGGCAAAAATCTTTATACTACCAACATTACCATAATCCTTCCTTAAAGCACAATAAGTCCTTTAAATCACTTTCATGAATAGTATTCACAGTCCTAAGTATATAATTCTATATAATACTTCTTACGTGCCACCAAGTTGAGAACTACAGACCTAAATGAAGGGAGGGGGAAGGGCAAGTTTCTGTGCATAGGAACGCTGGGCCTTCTCCATCTACTGCCATTAAGATAAGGAAAGAAAAAAAATTGAAAATGTTTCTTCTTGTTTGCACAGTTGGTCCCATTCTGTGAGCATATTAAACCTCTATTACATAATCTTTATCCATGCTATGGATTTGTTTGGTGTAGAGGAAATTAAGTGAGAGGAAGCAGTCTCAATTTTGAGAGTGGCCAGGTTCAAAGGATAAGTTTAAAAATAAGGTAAAAATCATTTCTCTCATCCAGATGTCAAATGATGATACATCAAAGACTTTCATTTAACTCATAAGGAGGACTTAGTGGATATTATAAAAGAGTTCAAAAGAGAACTCAAACTTGCACCTATTTATAATCAGATTAGGAATGCTGACATGAATTGTCTGACACACAGATTTGGCAAAACTGCTCAATATCCACAGGGTGATGGCATGTTCTGCTGGACACAATTCGTATCCCTATGGACAAGGATTTTTACCACTTGGTTCCTACAAGCAAACATCTTTCTCTCTCCAGACTTGTAAAATAGCCTACTCGAAGATAAAGGCAGATGGTTGCGCCAGTCAGCCCACCCACTGCATTTCAAAATCGGTCACAATTTTTTCCTACATTTCTAAAATCTGGTTGAGCTCTAAATGCCAGGCATGAGCCTCCACTGTATTGACCACAGTCTCTCCTTCTAGCCCTCCAGGATGCTGCAATGTCCCTCCAGGGTCATGTGGAGAGAATTTCTGGTCACCCTGTGGGCAAGAAAGACAATTCTCCCATATTCCTGTGCTAGGTTGTCAAAGGGCTAATGACAAGATTTCCTACCATCGAACAGTGGCTTCTGATTAATATTATTTATAGGAGTCCATCAGTTTGAACTGAGCTCCTGAACTACACCCAAAAAACTTTAGTCATTGGTGCTAAAGTTCCCCATCACCAAGCCGAAACTGAGGTACTTATTAGATAGTCCAAGAAATCAAGAAAGAGAGAATAGTCATATTTCCTAAACCAGCCAGTTTTCGACAGCATGACAAAGGATTCCCCTGTGCTTTTAATGATGACGAGGAAAAGTACAACTTTGAACCAATCAGACTTTCCTTAGCCCTTTTCTATCTATGAAGTCAACCTTCTCTGCTCCACCCATCCAACAGGCTCGTGGAAACACTGATCCTGTTTTACAGAACAAGGTGTTGCTCAATTCCAGAATTGCAAATAAAAGCCAATTATGATCTCTGTTGTTCTCTTGTCTTTTGACACTTCGCTTTGTGAAACCTTACTTGTCCCTTCACTGCGTGGCAAAAACAGAGAGCTCAAAGGCAGTTGAAATAATAAAAATTGTCAGGCCCACTCCTCCTGTCTCTTCACGCCCCCTGGTTCATGACCTGTTCCTGGTTACTGCCAGGCAGGTCTTTACCCACACAAACCTACCTTCCTGGGCCTGTCTGCTCCCACCTCCATGCCAGGCTTGTTGGGAGTGTTTGATTAGCTGAGTCCCTCCATGGCACGCTCTGCAGTCACTCACTCTGGGGCTGCCTTCTGTCTGACCCAGGCTGCCTGACCCCTCCAGAACCCCAGACAGGTCCATCTGTGATTTTCTTCCCCTGACATCTCCCCTCAGTCAGATGGTTCCCTCCATGAATCCTCTTAGCTGTGGGTGGGATGGGGTAAAATTGTAATCAGCTGTTTGAAACAAAGAGAAATGGACTATAGATCTCAAATGAGTATCTTATTCATGTTAAAAGCCAGATTTTCTCTGAGCGAGAAACTGGGGTCTAGGTGGAGACCAGAGGGCACAGGAAGGTGCATGAGGCTGAGCACAGAGCTCAGAAGAGCTGAGTTTCTGCTTTCAAGAACTTCACTAGGAAGGCAGAGGTGTGAGTCTGGGTCATCCTAAGAAACAGGACCAATAGAAGAATGTGGACACAGAAAGAGAGGAGGAGAGATCTCCTTTAAGGAATTGACTCATGAAATGATGAGTTCCTGCAGGATGGACCGGCAGGCTGGAGACACACAGAGGTTCTATTGCAGTTCACTGAGTTCTCTCTTGTGTGGGAAGGAGTCAGCCTTCTGTTCTATTCAGGCCTTCAACCAATTGGGAGGCCCACCCATATTACCAAGGGCAATCTGCTTACCTCAAAGTCCATAGATTTGAATGTGAAACACATCTCAAAACACCTCCACAGAATAATGTTTGATCTGGGCACCTTGGCCCAGCCAAGTAGACACAGAAAAAAAAATTACCCATCACACATTCCCAGGACCTAGTCTAGATTCTAGGATCCAGTGGGTTGAGGTCCAGAGCCTTCAGCTCAGACTCTGCTAAAGAACAAAGATGGTGCTGGGAAAAGGCAAAGGAAAACATGGCGTCAGAGTGGCCAAACGGAAGGGCATTAGGACTACCAAGCCAAGCCTGTTGCTTGGCGGTTCAGCTCTAACTTCCCTCCCCTGCTCCCTAGAGAGGCCTTGTGACATATCCTGCCTTCTGGCTTGTCAAGGACTTTTTATTGGGTTGCTAAAATGAGGCAGTTCAGTGTGACCTTGCAGTCAGACTATCCTTGTGGGTAGTTTCCTCTATCATCAGTGAGGGAATCTGGACCTCCTTCTTGTAATTCCTGAGTGCCTTGTGGCTCTTCACAAGTTTGCAGGGTTTATCTGTGATTGTAGGAAGGCAGGTGGGACCAGGCAAGCCACTCTGGGGAGTCAGGGAGGACTCAGCCTGGCCTGGAGCTGCTGGGTGACACTGAACATAAGGGGGTTCAAAGTGGGATTTAGCCCCACGGAGACTCTGAGCTCCTCTTCATCTCAGTCAGGAACTTTGGGCCCTGGATAGAAGGTTGAACTGTGGAGCCCTCAAAAGATCATTGTACTGTCTTTAGCAACTAATAAAAAATAAAATAAAATAAAAGATCTGTGCACATCCAAATCCCTGTGAATATAAACTTATGTGGAAAGAAGGTCTCTTGGGGATAATTAAATTAAGAATTTCAAATTAAGATCATCATGTTTATCTGGGTGGGCCCTAAATCCAATGACAAGTTTCCTTGTAAGAGAAGACAGGGGACTCTTGAGAAAGAGGAGAAAGCTTGGGAAGAGGCAGGCGGAGACTGTGGTTATGCACTCACACACCCAGGAATGCCAGGAGCCACCAGAATCTGGATGAGGCAAGGAAAGACTCTCCACCAAAGCCTGGGGCACCTTTGATTTCAGACTCCTAGCCTTCACAACTGGGAGAGAATATATTTTTGTGTGTGTGGCTTTAAACCACCAAGTTCATGGTAATTTGTTGCAGCAGTCCCAGAAAACTAATACCCTTTGAACTTATCTGAGACACTACAGATCCAGGTACTTGAAAGTAACAAAATAAACACGATCAAATTGCCTGATGGGAGGCAAATATAGTGCCTTGCTATGTAGCAACTCTTTACAGAGAACAGCCATATACACACACACACACACACACACACACATACATACATACACACACACACACACACACACACACACACACACACACATTGGCTCCACAGAGCTATAATAACACAGAGATGCTGTGTGTGTTAATTCATCCCCTGAACAGGTCTCTATTGAGTGACAACCATGTTCCAGGCATCAAGTTTAGTGCTGATTATACAATAATAATCCAAACATCCTGGGAAGGATGCAGTTTCAAAGCTGATATCCCTGGCATCGCTTGGTCCAAGCCACCCCATCAGTGAATGGAGCATTCAGTGATGAGATTCCCATGCACAGTGCTCCGTGCCTGAATCAGTCTGATCCAGGACCATTCCTTCCTCAATGCTTGATGGCCCTGGTCCAACCTTCTGCTCCAGTTTGCATGGCTTTGGCCCAGGGTCCACCTCACTATCCCAGCTCCCTGGATCCTCTCTGGCCTCACCCCTCTGGTCTCCAGAAACTACTCTCAGCCACATCCTTTCTTCCCTGGCCCAGCTAGCAATAGATTCCATTGGATTGACCATCCCAGCATGGAGTCACACTGCCTGAGCTTGATCCCTGACTTCACCATTTATGGACTCAGTACACTTAGGAAAGTATTTACTATTTCTTAGTCTCAATTTCCTTATCTATCAAATGGAGATAATAGTGCCTGTCTCATGGGGTTTGTCAATGGATTAAATAAGACAGTGTCTAGTTTCTAGTCAATAAATAACAGCTATTAGTATTTTTGCAGAACTGGTACCTTTCTTAGTTGTCCTCTCTCTCCCACCAAGAGGCCTGGGGTCCTTCTTTCTGGTCTAACCTGAGAGGTTGTGCTTTTCTATATGAGCTAGGAAGGCACCTTGCAGAATGTGTGAGTGCAACTCACCTTGAGCCAACTGGACAAAACAGCAATGAAAAGAACAGCATGGTAGAGAAGGCACCCAGCAAGAGGCAGTGGGACCTCTGGCTTCACTCACCCATAGCCTGGATGTTCAAAATAAGAAAAATGCAGCAGCAAAGAGGAAGTGGGATCCTTGACCCTGCCTCCCTCATGCTCAGAAACGCTTTGTTAAGCAACAGTGGTGGACCATGAGAACTGGCCATGTGCCACATGGCAGCCCTTTCACGTAGCCTGATTCTCTTGCATATTGAAACCAACAAGGCCTGGGACTTTTAGATGCTTTTAATTCTCCCTTCCCTGAATCCCAAGTTTTAAACTCATTAAAAATGACATTTTGTACTCAAATACTCGTACATGCACATTTATAGCAGCACTACTCATGATAGTCAAAAGGTGGACACAACCCAAATAACCATCAACACATGAATGGATAAACAAACTGTGGTATGTCCATAAGTGGAATACTATTTGGCCATAAAAATGAATGAGGTGCTGATACATGGTGCGGCTTGAATGACCCTCAAAAACATTATGCTTAGTCAAAAAAGCCATACAAAAGGTCATGCATTGTAGGATTCCATTTATATGAAATAACCAAATGAGTAAATCCATAAAGATGAAAAGCAGATCGGTGGTTGCCAAGGGCTACAGGGAGAGAAGAATAAGAACCAACTGCTTAATGGAATTTCCTTTTGGGGTAATGGAAATATTTTAGAACTAGATAGAGGTGGTAGTCACATAACATTGTGAATGTACTGAATTATTCCCTTTAAATGATTAATTTTATGTTATGTGAGTTTCACCTCAATTTTTTAAAAAATGCTACTTACACCTCTAACATCTAAAGAATCCAGAGTCTGAAAACCATCTCTCCTCCACAGGTCTGGTTCTGAGAGCTTTTCCCAGGGGAAAAGAAAGAGGCTGAAAATTTGGAGCCAATGCAATGACTCATCCTTTAATGAGGATTATTTTGAAAAGAGGCAACCAAAGAGCCAGGTCAGGCCATCTGCAAGAGACGTATTTAATTTCAAAAGCAATTTGTTCTAAGTTATGGTATCTTTCATGCATTCAATTCCAGAAATATTAGTGTTTTTTAATACCTCCCCCACACCAACTGTAAGATCTCACAGCAGCTTTCTGGATTTGCAGCAAGCCCCTGATTCCTTCTGAACATGTTTGGCTAAAGTCTTGAGTGTCCCTACCTGACATATGGAGGAAAAAAATGCTCCACCCACAGTTGTACCCATTCTCTAAAAGGTCTTCCCAAATGACATTCCATGTAGCACTTTTGCAAATGTGTGGATAAGGTAAAGTTACATTTGGAGGAACTATTTCTACTTCAGATGGACAAATGCCAGAATCGTCAATTCAGTGCTATGGGTGCCTGAGAGAAAATAACTCCCCTGTGCCTCACGGATGGAATTTTCTCTTGCTTCTCCCTTAGTCTAGTAGTCCAGGGCTGGTAGGGCAGTGTGTCAGTGTTGGGAATCCAAACTTCTTCCAGATTGTTTTTTCTGCTCATCCTTATCCATACAATCCAGGAAAGTTCAATACTATGTCCACCCTCTGGCCTGCAGAAAAAAGGAAAGAGAAAGAGAGTGGAAGGCAAATCCATTTCCCTTTCAACATGTGAACCTGGGAATTTCACATAACACTTCTGCTCATATCCCATTAGCCAGAATCTAGTTGCACCATCATGCCTAGCTGCAAGGGAGGCTGGCCATATGCCCAGCTTAAACTTCTATGACTTAAAAAAAATATATAGAGAGAGAATGACATTGGGAAATTCAGCTGTGATCCAGCCTACCCGCCCCCCAGCTAATTTGGCATTGCTTCTCTCACCAATGCTCCCATCACTGTCATTCAAAATGCTGGGTTAGTGCCCCACCTCTAAGCCTTTACTCACACTCTTCCCCAACAGGGAAAGTTCTATCCACTTCTCCACACCTGTGCTACCTTCACAATGCCCTCAGGTGGCATGTCTTTTCCTAACCCTTCCCTGACAACTACAGCTTACAAAGATTTCCCCCAGCATTCCCCCACGTTTATGTTTTCATAACGCATCCTGCTGTTTTTCAGACCCAAACAGTAGGCTTCTTAAGAACAGGACCCTTATTGAGTATTTTTCTTGTATCTCCTGGATCTCTAGTGCTGAACACAAATATATATATTTAACAATTATACTCTGAAATTAATTGAATTTTATCAAAAGCATATGCTGAATACTTTAGGACAAAATTCTTTAATTATGGTATTTTTCACCAGAATGGTCTTAATTAATATTTAAACATGGGGCTGAGGATATAGCTCAGTTGGTAGAGTGCTTGCCTTGCATGTGTAAAGCCCAGGGTTCAAACCCCAGCACCACCACCAAAAAAAAAAAAATCATTTCTGTTGAGGCTGGGGATGTGGCTCAAGCGGTAGTGTGCTCCCCTGGCATGCGTGCAGTGCTGGGTTCGATCCTCAGCACCAAATATAAACAAAGATGTGTGTCCGCCGAAAACTAAAAAATAAATATTAAAAAAATATTTACACACACACATACAATTTCCCAACTCAAGAAACAGGCTTTATTCCTTAATTTTTCATTCGATTGTTTAGTGAGCAAATTTGCACCAATATTATCTGCACCATTTAAAAAATTAAGCAGGATAAACATAACCTGAGCATTTAACTTAGGACCTGGTACACAGCCAGTACAAAATAAATGTTCAGAGAAAACAGTCAAGGGTAAAGTATAAGCACAAACTGAATTAGAGCATTTAAAAATTACTGCTATAGGAAGAGCAAAGATTCTGGTATTAGATTTTTCAGGTTGAACTTTGGTTCTTCGACTTACTCTTTACAGGGTTGCAGAGCATGAATTGAGATTGACTAATGTGTGCTTGCCATTATCTACTCTCTCTCAGTTCCATGTGTACCCTTCTGTCTTGCAAGTGGTGATACTGGGGCCTTGGAGGCTGAAAATTATAAATTCCCTGGCAAACCAATTTCCAGTTCTGGTCTGAAACTTGCAGGTACAATTGGAAGACTGGAAGGCAGGAGAGAAGAAAGGACTCTCTCCCTGCTTGCACCTTGTTTTAGACAGCTACAATTCTAGCATCTTTTGTTATTCTAGCCTTGGGGTCAAGCCACTCTCCTATCACCAGCCACATAGTGGCTCATTGGCAGTTCAGTACCAGATACTTGATGTTCTTGCAGCAGTTCAGCTCCTAAGGTGGACCTTCCTCTGGACTCCTAAGTTCTTGTTATACCTCTACTTCTGTCGCTCCAGCCCTAAGATTGCTTCTTGTAGTTGCTAATTTCACTTCTCCCTTTTGGATGTTCCAACATCTGTGAAATCCATACACTGTATTAGATACCCTCTGGTTGAAATACCTAGCATGATTTCAGTTTGGTTTTTTTCCTCCTTGGACTTTGAATGCTATGGAATGTAATGTGCTACATGCATTTAGACTGCCCAACAAATATTAATTCTTCCCATAGGTGAATTCACTCTGTTGTGTTGAAAAAGAACACATGATGCAAGTAAAAATATAGCAATTTTACTTTTAAATTATAGTTTCCTTTTAATGTTTTTATGCATTCTCCATAGGCTCTGTATTCTACAAAGACACTGGCTTTCAGGCTTAGGTATGAATCAGAATCAACAGTGACATCCTCAAATATGAAGATGTTCATGTTCAGCAAGGACCTGGATTTCAAGGGATAAGTCTGACTTAAGTGTCTTTTTAATAATAAGTTCTCCATGTCATCATCATTTGTGCTAAAGTTTGAGTATGTCTGGTTTAGACACTCAGACATAATACATTAGATAGTATGATTTCTTGATGCCTCACAAACATTGCTTGTTACTTGCTTACTGGTATATCAATAAATGTTGTTTGATAATGGTGTTGATACTTTATCTCAATTACCAGTTTAATAGTCCCTTGTTTCCTTGACATCAAGTTCAGACCAACCGTGAGCTGATTGCCTACCATGGTACTAGATATTTCTTAGGTCCATTACAGATGTAAGGGGTAGAGCAAACTCCCACAGATGAGAGATGGCAAAATCAATGATCAGCCTATTAGTATTAGGAAATGTATCATCACCAGCCACCAGCTAGGGAAAATCAAAGCCTCATCATGGGAACACTGGAGGGAAGACAGAGTTCTTTGGTGGGCAGACTTGGAGAGAGACTCTATTTCAGCCACGTCACCTAGAATAACTTCCCATTCTGAACCTCAGCCTCTTCAATGATACAATGGGATAAAAGCAATACTTTCCTTGTGGGGGAAAATAGATGACAAATGCTTAGCATGCCTTTGGCAGAGACCAAATGCTCAATAAACATCATCTGCTATTATAATTGTTATTCTTATTATCACTAGCAAATAAAGTCTGCAGGAAACTTGGACTTCCTCTTCACAGTCCTCGTAAACATCCCCTTTTTGTGGCTTTTTTGCTTTCACCTGTTAAACAAGGCTGACAGAAAGCCTCACCTACTTTTCCTCCCATTATCTGATGGACTAAGAGAATTTGAGCCAAAGGAGAACTTGCAATCATTCTGCCAAAACCCAATCCAACTATTCTCATGAGGGTCAAGTTTCTCAAATGGCCCAAAGGCCGCTCAGCATGGCCTTATTTGCACCTCTGTAAGCCACACAGGCAGCGACACTAAGAACAGGAATGGGTTCTATGGACCAAATACCTCTCTGTACCATCAAGTCGGCAGGCCTTGGTTGGTGACTCTTGGTAGCAGAAGGGCAGGCCCTGGAAGCCCCCGAAGCCTCTTGTCTGGCTCCATTCACAGCAGTAAATAGATACATGCTACAGAGGGACAGTGGCTGCGTGAATCTGGAGAGATGTGGGAGCCTGTGTCGCTCTCTGAGTGGTTATTTTCTATCTTGTGTATCCTGTAGGGGGTTAATTAACATCCCCAACGGTATACGATTCTGGCTGTGTCACCACTAGGGGATATAATTTAAGGTCACTGTGAAGTTAAGTGAAGACAACAACAGCAGCTGCAGCCTTTGTTGTATCCAGATTGGGAGCTGCGGAGCCTGCCCTAGTCCTGCGCTTCATTATGCGCCAGCACCGTTAACAAACCAATGACGGGCAATTGAACCAGAGAACCAGGGCATTCACTGAGCATGTGCCACTGAGCCAGGGCTCCAGCCTTTGTGTCATCATCATGGCTGACGCATGCTGCTCCCAGGCTCTCACTGCCTCCAAATGACATTCCCCAGTCTCAAGATGAAGGCCAGGTTGGGGACTATGACAATTTTTCACATTTTATGTCTCCAGACCCCTTCCCCCTATTTATATATCTGCAGTTGTAATTCAATTTACAGTAGAACTTCCCTATAAGGTTGAGAGTATATCAAATTCTGAAAAAGCAAGTCGTATTTTAAATGCGCTGGGTAAATTGGAATTTATGTTAGCTCTCTATCTCCATATAACAAATTATCCCCAAAACACAGTGGATTCAACAATGCTGAACGTTTATTATCTTCACAGTGTCTGTGGGCCAGGGATCAGGACTGCCTCAGCTGGCAGTTCTGGTTTGGGGACTCTCAGGAGGTCACAGCTAAGACATCAACTAAGGCTGTGATCATCTGGAGGACCTGCTTCCAAAATGGCTCACTCACCTGACTGTCAGGTTCTACTCTTGCTGTGGACCTCTTGGTCCACTTGAATGTCCTCCCAACAAGGCAGGTGACAACCCCCGCCCCAAAGTGCCACAGAATGGCAGAATCTGAAGATCTTTGCAGCGTGAAGGGGTTAGACTTTGCAGCTTGGGTGTGGCCTACAGGAGCGCACACACTCCTGGACACCTAGTCCTCCAGGAAACCCTTGCTGGCACTGACTAGGATGTTGTGTGGTGCAGGTTCCAAGATGAGGATTAGATGCAGCACCAGGCACAGCTGAAGAGACTCCAGGGCAGGTGGAAAGAGGGAAGTGTGTTTGTGTGTATGAAGGAGGGAAGTGTGTTTGTGTGTATGAACTATTAATGCATAGTCATTGACCTAGAGTGTGGTGAATAAAACCACTAGGACAAAGGCCATCACTCCATGTCCCACTCAGTGTAGCCAATGTAGAGGACCCCCAACCCAAGGAAAGAGAGAGTAGAAGGTACATGGACTGTCCAGACATTGGCTGCAGGGTCCAAGGGGCATCTACGTATGCAGCAAGAAGCGGCAACCTGCTGTGCTCAAATGGCCCAACCCAGAGGACTTTTGCTGAAGATGGTGAGGCAAGGATGAATGAGAAGGCTTTGTCCTTCTTGGTGTGAGCCTCTCTCCCATGAGAACGGCAACAATCACCCAGAGGGCTGATGGGGACATGAAGAGGTACCCTGGGTGGCAGCGCCAGCCTAGGCTACTGTTGAAAGTCTGTGGAGGTCAGAGGCACAACATTCAGAGCTCAGTCTCTTCCTCAGAGGGCAATGTCGCCTCTGGGTTGGGGCTGACATGTTCAGGTTTGTGCCCTGGTTATGCCATTGACTAGCCGTGTCTTAGAGAAGCCCCTTATTCTCCCTTTAGCCTCAGTTTCCTCACCTGTCAAAGGGAAGAAGGATACCCACCTCACAGAGCTGGTATTTTAGGTAGAGGAAGTGAGGGGGGGAAGGGGACATGGGGGTAGGAAGGAGAGTAGAATGAACCAGACATTATTGCCCTATGTACATGTATAACTATACGACCAGTGGGATTCCACATCATGAACAACCAGAAGAACGAGAAATTATACGCCGTCTATATATGAAGTATCCAAGTCCATTCCACTGTCATATATAAAATTAATTGGAACAAATTTTAAAAAAATGAAGATAACTGAGATGAAATATTTAACACAATCCTGGGCCTCTAGGAAAACAGTCAGCAAAGAGTTGCTATTTTTGATTGTTACTATTTTTACAAATGTTGTGGGCAGCTGCTACCAGGCTTTGTTTGGCTTTGTTGCTCCGCATTTCTTCCTTGGATAAACTGGGCCCCCCCACCCCGCCCACATGGTTCTGGTGTTCCACTAATCCAAGGACCAGGACTGCTATGACAGGGAAGAGGCCAGGGACCAAGCCTGGCCAACTGACGCTCACTCCCAGGGATTAGAAGCCTAAACACAGACACACAGGAAGTTTGCTCACGCTGAGTCATCCCGGGGCAGGGAATTCCACCGCGACTTCCCGGAGCTGCTCCTGCTGTCTCCCTCCCGGGGTCTGGTATCCAACTCACTTTTCCAGTGTCTGAGCATGGCCAGGATCCTCCGACTGGGATCCTCAGGGGCTTCGATGACTCAGGGTCATTTTTGTTTTATGGTTTGCAGTCAAGTATCCCCACCTGACAAAACCTCCCTGGGGCATGATACCTCTACAGAGATGGCCACCTGAGTAGGAGTGGTGACACAGGGCTGGAGGAAAGGATGTGACCTTGACACTTCCTCCCTTCTCTCTCCTCCTTGGGATATCAGGGTGGCTTCTCCACCATTGATTTTTTTTTTTAATCATGGTAATACATGTATTTAATTCTGTCAAGTAGTTAATAAATAAAGTTAAGGTATGTTTGTACCCACCTGGAAAAGATATACGTGGATTTATTGTAAAGGGATCCAATATTTAAAGATAGAAAAGAAAATCTTAAAGTTACTAGAAGAAAACATAAAAAATAAATGAATTATATTTATAATTCTTGAGTGGGGGAGAATCTAATCATAACCCCAGAATCTATAAAAGGAAATATTTATAAATCTTACTACATATGATCAAAAACTTAGCTGAATAGTAAGGACAAAAGAAACTTCCCCCACTGCCCTCCAAAATTGTAACATGAACAATTATTTTTTCCTAAAATGTAAAGAGCTCTTAGAAATCAACAAGGAAAAGGTCAAAAACTAGTAGAAATGTGGGGAAAGGACATAATCAGAGTCCAGAGAAAAAGAAAAATAAGTGGCTCTTAAATATCTAAGAGATGCTAACTTCATTCATAATAAGAATTTGCCATGAGATTTTACCAACTTTAACTTTTTAAAAATTTTTGTTTATTTTGTGTTTATTGTTTTGTTTTGTTGAGACAAGTTCTCTATGGAGCCAAGCTGGTCTTGAACTCACAATTTTCCTGTCTCAGCCTTCCAAGTAGTTGGTATTACTACTTTAATATCGAACATTTCTTTAGAATGTTATTGTTTCTATTATTACTTTTAATTTCTAAGAGCTCTTTCATGTTGTCTGATTTTTACAGGATCCTGTTTAAATTTTATGAATTGATAGTCCTTTGGATCTTTTTCTGCTTTTTCCAAGTTCGTTCTTTCTTTCTTTTTTTCTTTTCTTTTTTTTTTTTGATGGAGTGTCTATCTTGCATGCAATCAATTTGTCAGCCTCCAACCATTCTTAAATGTCTTTCAATTCCTAAATGCAGTCTTTCTTGGAGTTTTCAGACTATAGATTTTCTCAAATAATTGTAAAAGTAATACATGAATGTGTTCCCATTGTCAAAGATTCAAACAAGAGGAAAGTATACTGAGAAAAATGTAAAAGTCCCCACTTACTCCCACTCCTGTTCCCAGAGTAACCACAGGCATCAGTTTGGTGTACCAAGAGGACATTCCCCACACAGACCAATTCCTCCCCGGTCAGTGCTGAGGTGTTACATGTGTGTATATATATGTAAATATATATACATACATATTTAATAGTTCATTTGATCTATGAGAGTTATTTAATATTTAAATTAATTACCCAATTTTTGAATATTAGATAATATTCAAATCAAATAATTTAGATTCCTAAATTCTAAAAAAAAAAAAAAAAAGAAAAGGAAGTCTGGCAACATAGTACCATATACCCATTAACATGAAAGAGTATATTTTCTTCAACTTTCCTGGTCCCCAATTGACCTATGCTTAGCTATATTACTTGCCTGGGTCCTGTAAGTATTGGAGTGCATAACCTTCCAGGTTAAGGTGTTGGTGGTATGTGCTCTGGAAATCGTAATACATCCATCATCCATCAGATTAGCCTACCAGGTCACAGGCAGGTCTTCCACACAGAAGCACAATATGAGGGAAAGCCCCCCCTTCAGAATGACATAGAGAACACTGGGCTGGGAAAGATTGGAACCTGGGTCAGTGAGATGAATGGACTTAGAAAAGAGGATGACCTCACTGGCTATCCATGAAAAACTGATCCCTGACTTCCCTAAGCAATATCACTTCCACAGATCTTCTCAAGATAGATTCCACAACGGTGAAACACACTTTCTGACTTCTGAGTGGTAGAGTAGGTAGAAAGGGCAGGTGAGGCTGGAAATGTTGACCTGCTACGGGGGGTGGATGCTCAGTGAACTGTCTGTTACCATAGCTACTGGGTCATGAATGGTTGCCACTAGCCTTCACATTGCTGATTACCAAGGTTGACTCATCACCATTTTCTCTACAGTCAGGGACACAACCCCGTGTGGCCATCTGTCCCTAAATAACATCCCTCATGCATCAAATGCAAGTGGGTTAGGGGTACATATAGCTTTGATCTCTCTGTACAAGGCTTCTATCTCATTTAACTGGTAAATGGCCACAAATCCACGTATCCAAGGCAAATTATGATTTAATTCCAGATGAATGCTAAAGAACACCAATATTATAAACTCAAAATGGGCAGGTCCTTAGTTGTAAGAAGGTATTAGATATTTTCCAGAGGAAGAGAACATTACTGGCCCATTTTAATTTGCTAACATACAGAGAAAATTTTAGTTTCCTTGTTTCAAATCTTCCTTTTAGTGCTTGGGATGGCTTGGGGTAAGGCATTTGGCCAAAGGTCACCGTTTGTTCAAGTGCCTACAGAACCCAGAGCAGAGAGCTGGCATGCTGGTGTCAAGTCACATAAAGCTCTCCCGGGACACTTTTCACTGAAGAGTAGTGTGACCCCTTGTTTTGGCCACTGTCTCCTCCTTACCCTGCTTCCAACCTTTCTCCCCTTTTCTTGTCAGCTGCACTCCCAAGGGTCCTTTAACTAGTTCCCAGTTGGTCCTCAGCTCTGAAACCTGTACAGAGATCACAGAAACAATATCGAGGCCACCGTTAAAGTTTATCTTGTTCCCAAAAAGACACCAGCCTTTCCTCCAGTAAATCGCTTCACTAAATTGTACACTAAATTGTACTTGGGAAATAAAAAGGTTTTCTTTGAACAAACAGTCATCCTGAGCAGAAGTAAAGACATTTAGTGGGGAATGTGGGGACAGCTCCATGCTTCCCTCCTGGATGTTACTTTAGGAGAAAAGAAAAGGACAGGAGTGGGGAGACAACTGTATGTCATTTCTCTTTCTTCTGTCCCAACTTAGATGTATTCCTGTCTTTACTTTTATCTAACACTGCTATCATAATTTCTCTTGTTTGCTTCCCATTGTTGCATAGAAAAATGGAATTCTGCGCCATGATTGAATCTAAATACTAAAATCATTTAAGATCCACTACTCCTGGGACACCCAGCAAAATGTAATAAGTTTCTCCAAATGTGACCTAATTATAACTGTCCTTTTAAGTTTTATTTCCCAACAGAACCAAATGTCTGCAGCTAAAAATAATTCTTGAAACAGGTCCATGTTGCCACAAAACTTTCAGAGTCACTTAAATGTTATCTGTCTTCCCTATATATTTTACTCTTCTATTCCTGTGTGATAAAAGCCAGATGACCAGGCCAGGAGAGACAGGAAGCCAGGCCACACTTCAGCAGGAACATGCTGGGCCAGCATCATCATGCCAGGCCACACCTACCATCTGACAAGGCCAGGGGTCAGGGTACTACTTGTTCACTGATGCTTGAAGGAACCAGTGACCCTGTCTAACTCATGCATTGCTCAGGCCCGAGTGAAGGCTTCCATGCTCAGTGGTCGGTACTCTGCCCTGCTGTCCCCGTGCCCCCAAGAACACCAAGCTTGAATGACTTGAGCTGGGTGCCAGGAAAACATTGCTGTTGCTCCACATGGTTGAACATGCTCAGGTCTTAGTACCCCTCCATCTCCATGGTTCAAGGTGTTCACATTCTCCTTCTAATGTCACTTGCAGTAAATCTCCTATTAAAGGAAATCCTGTTGGACAAGGTGGTATATGCCTGCAATCCCAGAGGCTTGGGAGGCTGAGGCAGGAGGATCACGAGTTCAAAGCCTGCCTCAGCAAAAGCAAGGTGCTAAGCAACTCAGCGAGACCCTTCCTCTAATTGAGATACAAAATAGGGCTGAGTGTCCCTGAGTTCAATTCCTGGTATTTCCTCCCCATCCCCCCCAAAAAAGAGGCAATCCTGTTTTTCTAAAAGAAAAAGCCCACTCTGTGATTAGCCAGCATCCTTGCTTTATTTACCCTGACTTGTCTAGATCTGGCTCCTAACTGTGAGGTTCTCTAAGGACACTTTCAGAAGTGGTTTCCTTTTCAACCTCCCTGTTTCACTCTCTTGAAAAGAGCAAAAGATAAGGGTTCCTCTGATCTAAGGCCACATGCCCTGAAGGTTATATTCAGAATGACCGCACATGTTCTGAAGTCAGACAGACTTAGGCTTGACTCCCAGCTCCTCACCTGTGTGACCTCCACCAGGTGCATGGACTTCCCCCGTCTCAGTGTCCTCATCCATAAAATGGGGATGATAAAGAGTGACTTCATGAAGTTTTTATAAAGATTAAAATGGAGATAAAGAATTCCAAGCACTTAGCACAAAGACACTGGCATGTGGAACACATTCAATAGATGTGAGCTATTATTAGAGCACTGGAATAAATCCCTTCTTCCAGCTAAGATAATGCCATTAGTACAGACAGAAGATGCTATTTCTGCTTGTCAGAGGGTGCCAAAAGGATTCAAGCCAAAGATGGCTACAAACGAAATTACCTGAGTCCTCTGGATGCTTTTCTCTCCTGGTTCCAACTCATAAAAGAAGTAAACAGTTAAGAAAAAAGGGAGGCTACAGCCAGGTTCATACCCAGAAGGCCTGATTGGAACCCACCAGCAAAAACAGGTCATTTGCAGCACTTTCTCCAACCTGAAAAGGAGAAGCTGAATTTTAAAACGAGCAGATACATTTAAAATTTCATTCTAGACATACACATTTATTCTGTTCTAAATTGCACCCTTGAATCTCCACTGGGCGGGGATGGGGGGCAATGAAGGCTCCAGTTCACCCATGTTTGAAGCTGGATTTGAAATGCCAAGTCTGATATCAAGAGCTTTGTAAAATGATACAGACAGTCACTGAGAGCTCCCTACCCAGCCATGCCAAAAAGCACTGCAGGCTTCTACCCAGAGAGACTAGAAGAAAAGAGACAAGAAAAGAACATTGACTGCCGGAAGCAACAAAGAACAGACTAGCAAAGACAGAAGGTGTGGGAGCACTGCTTGGCCATGACGGTGATGGAGACCAGGGTGCTGGGAGAGATCAGGGAGGGGTGGGGTAAGTCCAACAGCACATCTACAGCATGCTCAGCTGTGCTAGGTGCTCTGAGATCTGGAGCCAGAGGAGATTCAGCCTCCACACAGCATCTCACAGAATTTCTAGCACAAACCACAAGAAGATGGTTGATTGGAAACATCGTGATAGAGCTTACCTGTAATTCAAATATAATGGAAATCTGAGAACCTCCCATTGATATTAATAAACAGAGAGTAAGTAAATAAATATGTTCTCAAAGAATCTCTGAAAAAAATTCCAACCAATAATATCCTACAGTAATAATAATAATAATAATAATAATAATAGTTAATATCCCCATGTTGTACAGAGAGGGATCATCTGTCATATTCTTACTAGGTACTTATATATAAGTACTTATATATAAGTCTTGGACAGTCTAATCAGAGTCCACTGGCCTAGCTGTTTGCTTTAGATGTCAAATGTATTAATTAGTCTCTATCTTCCTTTGTCTTCCACACCTGTGCATACTGGGCTTTCAGCTAATCAATATGAAGCCAAAGGGCCAGGAACAGATCCAATGGGCTCCACCCCATCAGAAGTCCCCAAGCCCACCCCAGAGCTCTACAGATACACCTTGGCAGCCTGCTCTGCGGACCAGAAGTCCTGGCTATGGCTGCCCAAGAGTGACCCTCGACCAGCAAGAATGGAGCTAGTGGTCTCTCCAGATTTCTCCCCCTCCCTCATGGTCTCTCAGAAGGTCCCCGGGGTAGAAAGGTACTTCTTCACCTTGTTTTACCGGTTTGCCTCCCTCTGTATCTCACTTCTACCTCCCTCACTGTGCCTCTGGCGTCACCCCGTCACCAGCTGCTTTCCTTTCCTAGGGCTGCCATAAGGAATGGCCACAAATCTGGTGACTTAAGACAATAGAAATTCATTTGCTCCTAGTTCTAGACACCAGAAGTCTACAATCAAGGTGTTGGCAGAGCTGTGCTTACTCTGAAGTCTCCAGGGAACTGTCCCTCCTTATCTCTTCCAGTTTCTGGTGGCAGATGCCTGGCTTGTGACTGCCTCCCTCTAATCTCTGCCTCCATTTTTACATGGTGGCCTCTTCTATGCTTGACATGGAAGTAGGGGCCACAGAGTTAATTCAGAAATATCTCATCTCAAGCTCTTTAACTTAATTGCATATGAAAAGGCTTTTTTTTCCAAATAATGTAAGGTTCACAGGTAATAGGAGTTAGGATACAAACATATCTTTTGAGGGCCACCGTTCAACCCACTATACCTGCCAAATAAACAACTTCATCCCAAATTCTGGTCCCAGGATTTGCTTGTAGCAGAACCTGAACAAACCAGATGGCAAACAAACTGCAGGTTATCCAGCCCATACCTCTACTACCTCTCATAGAAAACACACCCCAAAATAGCTCATAAAGTGTATCAAACTTCAGGCCTGATGTAGCATTCTATCCTAAAGGTTTTGCATGATAACTAGCACACAGTAAAGGCTCAAAAAAGTATTTGATGAATGAATAAAGTTACACCACCAGATTCCTAGGTGGAGAAGGAAAACTTCATCTTTTTTCTCAATTTTTTTTTTACAGCTTTATTGAGGTGTCACTTACATAAAATAAAATTCATCCCTCGTAAGTGTCCAATGCAATGATTTTTAGTAAATTACTTGTATAGTGTGCGATCAGCACAATAATCCAGTTCTAGGACATTCCCATCACCCCAGAAAGTTCCCTCATGCTTATTTGCAATCCCTACTTCCACCCCAGCCCCAGGCAGCCACTGATCTGCCCTCTGTCTCTATAGATTTTTCCTTTCAAGAGCTTTAATGCAATGAAATCATATGATATGCAATCTTTTGCTTCTAGCATCTTGCAGATTGCATGTTTTTGAGGTTGATCCAGGCAATAGCAAATATCAGTAGTTGCTACTTATTGCTGAGTTGTATAGATATGCCACATTTTGTTTATCCATTAAAAACTGAGGTGCATTTGGCTTAATTCTAGTTTGGGCTCTTGGGAAAAACATTGCTATAAACATTCACATACAAGCCTGTGTATAGTCATATATTTTCATTTCTTTTGAGTAGACATCCAAGAGCAAAATCCAACTTTTTATTTTGAAAATCTGTAGTACAACTGAAAGCCTAATACATTCTAAATCCTTTATCTCTGTTCCTCAGTTGGTAATAGCTTGCTTGCTGTATTTGCTTTACTCTATATAAAATATTTTTATCAACTGTATAAAAGAAAGTTGAAGACATCGCATTGCCTTCAAACATTTCATCTCTCAGGAATAAGGCATTCTCCTACATTATCATAACAATGATGTTTTTCAACATTATGTTGAAATTTGAATTTTTCTAAACTATAGAAAAGTTGAAAGCGTGATACGCTGAAATGAACCTTATCTTTGCTGTGATTTGTCACATGGCTGCAGCGCTCCTTCTTTCTCAGATCCTCTCATTGTTACTGTTCCTACAACATTTGTGTTGGGCTATTCTTGGTGCGAAGCCATGAACTTGTCATGCTCTTTCTCCTCCATTGTTGATTCCCAGAGTTTTCAGCACTGGTTTTGCAAGACTCCAAGGTGCCTCTAGCGTCTTATCCTGAGGGATATTACAAAATTCTCAGAATTTCCCTCCCCTCCACCAGAGCTTAGCTCAGATGTCAATTTCTCAATGATCCTTACCCTCCCCACACTACCAGAAATTTCTGCCATCTCTCTTCTCTCACCGTATTTCCTACCCCTTAATCTGCTATGTTTTTCTTCTCCAAAGAATTTACTGCCATCTAACATAAGGAATAATTCATGTATTTATTATATCTATCAGTGCTTCCCCCAACTAAAACATCAACTCTCTGAAGACAGAGATGTGTGTCTTTTGGGTTCACTGCTATATTCCAAGGCCTAAAAATTATACGCCTAGTACATCAAATTCTCCATAAATACTAGGAGAAGGAATGAATAAATGTGTACCTCTGTATGCGTGGCATGCACCTTTGGCCCTCTCAGGAGAAGCAGGGAGAGACTGACCCTGAGCTGATCCTTTCTCCCCAGGAGGCCTGGGGAAGGATTTAGCTGTGATTAGCATTCTGAACCCCAGAGGAAGGCTTGGAAAAACCACCATCTCTTTTAAAACTATATAAAGCGACCCCTCCCCCACTTCTGTGCATCAGACCAGAAATTTCCAAATAGGAAGTCTCCCAAAACTTTTCTAAAGAAAGATATTTTTTGCCTCAGAGAACTAGCAAGATCAAGTAACTCTCCAAGGACCTGGATCTTAGCCAGCCCTGATTTCCTGGAGGAGGCAAAGACCACACCTACCATGTCCTTAAAAGGCCCTTCCTGGAAGGCTGCACCTGCTTCCCTGGCAGTTGGCTTGTACCAAGCAGCCCATCCTGCTCTGCTGGTCCAAGGGCTGGCACGGCCCAGGGGGCTGCAGGATGATGTGTGCTCTGCCTGCTCTCAAGAGCCTGAATTAGGAACTGGAGAGGGTCCTCCTTGTAGGGGAGTAGCACTAGAGGCTCTGAGTCACAGGGTGTGCTCAAAGAGGCTGTGAGCAGGCAGAAGTCATGAGGTAGTGAAAACTAGGAGACCGAAGAAAGCCCTTTGGAGAATAGCAGGAGGGTAAAGAATGACACACAAAGAACGCCCCCCGCCCCCCGCCAGGTGCCCCTGAATTCAGGATGACATTTGGTTCCAGTACTTTAGAGAGACCTGGCTAGTCCTCAGATACTGTTTTCTGGAAGTTTCCATCACCCTATTTTGCAATTTTTTCATCACAAATCTCATCACTTGAATTAGATTGAATGACCCCTTTACTCCTTACAACTTGAAGAGTCTAAACAAAATAGAAATATGTGAACATTTATTATGTACAAGAGCCTGTGGGAAAAGACAAAATTCCTAGAGGTGGTTCCCTCCACACCTGGAGATTACTGTCTTCACCCATGCTTCCCCCCATAGCCTCTCACCCCCTTGTAGTGATCTACAACCTCACCACCCTACATGATGTCCAAAAGTCACTCATATGGGCATCACCCAGGAGACTGTCAAAACACAGAATCTGCAGCCCCGCCTCAGGCCTACTCAACCCAGGTCAATCATAGAACGTTAAGGTTTGAGGACACCCTCTGCTTCCCTCAGGAGAGTCCCAATTCTGTTGTCCCAATCTCCTTTGCAGTTCTGGATGCCCATCCCTCACATATTTGATAACCCACATCAATCATTCAATGGCTGTCAAAGCTATTGGCAGAAGTCTTGGCCTGTAAATTGCAGGCTTCTCAAAGCTACTCCTTGGCCTGTTCCTTTCAGATGTCTCTCATTAGATTTTGTTTGCTGTGCTCTTGTGAATGCCTGTCTCTTTTTTTCAGAGGTTCATCCTGTTTGGGTAAAATCCCGTTGAGTAAATCCAAGGATGAAGAGGATCTGATCCCTATCCTGTTCTTTACCACAGCGGATGACTCCTAATGAGCATTTTAACTGCATTCTTTCAACATACCATCATCCTTGAGAAGTGTGCTTTCAGGTTACAGCTTGTTTTCATCTCAAATACAGGAGAAAGGAAAAAATATTCCATCAGGAGATGAAACACTAAGAAAGAAAATGCAACTGTTTTTCCAGGAGGGATTAGTGTTTCAGGCTTAGTAACCATAGGCCCTCACTGTGTCCACCATGTGGGTCAGTTGCTGGTGCCTTCAGAATCATTCAAGCCCACCTGCATTCATAAGCCTGCCCTGAGGTCCTCAGACAGGGATCTGGAATAAGAGGAAGGCTTTGGTACCCTTCCCCCTCTCTCCCCCTCCTTCTTCCACTTTTATGAACTTTATTCATATTTCTTTCCTCACAATAAGATAGATTGAGGTTGACAATGGGCCACACTCTGTGCTAGGTCCTAGAGATGCAGATGTGGCCATAAAAAAATACACTCAGAGAATCACATTAAGGAGACAGACACAGGACCCAGCGCAAGGCATTTATGTCCTAGTAGGGGGAACTGAAAATCAATCATCAACTGAATCTCTTCAGTTATTAAGGACTATGTAGATGAATTGCAGGGTAACAGCAGCATGTAGAATAGAAGTTTCCTTGGCGAAATAATGTCAAGGCCCAAAGGATGAGTAGTGACAAGCCGGACAAAGAAAGGTGGAGGTTAGCTCCCTGCTCCCTACCTGGCCTCTTCCCCAGTCCAGCCAGCCCAGCTCCTGGATCGTCCATGGAGTGCCCCTGCTCTGACTTGGCACCTCCAAACTGTTGACTCCATCCTGACCTTACCCCATGCCTCGTGGTGCTTACAGCTCCACAGCCAGGGCTTGGAGATTTGCCTCTGTTCTTGTCTCTGTCTGACCTTGGCCTGGGCCATTTTCCGCCCTATTTCTCTCATATTGGTGCTGACAGCCCACAGGGTCCCCACCCAGCTGGGTGGCAAGAGATGTGATGGTATCACTTTCCTCTTGGTTTATTAGAAAGCATTTTCTTTCCCAGCAGACTATTGTTTGCTCTGGGGGCTGGGAAAATCAGCCCGTGCAGGGTTTATGTTCATGGGGTGGCCAGTACTTGCACAGGAACAATTTATTTCAAACACAGCTGCATCTTCTCATTGCCAAGGACACCGCCAGGTCTCAGTGGCGCGGCCAGCAGAACCTTGCTTGCTGGGTCAGGGCAGGTTGCATCTTGCCGATGCCCTCATCCTGGCTGCCTGGAAACTGCAGTGAGTGAGGTCTCCCACAACCTTCTCTCTGGGTTGTACAGGGAGCTGGGTTTATCTTCTCTCACTTTGAATAAAGTCAGTTACTTTGCTAACTGGACTATGTCTTCCTTGTTTTCAAAACTCACAGGCACATCTTGGGGTTTCTGTTTGTGAACAGGTGCTGCAGGAAGCGCGATTCATTTGTTTATTAGGCTGTTAGCCTGTGTTTTGAAAAACAATTTGAAAAGGAAAAATGGCCTGTGCAAAGTCTTTTGCTTTTCCCATCAGGCCCTGTGCTGCGAACAACTGTTCTTACCTTTAGTTTACAGACTCCCCATCTGGTTAGGTACTTTGATTTATGTTGGCCGTGATCCAGAATGGCTGATTTGGTTTATTTTAAGGAGTTTTATTTTAAGAAACTTTTGACATTTAAGAATTTAATTGGAACAATCTGTACCCAGAAATTTTTTAATGCAATCTAGGATTAAAAGATGTTCTTCAGAGTATGTAAGGTTTCAGAAAAAGAGCAGAGAAGCAAGGCTTTCCATCCCTGGCTAGTTTTTGTGCTTCAGGAGTTTGTTCAAAATGTGCCTGGAACATCTGTCCGTGATGAGACTGGATAGAATGGCTATTTCTAAAATGGATTCCTTGGACCCTCTACCCTGTTCCTTATGCTCTGCAGGGATGGACTATGTACCACAGGCTAGTCACAGAGAGAACGGCATATTATCCCACCATCCACTTGGCTATCATCAGGTGGTCAGGCTACACTGGGAAGGTTACAGAAATCTGCCTCATTCCCTTGACCAAAGGCCAAGTTTTCCCAGTCCTGAGAGCCAGGAAGAGACCAGATTGCTCAGAGATCCCCCCAACCTATGAATGGAAATCATTGCTGAAATTTCAAGAGCCTGGTGCAGCTTTTAGTGAGCTGGAGCTGAGGCAGGATCCCTGAGATCAGTGCAGATTGCCCAGGCTCTAAGAGGGGAATAGAGAGGGAGAAGCCCAGGCCCTAAAGCCCAGCAGATTATAAGAAAGGAAAATAGGCTCATGCTTACCTAGCCCTGGATACTGACTTGCAAACCATGCATCTAGCCTCAACTTCTCTCTCAAATTCTACCTTTGCTGCCACAGATTGCCACATGTGTGTACAACCAACCTTTTGGTTCAGCACATCTGCCTAAAATTCTTTTCCATTTGCAGATGGTGCTGCCATTCTCCATCCTCCCAGTCACCCTCTTAGAATTGCTGTTTACTTCACCTTAGATTTAATATATCCCATAAGCACAATTAATGCATGTTTTTGTCAAGTTTTTTCACCTCACTAGTTCTGTCTCATCATTTTTTATTTAAAAAAAAAAAAAAAACCTACTCCATACTGCTTTTGTAGAAAGCCCTGAATTTTGGGAGTCTGAATTCTATTTGAGAAGTAAATTGAAGAGAAAAAGAATATTGACTGTTTTTTTAAAAAACACAAACTATGTATCAGGCTCTATTAGACATTTACATGGGAGGTTTAGATTTAATATATCCCAGAGGCCACTAAGAGCTGACTCTGGCATTCTACCTGGTCACAAATATCACCTTTCTAGATATTTCCAATGTGCAGCATGTCTTCTTTCTTTTGAAATTTGTTAGTAATTTGTACTCCCTGATGAAGAAAAGGAAAAGTATCCTGAATTATAATGTCAGTATAATGAATCCTTGTTATCATCTCATCTTATATTGTTAAATTTCCAAGGGCATGAACTGTGTCTCACTCATCTATTTATTCATATGGTATCTAGAACAATACGGGTGTTCGATTAGTATTTGCTGCGTTACGCTGATGATGAAGATTATCACCAAGGCTTGACACATAGTTGTGATGAGGATCCAATGACGTCATGTATGTAAAGCACTTACCATAGTGCTTGGCCTGGCAAGTGCTCAATTAGTGACAGCTAATTGTACTACCATCTGTGGCTTCTGGAATTAAAAGCATACACATATTAAGTTCTAACAGTGGTTCTCAACAACTCCTCCCACTCCAACCTACGCACTCATTATAATTACCCGAGGAAATTTTTACATGTCCCACTGCCTGGGCCAATAAATTTATAAATTTCTCCAAGTGATTCCATTGTTCACTAAGTTTGAAAACCACAAGTCTATAAGGTTTCCAATCCTCTCCCTGGCTTGATGAGTCAAGATCATCAAAAAGGAAATGATATCTAAAAAGAACCAACTATCCTTTTAGCAATCCTCCTGTTCATAAACAATTCCAGTAAATAGGAGGCTAGCTCCATTGCAGGGTCACCTTATTTGGTGATTATACTGGAAAGAGTCACCTGGGAGGGGAAGCCTGAGTAATGCAGCCTTCAGTCGGGGCAGGAAAGAAATACCTCTTTGTCAGCAAACTCCTCTAGGTGAAGTTTTTCAAGTTGGCAGAATTTCACAGACATTGCATTTGAATTACGTTTGGCCCCTGCAATGACTGGGTACAGACTGAACATAAGTCAGTTTTATCTCAGTGAGCATTAGTATATTTGCCCCAAGACTTTTGTTCTATCAGAATTTTGTTTATCAAAATAATTGAGCTATCAAACCTTAAAATGATTCTTTAAGTCAAGACAATAATGTATTTCTATCTTTGAGAATTAGGTATTGCTTTCTCCTTATATTTGGTGAGACAAGCAGTGTGATTGGTCCAAAGTGACACAGGGTGAGGTCAAATATGAAGTAAAGGACACCCATTCTAACCTTGGCATACTCCATCATTATGGCTATGTAGTGACTGCGGTTTAGTCATGCATCTCACGTTAAAGACATTCATTGAAAAAAATCCTTATGAAAGGACTTGATCTGAGAAATAAATAAAGCCATGTTGTTTTAATAGTGTTTGTTTTTCATAGTGGTTCACTTTAAGAAAGAGAGAGTGAAGCCTGGGGGTGTAGCTCAGTGGTAGAGCATTTGCCTAGCATACACAAGGCCCTGGGCTTGATCCCCAGCACCCCAAAGAGAGAGAGAGAGAGAGAGAGAGAGAGAGAGAGAGAGAGAGAGAGCAAGAAAATAAAGCACAAGAGAAAGAGAAAGAGAGGAATGTGTGTGTTACAGTTGAATTTTAGAGGCATAGAAGTGGAGGTAACTTCCCCTCTGTCCTCTGAAGTTTTGATAATGGAGTCTGCTAAATAAATGGACACTAGAGAGATTGACAGAAGGCACACACATTTATTACGTACCCGGGGCAATCGCGACAATGAAAAGTGAGTCCTCAATAGCCTAATAAGATTTAGAAGCTTATATGTACTATTTAAGGGTATAGAGGGCTGTGAGCAATTTTAGAGGGAGAGTAAATGATTTTTAGGGACGATGAATAGGCTCTGGCTAGGACAAAGCTCATCTGGTCTCTAGGTGAAGCGTCACCTGTAGTCTTTCCTTCAAGTTAATCTCTCCTGTTTGGTGAGTTATAGGGAGAGGGCTCATGACAATTGCATTCCTTCTGGAAGATAAGGGAACCTCAGAGAAAGCCC
Source organism: Urocitellus parryii (assembly GCF_045843805.1). Classification (NCBI taxonomy): domain Eukaryota; kingdom Metazoa; phylum Chordata; class Mammalia; order Rodentia; family Sciuridae; genus Urocitellus; species Urocitellus parryii. The sequence continues at coordinate 35,724,320 of NC_135537.1, forward strand.
TCCTTGTGCTTCAGGAGAAACAGAAGGGAGAGAGGCAGGGGACAGAGAATGCCAGAGAGATTTGGATTCTGAAGCGGACTCCGCATGTCAAAAGCCATACTTAGGGGTTTTGTTTTCTGAGTCTCAACACTGGTCTATGCTCATTTTCTCTGATGTCTCGTTATGAACGAGTCTTTAACAAATACTTTTAAAAATATTTTTGAAGTATTAAAGAAAATGTGTTGTTTCTGCAAAGCTCAGTTTGTTCTACTTGTAGTTCAATATGGAGCTTTCTTATAAAGACTCTAGATTGTCTTTGAAATAGGTATTTGTAGGTATCGATGCTATTCAGTGGATTATAATTATTTTTCTCCTGTAATATATGCAGAACATTCCATTAACACATGTGCAATTTTTTTAACCTTAAAGCAAAATAAACTTTTAAAAGACACTCTAGCCAGAACTCTGGATTTTAGATCAAAGCTCAGTAATACCATGAATCTTTCAATTGTATGGCACCATCAGGATTTTTGTTCCCATGAGAATCATGGCTTTAAAACCATGACTTATCTTCTTAATATTTTTTTCTCTGTTCTAATTTTATAAATTTATGGAAGACATATATGAGTGCTATCAATTTTTAATATGTCAAATTTATTCTCAGAGATCACCGAGAGAGGCCACTGAATACCCCTATGAGTAGAGTTCACAACCAGGAATCAAAAAGTCTACTATCAAAGCTGTGGGAGCAGCTCAGTGCTTGCTTAGCATGCGTGAAGACTTGGGTTCAGTCGCCAGCAACAGACACAAACACACACACGAACGCACACACACAGAGTCTTCTGTCTATTGTCTTCAAACATCACAGTGATTTCAAGTCACAAAATAAAGTTCTAAGTCCAAACCAACCATAAGGTATAGTAGATTCTACTTGTTGCTAAAAATCTAAAAGGAGACAATAGAGAGTTCCACTTCAGATCTTATGCATCATCCTTTGCTCTTTGTGCTAGGACTCTGCAATAATATTTCAGCCAGACTGATTGTGAGAAGATACTAGGAGCATCTCACACTACTCTTGTCTTGAAAAAATGGGAAAGACTTTACAAGCTCTCTGAGTTCTCTGAAATCCTGGCCCTGCCCCAAATCATGGTCAACTAAAACCCCACTGAGTTACATTAAGTGGTAAAGGAGGGTCAAACAAGTTCCAGTTTATTTGCTAGGGTGAATTGAGATTAGGAAAAGAATGAAGAGCTACAGTTTTGCCCAGGTTCTCTGTAAGAAAGAAGAGCTATGAATATATTTATCTGAATGCCTGAGTCAGGACCCTTTGTAAGCTTCACCTATTGTGTCCACTAAGGAAGGAAGCATTTAACACACTACAAGAACAACAGACCCCATCTTAACCATGAGATACTAGATAGAAACCAGACAAACACTATCGTGTGCTTGTCTATTACAAAAGATGCAAAAATTCTAACGTCAGAATATCTGGCATCAGAATGTCACAGAAAATAAAAGTGAGACACCCAATGTCCAGAGGTGGAAGACCAGACTTATCGATTAAGATTGGGTTCAACTATATGTAACAAATAAATAGATAGACAGAAGTTTTATTATTTCTCTGTCGTAAAAGAAACACTCCAGATCTGATATAGTATGGCATGATTTTAAACAACGGACTCCACCATCCTCTGAATGTGGTTTTCACTCCATGGTTCAAGATGGCAGCTTGAAATTCACCCAAGAAGAAGGATAAAGGGAAGGAGAAAGAAGTAGAGGAGCTAAGCTGTTTTTTCCTTGAGTTTCCCAGAAACTGCCTTTCTTTCATATTACCTAATTAAGTCCACTGACCATATATATAGCTAGCTGCAAGAAGGCTTAGGAAACATGGTGTTTACAGGTGGTCATGGTGCCAGGTAAAAATTGGCAGCTTTGTTATAAGCAAGGAGAAAGCAGATACTGAGAAAGGGATCCAGTAGTCAGTCTCTGTCACAACCTGACTAATATCACTGATGATGTTCAGGATTGAGAGGCTACCATAACTAAGTGTAAAACTTAGAAGTCAGGGGTCCTTGACTCTATTCTTACTTCTACCCAAGTACCCAAGTGACCTTAGTAATCTCATCAGTAAAATAGATATATCATAGCTAAATATTTAATATTATGATATTATAAGAACATTATAAGAATAATCGGCAAATTAGTGAATTACATTTTTTGTATGTTTCCATGCATAGAGATAACCACTTGGTTAAAGTTTATACTAAATTATTTGCCTGACTTAGCTTATGAAATTCAAACAATCCCACAGGAGAAAACAAAATGATTGAGAGATATTCCAGGATGTCTAAGCAAGCTCTTTCCCAATACCGGATCCTCTGCCTTAGTAACTCTAACAGATGGTACCCTCTTGGGGGCTTAAGGATTCCTGGAGTGTGTTATTTTGCAGTTTCATTGATGGACAGCTCCAATTGTCAATCAACTGGATGGTAATCTAAAAACTCCCTCCCTTGAACTGCTATCATCTGAATCAACAGAGAATACAGTCATTTCCCATCTTCATGACAATTCTTCAACTAGTGGAAAATAATTTTTATGTCATCTCTTAGTATTTTGTTTAGGCTAAACATTCCTGGTTATTGCAACTGTTTCTTAAGTAATACATCTTAAGATGTCCTTCTTGCATCACCTGGACATCTTTACCTCCATTAGTGTTTCTCAAATTCAGTTGACTATGATCCACAGAAAGAAATTCATTTTTATATAATCAATATGCATATATATTACTGCAACGGAAGTTTCATAAAACAATATTTAGCCTTATTAGCTACTATGAACACATACATTTTCCACTAGATAGAAACCAGACATTCATTCTTTTCTTAATCTCAATTCACCCTAGCAACTCCATTTTATTCTGCACTATGGTATTCTTTCTTTTTTTATTCTCTCTCTCTCTCTCTCTCTCTCTCTCTCTCTCTCTCTCTCTCTCGGTTCTGCTTTGTTAGGCTTTTTTGTTTAACACTGACTGCTATACTATGAATAAATTTCACACTCATTCATAGGTGGTAACCCATAGCTCAAAAATCACTGTTCTAGATGCACTCTGGCCTGTAAATATTCTTAGAAGTTGGTGCCCTGATACTGCAGACTGATCTATGTGACCAAAAAGGGTTTCTATTTCCTGAGCCCTAAACTTGGTGTCTTAATCTTAAAGTTGTCTCTGTGCATTTAATTTTAAAGTAACAGCATGATATTGTTGACTGAACATTTAAATCAGTTAAATCTATAATACTTACTCCATATGAAGTGTTTCTAAGACTGCTGTCTCTCACCCTATGTTTATGCAATTGAGTTTTTAAAACCCAAATGCAGAGTTTTAATTTACTCCTACTAAACATCATCTTTTTTACCTTCAAATTTTCACAATGTTACAAATGATCTTTGGATAATTATTTTGACATCAGTCTTCCTGATTGTATTGCATAAGCATGTTTAATAAGTACACTTTCCACAGAACGCACTTGTTTTTTAAGAGAGAGAGAATATATTATTTTAGATGGACACAACACAATGCCTTTATTTATTTTTTAAATTTTTTTATGTGGTGCTGAGAATCGAACCTGGGTCCTGCTCTTACTAGGCGAGCACTCTACCGCTGAGCCACAATCCCAGCCCCACAGAATGTACTTTTTATGGTTTAGCTCTCAAAAGATGGCTGTTTACTTTATCTCTATTATAGATGTTGAACAAGCATTGAAAACAGAGGCCTGGACAAGAAAATAAAAGTCCTAGAAGGTCAAATTTGAGTTTATTATTCTTCATACAGTCTTTCTACTCAAACTCAATTTTAAGAGTGTTTTCCCATCATGTGACAAGAAAATGTCAGCACCCTTCAACTGAATGGGCACTCAGTTAAGGAAGGTTGAATATATGTGGTCTGTACCGCTCAGGGCCTAAGAAAATCCCCTTCTTAGAAACCCTGGAAAAATAGACAACCTTTGAGGTGGCACAATCTCTTCTGGCTAGGAAGCAGGGTAGAGCAAAGGGACAAGGTCTATTCACTGATTGATTCATCTATTCATTCTACAGGCATTGGTCCTGTCCAACAGGGAAGCATAAAACAGGGGTCCTAAGTTATGTTCTGGGGGTAAATAGGGAAAAGAGGAAACACACATCAAGGGGGTCTCCTCCTTTCTCCCCCACTGTCAGAGGCATCCTCTCCCACTTGGGGAGGATGCAGCCCATTTAACCAGCCACTAAACCTCAAAGGTTGGCAAAAGTTATCAAGACAAAGAGAACAATATGCTGCAAGGCCAAGAGGTGACTGAAACACAGTACTTAAAGAAGAGTGAAGAACAAGAATACTTCTGGAGAACATCAAGAAGGACATGGCTTTGAACACATTGAACAAAAGCCAGAATCAGGCTGTGATGAGGGAAGCAGAGGGGGTGATCTCTGCCCCTGTTCTATGAAGGACCTTGTCTGTCTACTGAGGATCCTACAAGGTTTAAGGGCAGCTTGAGGACACTTAATGTAGTTGGTACCTATGTGCTGTCAATTCTTAGTGGATCAATAGAAGCTATAAGCTGTTGGCCAGAATGAAAAAGTAGAGAAGAGATGGAGTTAAAAAAGAAAGGGAGTGGTTCTCTTTTTCTTTTCTTTTTACTTCTCTTCTCTTCCTTCCTGTCTGTCTTTCTTTCCTTTCTCTTCTTTTCTTCCTTGTACTAGGGATTGAACTGAAGGCCTTGCACATATTACAAGTACTCTACCACTGAGCTACATCCCCAGCCCTTTTTATTCTGTTTTTAGACAGGGTCTCACTAAGTTGCTGTTGCTGGTCTGGAACTTGCCATCTTCCTGCCTCAGCCTCCTGAATAGCTGGGATTACAGGTGTGCACCACTGCGCCTGACTAGAATAAATTTGTTTTGATCTTCACACTAAAGTCCAGACTAAAAAAAGATTTTTTTTTCTTTTTTTTCCTTGATTCTTATTTTCTTTTTATAAACATACAGATAGTTTGTCTTGGTCTGTTTTTAATTAGTAATTGGCATTGCATTCTTCATGGTTCAAAACTTGAAAGTTTAAAGAAAAGATATGGAGCCAAGATTCTTTCCCTCCCACCCCTGCTATACAATTCCTCTCCCAGAGTCAAGCAATGTAAACAGGCCTTGTGAATATTTCCAGAAATAATCTATGCACAGATGAGTAATATGTATGTACAGCTCTCATTTTTTTCCTGAGTCAAATGGCAGCATGATTACACACAGATTATAGGTAGTATTTTGTTTACTGTTTACAGAATTCTCAGAATTGATGAATGCAAAGGGGTAAAAAAAATTTTAAGTGAAAAAAAGAAAACTAGTATACAAGGAATAAGAAAAAAATAGTGAAGAGTAAGTCAGCAAAAACATTTTAAAATATGTATTATTTTATTACATTGATGTGTTAATACATAAAATGTATATTATTTTTCCCAGCTACACCATTTACATAACCCAATGTCTCAGGAAGAAAGAGGAACTCGTAGGGAAAACATGTAAGGGGATATGTTTTGAGCTCTTCTTCTAGTTGTTTAACTAAAATTCTTGAATTATATTTTTTAAAAAGCTTGCAATCTTTCAAATATAAGAAATATAATAAAAGTACATTGAGAAAAGTTATGCTTTGTACTTAAAATATTATGCAAGCTTGAGGATTCAGAAAGCTACACATGACTCTGTATTGGCAATATTAGAAATCTGTACTGACAACAAGGCCATCTAATTTTCTTTTATGTGACGAGACTGAGGTAGCAACTTGGGAAATAACATTCAGACCAAAATAAATATAAAGAACATAGCAAATGGGTAACAAGGAAATAAAAGCAGGAAAGAGTCTTTTGCATCTAGAGATAATAGAAGCAGCAAGTGTGGTTTTAGTTAATTGATTGGTTAAGAACAATTTGCCTCAGTGACTGTCTTACATTGGGTTTTCCAGAAACTGAGGATGGAATTATCATGCAGCTTATAAAACAAACAGCTTTTGGCCACCAGAAATGTAATTACAAGTCAGAGGACTCGATATGGATTAGTCCTATGGAGACAATTTTCTACTCCACACTATAGAATTCCTTGGGATTCATAGAGGGTAAATCTCCCTTTACCAAAACATTTCCTCTTCAAAACCCTATTACTGAATGAGAAAATAAGTTTCGTTACATTTGGACTCAACATGTTCTCAACCCCAAACAATATTGCCCAGCTTGAGGGATCACTCACCTTATTTATTCAACCTAACCTCCCTGATAACTTGGCCATTTCTAAATATCCAACCCACTCTCAAAGGAGGAGAACTTGTCAATCTGATAATGCATAAAAGAAAGTGCTCGAGGCTCTGAAAATAATTTCATAAGAGAAATTCCAGAAACATTGTAAGCAAAGTCAGCAGCAATAAAATAAATGTATGATGGTATCATTTCACTTTCTCCCAAGTTACGTTCAAGGGAAGATGTTCACTTAGATGCGTAAGTTGTGGGAGATTTGCTGTATCTGCATCATTACTTTATACTCAAACCTTGCAGACTTCTTTGTGGAAGAAATGGAATCTGGCTTAGAGAATGATGACCAGAAG